>NC_061131.1:7029591-7375473 GCF_905220365.1 Vanessa cardui
CCGCAACAACTAACGTATGAAATTTATATCTACAATGCCAGATTGAAATCGATCTTAGATATGTACCAATTGATTATTATCGAATGATCGATCTTCATCTACGCCCCAAATACAAAATTTATCGTCACACTAATTATATAATCAATATTATATACTAATTTATAATACTAAATTAAAGAACTGTTCATTCCAGTGGCACGCACAACATAGTATCCTATTAATAGTATATTTTAATTGGTAGCGTTATTATGGCAGTATTAGTTCAGTTTATTGAAGTTTGCGAGACGTATCGCCAATGTAGTACGGCAACAGGAAACAATCGCAGCCAGCAGGATGCGATAAAAACGGGATTTATAATTTTACTAAATGAACAAACAGTCACATTTAGTTTCGTTACGTCGCGTTCGGAGTGAATCTTATATACCAATATGGCGACTCCTAGTTCGGTACCACAATCGCGTTATCGCTCTTTGGAAACTAGTGATGTTAGTGTTAAAAATCAACCTCAACAGGCAAATGATAGCGAATTTGTTAATATTTATTCTGTAAATTCAGATGGAGTTGAAAGCCAATCAAAATTTTGCAGTTTTCGTGATTTTTTTTACCGGTACTGTATTTGTTGTAAGAGTAACAAAGACGAAGCTTTTATTTCGCCCATGGACGACCCGAATTCCTCTCTAGTAGGACACATCGGTCATAGATTTACTTTAAATACAGAATCGCATGCTCCAATACAACGAAAAAATCCGTCTGTCGTTATTACTAACGTAACAGACAATGATTCGATAAAATCAACCACATTACTCTTACTCTCCAACGAACAAGATGCGAGTGCTATTAGTCTTTCCAAAATAAATATAAAAAAATATACTTCAAATGTACGGGACAGTTCAAATGATTCTGGAAATAATAGTGGAAGCAGTACTCTCAGAACTGGTGAGAAAGTGTCATTCATTCGCGAAATTATGAGTTGTCGGGATTCCTTTTTAAGATCTTTGGAGTGGTGTGATAATTCTCTGACAAGGGGAAAAAAGTATCGTTTCGTAAAACGTGACGATTGGCATGAAAATACAAATGACGGTACCCAGAAATCTATTTGATTTCCAGGAGCACGTATGTCTTGCACGCTGCACTACCTATGTATTGTTTCAATATAAAGTGTTAGGTTTTATTATTGAAATAGTAACCTAAATGATGTCAGATGTCAAGCTCAGTTCTTTATTCTGTACACACTTACACTTCACACTACTTCTCATTACGTTATTCCTAATATTTTCCATCACTTCACCTTTTAACATTAACTCTAGTTTAAATATAAAGCAGAAAGCATATTATATTTGCCTGATGCAGCGAATGTATCATGAATGTATTTAAACTAAATGTATCGATGTCAACCAATGTTTTTTGTTATTAATATAAACCATTATACTGTATTTATAATATTTTCGGAATGTTGCCATTATTATTTAAATGGGATTTCGTTGCTCATTAAAACTTTTTTATTACAGATGAAATGTACATATCAGAAGGGTTATCCCCTGGACACGCTACACTCCCAAGACGTTCTAACTCACCGCTTCCTCATGATCGCGATATGGACAGAGATCGGTTTCCCATCAATAGAAGTGGTCTACAGGTGAGTTCAGATTATTTTGTAGAAATTAAATTAAACCTATTCAATAAACCGAAAATTTATTCAGAAAAAACACTTTTAGAAAAGTTCGGAATAAGATCAAATAAATTCATATTAAATATATAATTGTTTTACCTAAAAGTTGTGTATGAATCTGTGTAACATAAAAAAATAAAGACAAAACAATCCAAAGTTTATGCCGTACTTGGAAATTACGAAACAGAGTGGAAAGATGGATAAGTCGAATGTTTTATTGGCGCTTAAACTTAGTTTGTATAACTGTAAAGTTAGAAACAAGTATTGTTTCGGAGGCCGCGTTTGCAATTGTATTATGTTACCAGCACATTGTCATGACTCTTACAACATGGCCTGCGAAGTGCGAATAACCGGGTTTGCAAAATATTAACTACAAGTATTTAACGAAAGTTTCTCTGTACGATTATGATTATTAGTTACAATCAAAATCGTTTATATTTTTGGAACGTCATTTAATTCCAAACGTTATAAATAGTTTCAATGAAATTTACTGACAATATTTTTTTACAAAACTACGTTACTTTCATTATTTTGAAATTCGTATTTATCAATAATATACGCCTACTTTTTAATATCAAGGCAAACAGGAAAAAATTGAATTTATCAATAATTAACAATTAAAATAATTAAAAAGGTAGGTTGATAAAATGAAACAATCGAAGGTTTTTAACTTTGTACCTACTCTGCCCAATTCGACTTACCTCACCTCACTCGGAATTCAAGAATCGTCTCGATCAATTCGAATGAAGGTCTTGTCATGGGATTTCAATGTTACTTTTTGTTGCATAGGCGTATAATAAACGACTTAATTCTTTTACCTTAAATGTCATCATGGAATATTGGCTTAAATTTTTTCTTTTCTATAATTTTTACACAACATGCATCCAGCATGTTAAAGAAAAGATCAACAGAAAATGATTAATACTCCTAAGTATAAAATATAAATATTCCAATGTACTAACAAAATTAATGAAATAGACCTAATTTTTATACAGACCGTATGTCTTAACATACCATAATGTGTATTTGCTTTATAACACGGAGGCAAAATAAAGTTCTTACTCAATATAGTATGTGGTCCGCTGACCTACTACATTGCATAAGACACGTATTGATTTAAAAGTATCGTACCAATGTAACAAAAAACCCTACAAATTCCTGTCCTATTTTAACATATTATATCATTATACATAAATTTGAATATTTTTTGGGTATATTATAAGGTATTTAAATAATAGTAACTTATATCAAATGTTGTACAGTATAAAGGTATCGTAAATTCTAGTCCAAAAACCAGTATAAGAATAATACAACTATGCTATGGTAGGTATGAGTTGGTGGCACGCTCGCACACTGTTATCGTGTAAGCAAAACGAAGGCCAAATATAAAGTCACAACAAACCGTCTGATAAACATTTTAACAGTATGAAAAACTTTTTAAACTTATGCAGACAGGCCAAATTAAGAGAAATATATATCCACGACAGGATTATGATAATCCGAAGTGGTCGTTATTTAATATGTCTTTATTTGAATATTGTAGTATATTTTATGTCAACGTTTTTATAAAAGTAATAAAAACGAATCGATTCTGTTCAAGAGCAACTCAGAGATTAAATTGGTATATAATTATATTTTGTTGTTGACTTAAGGTCATTTAAATATAGAAGTCAATTTAATTAGAATAAATTGAAAACATTTGAATATTAAATACATTATGAACGAAGAAATCATTGTGTGTTGTAAGTTCTCACCTTATCTGGTATTATTATACATATTTTAAAATATTAAATTAAATAAATTCTCAAATGTCAGTACGTAGGAATTTAATATAATTATATATAAATAAAATACTATTATTTTGAAATAAATATAATTTATAAATAACTAAGTACATATATGAGCCAAGACATATTATTAATTTCCGCCTCCAAACACGTTCAAATGATTGGCTATGTTTAGAACGAAACATAAGTACAACATACCTTCGCTGCTTTTAAAAAATATAAATCCCAATGCAATTCATTCTAAATTTAGACACAGGAATTATTCGAACATAACATTTTTTTAAATTAATTATTTATAATTATGTTGTCTTATAACCAATTACAATTAATTACTCAAATATTAACTTAAGCTGGTTGTTTGTTAAGTAGCATTAACAAGGTGAAGGCAATAAATACCATTTATAGAATTATTAGGTAAGTATACCTACCTACTCAATTCTAATTTGAAACATTATATAACAACACGATTTAAATTGCTTATTGGTGATACACGTGAATCTCCACCGATGATGTAGACTCAAAATTGCCCACGCAAAGACCGTAAATTTTTCACATGCTTAACTTGTATTATAATCTATCTTTTGCTCGACTTTACCTTGCGTGTGTTCCCGCTTTGGAGCAGCGTTGTGTAATAAACCTTACCTCCTTTAAAGGAGAGGAGCCCTATGCCGAAGCTTTTACTGAATTTACTTGATGTTAAAAATAATCCAGTATACAAAAAAAACTTAGATATATCATGTATAGAATGCCATTACCTTAGTTTATTTGAAAATACGTGTGTACGAACGTATGCAAACATGAGTGTGATGTTGTCATTGTTACACGTATCTGACGTATCGTGTGGCAGGAGATAATGAGCGTAAACAAAAACAATCAGTGTTGTGTACGCTTGCGACACAATGTACAAAAGGCTCAACGGTCTGTTTTTACACAACTATTAATTTGTGTGAATAATCCTTATACACAATCTGTAACTGTTCGACGTTCGACTCCTTTCAAATGACTAATCGTCGTTAGCATGATACGCTAGAAACGTGCGGAATAAAGTAAAAACAATTAATTATTTTAGAAATTAAAATTTGTAACAAATTTCTCAGGTGTTGTTTAGTTACTTTTTTTTATTTACTTGGCTTTGAATGTGTTGATTAATTTATTATAATTTTTTGTCCAAAGGCACGATCGGAGTCTATGGCTTCAGTTTATTCGGGAGCGGGTGAGGGTTTGCGAGGGAATGTGACAGTGCGAGGAGAGGTACAGTTTTCGTTACTGTACAACTATCGGCTCGGAGCTCTGGAAGTTGGCGTCAAACGGTGTCGAGATTTGGCTCCCATTGATGTGAAGCGCAACCGCTCGGATCCATATGTCAAGGTATTTATACAGTTTTTAAAGTTCCTATGACATTATGAAAAAAATTGTCTCCAAATAAGACTTCTTATAATTTAGCTGTCGCTTTCAATTCTCATAACAATTTTAATTCGTTTAGTGGGCGGAAACCGTGTCCAGATAAATCTAGATTTATGCATTGAAATATTTTTCATACGTTAAGTGAATAAATGCATTCATAATTTGAAACTCTTCTACTACTTATCTAATGTAATATTTATAAACATTTCTTGACTAAAAGCTATAGCATTTTAATTGGTTTTAATAAATAGGTGTTAAGTGGGTATAGACTTAATGCACAAACCTTTTTTTTATTTAATCGTTCAATTGACCACTAAGTGCTCTGAAAAATATATAAAACACCATAATCGACCTACCTACTTTGGTAATTAAATAAATATTGAAATGTTCATGATTAGCTATATAATGTTACTGACGCAGATTCTGCTTTTAAGCTATTTGTAGATTCTGTGGTGTTAAGAATGTTATTTAAGGCATGGCGTAAGAAGGTTTCATGTGTGCATGTCTCAAATCCGTTCCAGGTCTACTTGTTACCGGACAAGTCTAAAACTGGCAAGAGGAAGACAAAGGTGAAGAAGAACACTCTGAGTCCCGTGTTCGAAGAGACGCTGAGCTTCGCGCAGCCGCTCGCCTCGCTGTCCGCGCGGACACTGTGGCTGAGCGTGTGGCACGCGGACATGTTTGGACGGAATGACTTCCTCGGCGAGGTCACGTTGCCGCTGGCCGACGTCGTGTTCGACGACCCCGAGCCCATGTGGTACAAGCTTCACGAGAGGGTAAGAGACCTTTTCTGACTGTTTTCTTGGTTGTAAGGCTCTGTGCGAGCCCGTCTGGGTAGGTACCACCCACTCACCAGTTATTCTACCGCCAAATAACAGTAGTCAGTATTGTTGTGTTCCGGTTTGAAGGGTGAGTGAGCCAGTGTAACTACAGGCACAAGGGACATAACATCTTAGTTCCCAAGGTTGGTGGCACATTGACGATGTAAGGAATAGTTAATATTTCTTACAGCGTCATTATCTATGTATATATATATTATCTATATCTCATATGCTCGTCCGCCAACCTATTCCATAAAAACAAAAAAGAAACCTAACACAAGGTTAAGGCCTCCTCTGGAGCTAATTATGCCGTACAAATGTGGCAGAAGAAACATTCACCGCCGAGAACGAGTTGAATTAAAACTTAGTTTCGGCACATAAAAACTCAGTAATATTTGCTTAAGTCTGAACCTTCAACCACTGGTGATACACGCTATCTAACCACTGGACCATATCAGCTCATACTCCATGTGTAGATCAATATCTCGTTCTTCCTGTATATTTGGTCTACTTGCTTGGATTGCGTTCACCAGAGATACGAATGGGAGACATTCGTATCTCTGGTGAACGCAACATGCAGCAGAATGTTAGAATAGAAAGTTTCAACGAAACAATTTAAAAATACAAATTATTCGACTATGACTCGATATTTTCATCAAAGTTTAAAATATGTTATTAAAATGTATATGTTTAAATAACAACAGTGATTATTATTTTCATAATACATATATATGTTTTATATATACAGACGGAACAATTCGATGAGCACCAAGGCTCGCGAGGTGACCTCATTATCGGTCTAAAGTTCGAACTACAAGACGTCGCCCGCGGAAAGGGCACGCTACACGTACTGGTTAAGGAAGCCAAGAATCTCGTCGCTACCAAACCCAACGGTTTGGCTGATGTGTTTTGTAAAAGGTAAGAATATTTTTTTTAAATCATTATGCAATCGCATTCCAAAATTTAAAAAAAATCTCACATCTATATGCAAATAAATTGTCTGTTACGTGATTTTAATTTAATAAAAGAATACAGTAATATCTATTAAAATTATCTTAATTTTTTATATTTTAAAATTCAATTTTTTCATTATTATTTTATAGCAAAAAAAAAAACGTTTTTAATCTAAAAATATTATTAATGATTCTACTACCTGGATTCATTTAAAACTAATTCTTAATCTTTTAATTACTACCATTAGATAATTTGAGTATAATGTATCTATTGTTATGCTTCTCATATATAGTACGACACAAATTAGACGTAGCATCGGAAAATGCAATGGAATGAAAATAAAACCGATTACTGCCGATTTACCCAACCAATAGAAATAGCTCCCTATCGCGACATTCGACGCTATTCGTCGCTATAGATTCACGCGTCAGAGAACGCAAGTGCATGTAAATCGACGCGTCAAATTGACGAATATTTTAGGTCATATGATATTACAAGTTATTACGTTTGTGCAAAGATCATATTCGCATGAGAAATAAATATTGATAATTGGGGATAGCGTACTCAATTCAAGTGTGATCGGTTTTACGAATTTTGCCGATGTGACATCTACGTTGTGTCGTACTATACATATCTAAATATATAATATTATACGTGTGTGCGTGTGTGATGTGACGTGTGTTGTGACGTGTCCGTGTTGCAGCTACCTGCTGCCGGAGCGCGGGCGGCTGGCCAAGCAGAAGACGTCGGTGAGCCGGCGCACGCTGAGCCCGCGCTGGGAGCACACGTTCACGTACCGCGGCGTGGCGCTGCGCGAGCTGGCCACGCGCGCGCTCGAGCTCAGCCTGTGGGACCGCGACCGCCTCGCCTCCAACGACTTCATGGGCGCCGTGCGCCTCTCGCTCGGCACCGGTGAGCCCACAACCACTGCTTTCAACTCTCAAACTCACCCGCTCACTCCACGACCACTGCTTTGAACTCTCAATCTCACACGCTCACTCCACGACCACTGCTTCGAACTCTCAATCTCACACGCTCACTCCACGACCACTGCTTCGAACTCTCAATCTCACACGCTCACTCCGCGACCACTGCTTCGAACTCTCAAACTCACACGCTCACTCCACGACCACTGCTTTGAACTCTCAATCTCACACGCTCACTCCACGACCACTGCTTCGAACTCTCAATCTCACACGCTCACTCCACGACCACTGCTTCGAACTCTCAATCTCACACGCTCACTCCACGACCACTGCTTCGAACTCTCAAACTCACACGCTCACTCCACGACCACTGCTTTGAACTCTCAATCTCACACGCTCACTCCACGACCACTGCTTCGAACTCTCAATCTCACACGCTCACTCCACGACCACTGCTTCGAACTCTCAATCTCACACGCTCACTCCGCGACCACTGCTTCGAACTCTCAAACTCACACGCTCACTCCACGACCACTGCTTTGAACTCTCAATCTCACACGCTCACTCCACGACCACTGCTTCGAACTCTCAATCTCACACGCTCACTCCACGACCACTGCTTCGAACTCTCAATCTCACACGCTCACTCCGCGACCACTGCTTCGAACTCTCAAACTCACACGCTCACTCCACGACCACTGCTTTGAACTCTCAATCTCACACGCTCACTCCACGACCACTGCTTCGAACTCTCAATCTCACACGCTCACTCCACGACCACTGCTTCGAACTCTCAATCTCACACGCTCACTCCGCGACCACTGCTTCGAACTCTCAAACTCACACGCTCACTCCACGACCACTAGTTTCAACTCTCAAACTCACACGCTCACTCCACGACCACTGCTTTGAACTCTCAATCTCACACGCTCACTCCACGACCACTGCTTCGAACTCTCAATCTCACACGCTCACTCCACGACCACTGCTTCGAACTCTCAATCTCACACGCTCACTCCGCGACCACTGCTTCGAACTCTCAAACTCACACGCTCACTCCACGACCACTAGTTTCAACTCTCAAACTCACACGCTCACTCCACGACCACTGCTTCGAACTCTCAATCTCACACGCTCACTCCACGACCACTGCTTCGAACTCTCAATCTCACACGCTCACTCCACGACCACTGCTTCGAACTCTCAATCTCACACGCTCACTCCACGACCACTGCTTCGAACTCTCAATCTCACACGCTCACTCCACGACCACTGCTTCGAACTCTCAATCTCACACGCTCACTCCACGACCACTGCTTCGAACTCTCAATCTCACACGCTCACTCCACGACCACTGCTTCGAACTCTCAATCTCACACGCTCACTCCACGACCACTGCTTCGAACTCTCAATCTCACACGCTCACTCCACGACCACTGCTTCGAACTCTCAATCTCACACGCTCACTCCACGACCACTGCTTCGAACTCTCAATCTCACACGCTCACTCCACGACCACTGCTTCGAACTCTCAATCTCACACGCTCACTCCACGACCACTGCTTCGAACTCTCAAACTCACACGCTCACTCCGCGACCACTGCTTCGAACTCTCAAACTCACACGCTCACTCCACGCATGAGACGTGTGTTTGAACATGGCTGCGACAATACTGATACTAAATATACTACAGAATTTTATTTATTTACGACATCACATTAGAAACTTACAAAATTATCAGTACTTCTTTAATATATTGTGCGTTTAATATATACAAAAACCGTTGTCTCGATTCACTCTACATACATATTTAAAAAAAACCGCATCAAAATCCGTTGCATAGTATATATGTATATATATAGTGTTAAAGATCTACCATACATAGGGACAGGCACTAAATTACTATTTATACTATTTGATTATGTATCTTTATGGATTAATAAAAATATTTTTATTATTATTTCTCAGGTACATACATGGGTGCAACAGTTAACTGGATGGACAGCGTGGGTAGAGAAGTTGCTCTCTGGCAAACGATGATGCAGCGCCCTAACTTCTGGGTCGAGGGTTCTCTACCCTTGAGACCGCAGTTGAATAACTAAATAGAATTGTAAAATTTACATTGAACACCGATTTTAATTAAAATAGATAATTACATTACATTTATTTTTCATTGTAAAATATACACGCGACATTTTTCCACATCAAGATATTACTTAATAGACTCAGAAATCGTTATCTCATTTGAAGTTTCTAAACGAAATTTTTTTTAGATATATTTTTTAATTTCTATAATTGTTAGATGAAGATTAATATGTTTAATCTTGCATTTTGCTATAATTATATTATCTCAGTGGCGACTATTTAAAATAATACTCTTATTTAGAAACTTTAGTGCTAAGAATATTGTCTATTTCAGACCTGTAACAACATGTGCCAATCATGTCGTAATTTATTTAATACATAAGTTCGTGGTGGTTGAATATTGATGTTTTATTACAAAACTGCTAGATCTTTAATCTACACAATATATTTCATTCTTTATACTTACTTTTCTACTTGTTCTGACACGATGTAAACTATTTTTAAGTATATTAATGACAATAGTATCCATCTTTAAACTGCCTATTAGGTAATAATTAGGGATATATAATTAAGTTACGCATTTATAATTAGGATTATAATGTACAAATTTAAGTTCTCATGAGTCCGTAAGTTTCTGCTCATGCATATTGTGATTTATAAATATGTTAAAGTACTAATTAATAAGATGTTATATGAAGAAAGAGTGTTGTAGTTTAAATTGTTTTTGAAAGGAATATTAATGGTATATAACATCGAATTTTCCAGAATACGTCCATAGATTTATAGCTAATTATTATAAATAACGTTACTAAGCTACTTAAACGTTAAGTATAGTACATTATTTTGTAATAAATATTTTTTATAGAAATACGATTATAATTGAAAATCAAAAACGATTAAATAAATAATTTTGAATATTTTGTTTCTTTAACTTTTTCCCTTCGAAAGAATGCGCCTTAAAAAAGTTTTCGGACACTGTCAAATTTACGATCATTCAAAAGAAAGTGAAGAGGTGAAAAACTTTGTCACCTATAATGAAATCACCGCAATAAAGTTAATCACTTTAAATTTTATAAATTGAACCACCAATTGGGAGAAGGGAATAAACGCCACTTTTCGACATATTTACTTTTATACACTCTTACATTCTTTAGACGTAGGGCTAAATATTATACATTTAAGGCAGGTCTGTCGGTGAATAAATCAGGATTGATATTTTCTTAATAATCATTGATGTCCTATAAGTTTTTAAGTTGAAAACAAACAGTTATGAAGTTTTTTTTATTATCTCCGTTCCTATTTTTAGGATTTAGTCCCTTCTTCCAATTAGTGCTTCAATTGAAGTACCTGGAACCTTACCGCACATGGTGAAAACGCAACGCAAAAGTACTATGCGAATTATAAGAATTGGACTTGACAGATGTATAGGTGGTCAAAAATTGACATTATTTAAATTAAGGTATACCTGATGAACATGTATAATATACTGATATTAAGTACCCTCTAGGAGCAAACAGTTCAATAATTTTATAACAATATGAATAATTTGATTATCGATCAAGTGGTTCATCTAAATGTACGGCGTGCAAACATGGTTTTGGTGCCTTGCAAAAATACTGCCTCGCCTATCATTCTTTGAATCAGAACAATCGTTCGCATTCAAATAGCTAAGGTGGATCAGAAAATACTTTGATTGGAAACTTCACGTTCTAAACATTTCATAAGACATGTATTGTTTTCATAAAACTAAAACAAAATGACCTACACTGTCTGATAATGTAAACGATGAAGAGCATTTTAGTAAACGTTGGACCAGTTCGCTTGACCAATTCATTGTGTACCGATTTGACTATTTTTTGTAAAAACTACGGGCGCTGAGTCCGGCCTGTTTTGTCGGTTTTCGAGCATACTCTAGGGGTTTTTGTACTCTTTTCCAATCAGCACTCCTACATTTTTTTAAATACGAAATCCTTAAATGTTTAAAGATTTTATAATAATATATAGTCTAAATGACATCTTCATTAAAGTATAAGGTAGGTCCGATGTAAAACAAGTTAAAATGAGAACAAAACCTATACAAAAAACTATCTACTCTAGCTTTTTTTAAATATGATTTAAGTATCAAACATATTTTTTTATAAAAAAGTGTATTATTTAAAATTTCATACACATTATACATAGTAGCTTATTCATACATTTTTTAATAAAATATTGTGATTGGTGATTTATACTCTGTGATGGCAAAAAAACCAGAGTCCAGGCCAAATACGAGTAACTCAGAGAAGTCAAGAGAAGTCTCAGTACATTTTCGATTATTTGATGTTGTGTGTGTTTACTGATTTGAATTAATATTTTAAAATAACATATTTATTTAAAACCGCTAAAATTTTTAACAGATATTGAAAGAATTAAAGTTTGAAAGCAAACGATGTACATAATTACAGCAAAATGTTTATTATTTGTCGTGTTAACAGCAAATACGTTAAACTCAGGTATTTACGAATTTGAAACGCCCTTTTTATTTATTTTTAATTTGCAGTACATATACTTTGATATTTTATATATTGTATGTATTAATATTGTTCTAATTAATTGTAGTGAATTCTATAAATTGTTATCAATGCTCTGGAACTGACTCAAACGAACCTTTTGAGTGTAATGAGTATTTAGACACCGACACGGCCTTAATTCCAACAGATTGTAGTAGTATTCATGATGCTCAATATTGCATTAAACACGTTGGAAGATTTGAAGGTATATAAAACCATAAATACATATAAAGCCTTGGTGTATGGTTAACAAAAATTTGTTGGTTTTGGCATAACTAATAAAATAATCACTTTTTGGGGATACATATCTATGATTAATAAATTTTAATATTTATTTAGCTCTTCGTATATTGAAATATAGAAATTTCTTTATGTTAACATATTACTTTAAACTGCTTCTTTTAAGTTAATTTTTTATTTGTTGAATCTAAATTTGTTTTGAGTATAAAATCACATCTACAACTATAATAATTCTCAGTTAAAGGTATAGAATGTTTCCAATGTAATTCTTCATCAACATTGGAATGTAGTGATGGGCTTATGACCCTGGATGGTGGGATATTAACAGCGGTTCCCTGCGATCATGTCTACAATGCACAATATTGTATAAAATTAACAGGTGTTGACTAAACTACTAATATACCACATATTATAAAGCACATTAATATTTACATAGCATTGTGTGGCAGCTAAAGTGTGTTTCAATTAGCAGATCTTAAAGAAAAAGAAAATCTGATCAGTGTGGTTTTCATTTCTATTTATTAATTATCTATAAAATATTATTTATACAACCCCATCAGTGTATTGAACTAACATGCTTCCTTTACGTTTGGCATAATTAACTATATATCTTATTTTGCTTCACAGAAAAACTAAAATGATCACATGAGTAATTTAGCACTATAATGTTAACACACTTATGACTTGTCATTCATAATTGGTACGGAGATGGAGAATAGTTTGGCTTTTATAAATAAGATTTTATGTCCTTTATGCCTATAATAGCAGAAACTTATGCCACCATTCGGGATTAAAATAAATTACAAATGAGTGATACTTTTCGAACAGACTTACATATAAGCTTATAACCTGAATTCTTAGCACTATTATTTTAGTCAAAAGTGCTGTTTCTTTAAAATCTATAAATAAAAATATATATGCATGTAAATACTGTAATAATTTGGTGCACAAACAGCTTCTAGAGATTCACAGCACAGGGTACTGATCAGCACTAACAATAAACTTTTCTGGAATAAAATTTGGTAAGTATATGGTGATAAACACCTGCATGCAAATTATTTTTAGTCCATGAAAGATAGACAAAAGAGTAATTGCAATACATACTTGTTCGCTTTGGAATATGTTAGGTTTTTCTAACTCAATAAATATTTTGTGTCATGACATAGTTGAATGATTTTTTATTTTTAGTTTGATTGGAATGGAATAAAATAAAAGGTTTTGGCAGTCATTGCAGAACTCAAGCCTCAATTTATATATACATCCTGTATTTGTTACAGTCTAGGGCTAGGTAGATAGTCTACACTCTTTATGCAATAAATGTTTACAATTACCAAGCTTTATTTATTTGTAATTATCACTTATGTAAAGATTATTTGTTACTTCTGAAGTAGTTCCAAAGTTACCTTTTATTTTTAATATAAGTCAATAATGAGATTTTTTTAATTACCATAATTTGTATCAGGTCTTAATTTATCTCTGGAATAATTTGAACAATGTAGTATATAGTACATTAAAAAATCAAATAAAAATAATCTTAGATTAGTAAATTTTCTTATACTAAAATTATAATAAAAGCATTTCAGAGTAGACACAAACATATTTCTATTGAATAAAAAATTATTAAGATTTTTGGTTATTATGTAGTAATTAGTATCATTCTTGGACTAGTATAACTGAACTATATTTTATTAGGACTTGTACAAATGTAAAACTATAAATTGAAGTTACATAGGAATGTCTATTCGGTCAGTTTATTTAAAATGGTTCATGATTTGTACAACTTCCGATAAAGTATATTAAAAGTAGAATACATAGACTAACAAATGCATGTGTACACAAAACAAGCAGGTTTCTTAGAACAATTTCTTGGTCATATTTGTATTTTGTGTATATGTTCACTTATATTGTCTGTTTATTTTCTAGGTGGGATAAGTACAAAGAGATATTGTTCTTCTTTAGATTTAGGAAACTATTGCAATTATGTCCAACAGCCTGGAGATAAACTAGAGTACAGGACATGCATTCACACATGTAATACGGATGGATGTAACGGCGCTTCTAGCAAGCAAAGTTTTGCAATATTTTCATTACTAGTTTTAAGCATATCAATATGGATTATAAAGGTGTAGGTATTGTATACTATTTAAGAGAACTTTTTTCTTTTTGTGTTAGTGTTTTTATACTACCTCTTACAATAATGACTATATATTAGAATCTCAATGTAATGTAACATTCCATTTTAATAATGACATCATATTTACAATTTTAAATAAAATATTTAAGACAATGGAACATTTTTATTTATGCATATTATAGTTTATGTTATACCCAAGTATATTTAAATAAATATTTTTTTAACTTTAAAAAGCTTTGCATTGACTACTAAGTAAAGATATTTTTATGATTTGAAAAATATAATTGGAAAAGCCTCTATAAAAAAGGATCTTTATATTAAAAATTGAGCCTCGAAATCCCATTGTTATAATTCTAAGAGTTAAGCCAGGTTTTTTAAAATGGCAATTTAGTCTAATACATTCAATATTTTGCCAAGGTAATGTATTCAATGAGCTTTCGGTATTATATCTTACTGCATACTTTTATGTCTTTGATTTAAATATTTTATAAGCTACTGTCAAATCCAAATTTATTTTAATAATGATATCATATAAAATGAAAACTAAAAATTATAACTGTAACTTGGTCGTAAATGGCAAATTATACACATCTACATATCGCTAGTTAAGTCTTCTAGTATTAATAATTATAAAGTTATACACTTTATAATGTTTTACATGTAGCTATCGGTGAATAGCTTCCAAAGCCACTATTTTCTATCATATTATGCTATATATAATAAAGTATAAAACATATGTACCTAATAATTATTTTTTATTATTTTGTTTTGCATAGTGATACACTTAAAGAGTGTATGCAGGTAATTGTGTTTTCAATGTATTAGCTTTTTTCTCTGTGATTAATCCTTCTAATTACATCTTAAGGGCATCAAAGACAACAGATAAATGTTCAAACATTTATTGAAAATTTGTGCTACACAAGCATAATATAAAAATACACAATAAATATTAACATAGACTTAGCCACAAAACTAAATAACTAATTTAGCTTATATGAAATAATACTTTTTGATTCATTTCACTTACCTAATATCGATGCTTTAAGTGGAATGTAATAAACTACCGTATGAAAATACTTCCCTTATTTTGCAAATATAATTTTAATAAAATTTTAACTTGAACAATTGTCTTTACGAGTTTTTTATAAACTACATATATATAGTTTAGAGTTTACTGTCTCAAAATACAAACAGTTTATTTTTGATGAAAATTGAATACTAATCTATTCCATATGTAATGTTTAATTAGAAGCCATACATTTTTTTAAAGACATTGATTCTTATAAAAGCTAGCTTACTACAATTACGTTGATTTATATTTTAAGCAATCTTATATCTCAATTAAGCAGAAAGCTGTTCCAGGATGTAGCACCTACTCTCTAAAATTCACGTTTAAGAAACTAAACCATTTCATCTCAATATAATATGTACAAAATTTTCAGGTAACATTTTTTGTACACTTTATTTTTAAACTGATCTTGGCAGTACATTTTTATGCAAAGTACAAGTACTTGATATACAATGATTAGAAAGTGTTACAACATATAAAAGGAAAACTAGCTTTATTCTAATTTCGGACGAAAACAAAAGCTACCATTTATAATATTTTAAATGATTGAAACGTAAGATAAAGAAAAGATGATCAATACTACATTTACATACAAACAGTTTATCAAAATTCAATTTGTTGACATTTCCAGTGTGTTGTATATCTATAGACAATTCAGAACATTGAATATACCTAATATTATCATTTTAATGAAACACATACAAAATTGTCACATAAAAAGAAACAAATAGTTAAAATTAACAGGTAACAATAATTGTAAATCAGACTAAATTAATTACTAACAAATCAACTTAATAATAAAACTGGGAATAAACTTTAATCATGTGCTTTTTAAAATAGTGCTCTAAGCAGTATTTAATTAATGACATTAAACAAAAACATTCATAAAAACCCTACATTCATTGCACAAAAGGGGCTAATTAGGTATAATGTTTAAAAGAGTTTTTGTTTCGTCAATTTGCTCGCTTAATTTCGAAAATAAAAAAAGATTAGCACTTTGCTCGGGCGCACTTAAAATTATTTTACTTAATATATGATACGAATAGAAAGTAGAACAAAAAGGCGGATTTTTTTTAATATAGGGCGAACGACCACACTCACACTTTCATACCATAGATGATAAAAATATCATAGGATACTTTACCAGATAATCATAAATAATTTTAATTTTCTATATATAAGTAAATACAAACACTGTCGTTATAATTATGATCCCAGTGTCGAGAGCAAAGTAGACTTTTTTATTTTCGCAATTATAGTTGAAAGCGAGTGAGCCATTAGGTCAAACAATACACACATTTATTATAAAAAGAAATCATCACAACTGTCATGTCCGAATTTGTAATAACTATAGCCTTGTAATAATATTTTTATTATAATAAAACATTAGGCCATATAAGTACAAATTTAAATATAGTTTTATGGAATGATAATTTTGTTCCCACTGGGCTATCGCAAGTCAACGAATTATATTCCATCATGTTGTTGCATTTACACACATACATGTAATTTTGTATCAATCACTATTGAAATACATGTTTTATTGTTAATAAATCATTAATAATCACATAAAACATTGACATAGAACAAAACAACCTATTTTATTTGCCCAATGTTTTTTACACAGAGCAATATTATCACAAGTACACGAAGAATGAAATAATATTTTGGTCATCATCTTGTGTACGAGTCTTATATAGTACAATAAGTCACATTTTAAAAATAATAGTGGAGGATACATCTAGTATCGAAAATATCACTAAATATAAAGGCATCATTATTTGTATTGCCCTTTTTTAAGACAGCCCAAAGTCTAATCTTATAATTCAATACAGAACCAACTATACTTAAAGAATACATTAAGCGCGTTGTCTTGTTTGACAAGTTTCGACTTCTGGTTGGCACTACAAAATATTTGTCCAAACGAAGCCCACAAAGATTGCATCAGGACATCCATTCATTTCACCGCACAAAGTTAAGCACACAGCTTTTAAGACCATGTCATATTAATGTTTCACAATGCAGTAGCTTTAGCATAACTGTATAATTCAGTTATATTATCTAACGTAAAAAAAGCCAATTATCTAGAAGTTAGGTGACTATTATAATATGAATCCAGTTGTGCCCAAAAATCAAATGCACATTATATAAAAAATATAATATTGGTTCATTAAAATCGAAAAAATTAATTTTATGTCACTTTCAAGTAAAACATTGATCACAATCAACTAAATATTAAGATCCAGTTTGTTGTATAAATGTGCAAGGTCAATCTGTAAGGCGTCGAAGGCAGTGTAAGGTAAAGCTTAGGTTTCTTGTTGTAGCCGCGACTGAAGAGAGGCGATGTGTTGCTCCAACTCTCTCACCCTTTGCTGGCTGTTCTGCAGTTGTCGCTTTACGATTCTCAATTCTTCGCCTTGTCGGTTGAAAGCCAGACGTAACTGGAAATTTTACATTAAAAGCTTTAGTTTAAAAAATTAAGAATTGACAATGCAAACTATTTTTTGACAAGACTCAGCAACACTATATTGTCTGCAAAAACACACATTGTTGTTTAAACATTAGGCAATTTTCGTTAAAGGTTTTCAGGAAAGTTTCAATTTTAATTGGAACAAAAGTACGAAACAAACGGGTCACTTAATGGTAAGTGATGAGCTCTATGACACGACAAGTAATCTACAAGTGAAGCTGCATAATACATTTTGTGCACCGTGACATTGCCTAATGCAGGTCTGAGTATCATGTGTCTGTAATAGCACTTGGCTAACTATCCATTCAAACCGAAACAAAGTATTGCTGTGATAAAACTGTGATGATTTTAATTATGTTATTCTGATTAAGAGATGGTAACACTGTTGCGTCGTGGCTGGCCGATTAAGAAAGTAGATTTTGATCGGCTGACCAATTAGATGACTGGACAGATTGTGAGGTGACGTCAGAATTAAAAAAAAAAAAAACAGAAGAGAGCTCTCGGTGGTCAGAATCCGGGGTTTTTAACGGGGTTATCATGAAAATTGATTGTACAATTTGGAATTATGCCGATTGAACCAATTATGTTAAATAAAAGTATTTATATCTAATCGAGCTGAGTTTGGATTTATAAAAGAACTGATTAGTGACGAAAATAAAATGGCTTAGACTACCTCATTCTCAGTGTTGAAGACATCTCCCTGGTTTATCTGCTTGTAGAGTGGCACGGGCTCCGTCTCGCCCGTCTGCTTGCCGAACATTCTCTGCAGCTGATGGAACTTCGTGTTCTGATTGGCGCTTGTCTTCTGACATTTTTCCGTTACTTGCACCTGTTTCGATAAATATTAGACAGTAACTAAAACATTCTTTAACTTGCATGTGACGAATTTCATAGAAATTCTGTATTCCACCAAACCGCATTGGAACAGCGTGGTGGAATATGTTCCAAACCATCTCCTCAAAGGGAGAGGAGGCCTTTAGCCCAGCAGTGGGAATTTGCAGGCTGTTGTTTTGTAAAATATTCTTTTATAATAAATATGTTTTTATTGATTATTACTTGAACATATATAAATATTTATGGTAACTGGGGAACTCAATAAGTCCTTCATTTTAGTATTGTCATTGAGTGACTTTGAGTTAGTAAAAAGGACAATAATAATGAACCTGGGGCGTTTCGTTGTCATGGTTCTCCTGCCAGGTGGCCAGTGGACGATAGTCAGGCGTGGTTTCGCGGGAGAGGAATGCGAACTTCTTGCGATTGTTGGCGTCCTGGGGCTGCAGTGCCGGTGCGTCCTTGTTCGTGCGGGGCTTGTGGGTCGATATGGTCACACCTGCATCGTTTTGCAATATAATAACATTATATATTTACATCCAATATACATCATAAAATAAATGTAGATGATATATTATTAAGAGTATGAAACGAACGTTTATTTTGTATTTTATATTATACTATATTTTACTTGGTGGTAGGGCTTTGTGCGAGCCCGTCTGGGTAGGTACCACCCACTCATCAGTTATACTACCGACAAATAACAGTAGTCAGTATTGTTGTGTTCCGGTTTGAAGGGTGAGTGAGCCAGTGTAACTACAGGCACAAGGGACATAACATCTTAGTTCCCAAGGTTAGTGGCGCAGTGACGATGTAAGGAATAGTTAATATTTCTCACAGCGTCATTGTCTATGGTTGATGGTGACCACTTACCATAAGGTGGCCCATATGCTCGTCCGCCAACCTATACCAAAAAAAAAAAAACTTTTCAATAAAAAAACGATACATGAGCAATTGTCGTATTTATCAAATATACGATTCGATGATGTACATTTCAAATAAGCCAGTAGCTGCTAGGAGCTGAGATGGCCCAGTGGTTAGAACGCGTGCATCTTAACCGATGATTGTGGGTTCAAACCCAGGCAAGCACCACTATATATATGTGCTTAATTGTGTTTATAATTCATCTCGTGCTCGGCGGTGAAGGAAAACATCGTGAGGAAACCTGCATGTGTCTAATTTCATCGAAATTCTGTCACATGAGCATTCCACCAACCCGCATTGGAACAGCGTGGTGGAATATGTTCCAATCTCTCTCCTTAATGGAAGAGGAGGCCTTATCTCAGCAGTGGGAAATTTACAGGCTGTTACTTTACTTTTTTTTTACTTTACTGCTAGATCTTTCTAGACGGGCGGGCCGAGAGCGATACAGTAACGTGAGGCAAACGTACCGGTCTTCATGCTGATGAGTAGCGGCGGCGCGTTGACTCCGCCCAACCAGTCGCGCGCGCTCACGGCCGGCTGCGGCGCCGCCGTGTCTGGGTACAAGTCCTCCTGCAACACACGCGTATAGTACGACACAAATTAGATATAGCATCGGAAAATGCAATGGAATGAAAATAAAATCGATCACTGCCGATTTACACGACCAATAGAAATAGCTCCCTATCGCGCGATTCTACGCTATCCGTCGCTATAGATTCACGCGTCAGAGAAAGCAAGTGCATGTAAATCGACGCGTCAAATTGACGAATATATTAGGTCATATGATACTACAAGTTATTACGTTTGTGCAAAGATCATATTCGCGTGAGAAATAAATATTGATAATTTGGGATAGCGTACTTAATTCGGATGTGATCGGTTTTACGAAATTTGCCGATGCTACATCTAAGTTGTGTCGTACTATACTTGAGCTCACTATAGTTTCATTCGACACACGACTATATAATTGCAGCCATTTTGTTTATTTATTTGTTATTTGATAAATAAAATTCCATAAACACATAAACATGTTTTTTTTTGTATTTCAATAAATACTATCAACAACAGTCAGTTACGTGTAAAACTGAGTTAGCTGTAAAAACTGATTACAATAAATTAACTATATCGGTGAGTTATAAACCGCAAACTCAGCCAAGCACCGCTGATTCATGTGCTTAATTTGTCTTTATAATTCATCTCGTGCTCAGCGGTGAAGGAAAACATCGTGAGGAAACCTGCATGTGACAAATTTTATAAAATTCTGCCACATGTGTATTCCACCAACCCGCATTGGAACAGCGTGATGGAATATGTTCCAAACCTTCTCCTCAAAGGGAGAGAACGCCTTTAGCCCAGCAGTGGGAATTTACAGGCTGTTGTTGTTTGTTGTACTGAGCCATTAAGTATTGTGTTACCGATGCTTATTTTCTTGCAGTGGTACAAACGAAAAAAATAAGACGATTTAATAAAGTGTGCCGTATATGCACATAGGTATTAAAGTAAACAGTTAGTAAAGTTACATATTCTATGACTAAAATATTTCACTATGTATCTCATATTCTTTGGAATATATCATGTATACAAGTCGAAGCATTGCATATGTAAAACAGAGTGCATCACAGTCTGTATAATTTTACCGTCTCGTTAAATCGTGAACTAGTTAGTGTCTTTCATTATCCTCAACATCAGCCCAGCAACAAAAGTTACATCAGATTTCGGTTAGTGTAAAATATAGTGTTTTATTTGTCACGTTTTCTCCGCTTCTTGTCGGTAAATCTACTTTCCGACCTGATAGGAGCTGTACATTTTGTGCACATTAACGTGACGATTCAAAGTCGTCCTAGGAGGCTAGTGGAATAGGGAACGTTAGAGTGGCTTTTTTTTTATGGTATACGTTGGCGGACGAGCATATGGGCCACCTGATGGTAAGTGGTCACCATCGCCCATAGACATTAACGCTGTAAGAATTATTAACTATTCCTTACATCGTCAATGTGCCACCAACCTTGGGAACTAAGATGTTATGTCCCTTGTGCCTGTAGTTACACTGGCTCACTCACCCTTCAGACCGGAACACAACAATACTGAGTACTGTTGTTTGGCGGTAGAATAACTGATGAGTGGGTGGTACCTACCCAGACGGGCTTGCACAAAGCCCTACCACCAAGTAAAAAACACAAAGCCCTACCTGGAAGCAGTCGGACTTGCGCGGCACGATCATGGAGATGGGCTCGCAGAGGCCGCGCGACGTGTGCAGCTTGTAGAAGCGGAACACCTCGCACGCGCCCGTGTGCACGCCGCGCTTCGGCATGAAGCCCAGACCGCGCTGCGCACGCGCACGCACGCACACGCACGCACACACACACACACATTATACTCATTAGTACTTGCTTTATATAACTTATGGCATATTTCGTTCCAAAAATATAAGTTTAATTCGTGTAAATATAAAATGTAAACAATATTTAATGAAAATACAATTAAATTAATTCGATGTCAATGTTTTATGGTATACTTTATAAATCATTTTTACAATAATAGTTACACAAGTGTTTATCTTACCTGAGGATTTCCAGATAGAAACTGGTTCAGGAAATGTATGTATGGTGGCTCGTCGACCACCTCGTAGTAGCGTATATTTCCGTCACCTTTACCAGCAAGATAAACCTGTGGGAACCAATAATTACTTCACTACCAAATATACTACCAACATATAAAAAATAATCCCCCTTTTAATGACATAAGGGCTTGAATGAATCTTATGGTTGCAATCACTACCGCCCATCGATATTGGTTCTGTAAGAAATATTAACCATTCCTTATATCAACAAAGCAATGTCAACCTTTGCATATAAGATGTTATATCATTGGACCTGTAGGTACCTGTCCGCAATGATATAAGTCATATAAGGGCTTGAATGGATCTTATGGTTGCAATCACTAACACCCATCGATATTGGTTCTATAAGAAATATTAACCATCCCTTATATCAACAAAGAACTGTCAAAGTTTGCATATAAGATGTTACATCATTGGACCTGTAGGTACATTGCCGTACCCTACAAACCGGAACTCGATAACATTAAGTACTGCTGTTTGTCGATCTGATATTCGATGAGGAGTGTACTCACCATGTTGGTGTCGTGGTCGTAGTAGGGGAAGACGACGCCGGAGGAACTGTCGATGGTCTCCTGCAGCAGCGGCGCGGCGAGGCTGTGCTGGTCCCACAGCGCGTACTGGCGGTCGCTGTGGCGCGAGAAGCCCGTTGTGAGCACGCGGCCCTGGCTCACGAACGTGCACTTCGACGCCTTCGTGCCGCCGTGGCACGTGCCCTCCTGCGCAAACCGGTAACCAGTAAAGTAAAGTAACAGCCTGTAAATTTCCCACTGCTGGGATAAGGCCTCCTCTTCCATTGAGGAGAGGGTTTGGAACATATTCCACCACGCTGTTCCAATGCGGGTTGGTGGAATGCACATGTGGCAGAATTTCGATGATATTAGACACATGCAGGTTTCCTCACGATGTTTTCCTTCACCACCGAGCACGAGATGAATTATAAACACAAATTAAGCACATATATATAGTGGTGCTTGCCTGGGTTTGAACCCGCATTCATCGGTTAAGATGCACGCGTTCTAACCACTGGGCCATCTCAGCTCAAACAAACCGGTAACCAGTAACCAAACATGCTCGGGAACTTTATACTTTTAATTACTTTTCGAGTAAAAATACAATGTTGTATTTTCTCACAATATTTTAAACCATATACATATAGTACGACACAATTTAGATGTCGCATCGGCAAAATTCGTAAAACCGATCACATCCGAATTGAGTACGCTATAGGCACCGTGCAGAAACAATAGAGGGCGTTATAATCCCGACAGTAGAGACACCGTGCGAGTAAAAAAAGAAACTTCCCAGACACATTGGTGACAGGCTGGCAGTTGTCAAGTCTGTAAATATGATTTTACAATGATCAAAATTAAAAAACATGGTTTTTTTCCAATTAACAATGAAAGTAATGGGCGCTGCAGATGGTGGTATTTTTAGATGGGAACCAGTTACTTGGATGTCTACTAAAAGAAACAACGGTTATAGGTTAGATTCAACGATCGACGAAAATTAAACTGTCTTCCATAACAGTTACCCACAAAATTGGTGATTTTAATATAAATAAAATCAAATAGTACCTTTTAAATACTTGAAGGTATAATTACTTACTTACATACGTGTGTTTTATAACTGCACTTATCCATTTCACTCTTTTATCCCTAAGTCATGGCATGTAAGTACTATTAGTAGGGAAATAGTAAAATATTACACACTTAAAGTTGTTTTTGGATGTATTACGGCATCCAGAAATACGTCAATGCATTTCGATAGCTCAAATTATCAAAAATTAACACTATAATTCAGAAATATTTTCCGTTGTTTGACAGTAGAATTTCTGAAATTGACGGTAAAAGTTTTGAATATGAGTCACGAGATGGCAGAGTCATCGCTACGCACGGTGCCTATCACAAATTATCAATATTTAATTCTCATGCGAATATGATCTTTACACAAATGTAATAACTTGTAGTATCATATGACCTAATATATTCGTCAATTTGACGCGTCGATTTACATGCACTTGCTTTCTCTGACGCGTGAATCTGTAGCGACGAATAGCGTCGAATGGCGCGATAGGGAGCTATTTCTATTGGTCGTGTAAATCGGCAATAATCGGTTTTATTTTCATTTCATTGCATTTTCAGATGCTACATCTAATTTGTGTCGTACTATACATAATTATATAATTTAAACCGAGACATATTAATACGAGATTAAACTTGTAACCCCTACTTTCTGTTTGCATTATGGTACAGAGAAAGATTAGCTTACGACCAATGATGTCTCGTCCATTCAAGGTCAAACTTAATTTAGCTTTACTCCTCCTGCCATTGCATTGGATGTTCTGTTATATCGAACAGTGCATAAACAATAAACAAATAATCGTCAATAAAACAATGAACAATAAAACCTGTTATACTCTATTTGAATATAATTTAGATATGGTTTTATTAGAAGCCTTGTAAAGATAGGCGCACACCTAGGCGGGCCGCAACGCATAACAAAAATTCACCTGAATCAGTTTCATACATTTCATTTAGCGGCGATGTTATGCGTTGCAATGCGGCCCGTCTCAGTGTGCGTTAGCAGACGCAACAAGTAGACGGCTGAATGAATGCTGTTCGTGAATTACCAAACCGAAATCGAATCATTAACAAGGACTATCCATCTTCTTAGATTGCCAAAACCTGACTGATTATAATATATTTGCGGTGCCGCCCGATGCGTCTGCTATATGCTTTGGCGCAATTTTGCAATGCGATGCATTAAGGCCTGCCGCGGCTATAGTTTGCGCGAGCCTTTAGTCTCCGATAGACTTACCGACAGCACGATCCCTCGCCTCGGTTCGATGACCCTCAACTTCTTGTCCTTACACGTGGTGGCGAGCAGCGATCCGTCGCGGTTGAAGGACATGCAGTAGATGACGTCACTGTGGCAGTCGATTACCTTCACCGCCTCCCCCTTGCCCACGTCCCATACGAAGATCTATAACGAAATAAAGCCATGTAGTGAGCTACCTATAAAATATTTAAAAGTGTTGTCGAAAAGTCAAACACTTATAATTATATAATAATAATGAAGTCATTTATTTTCTCTCTTCACAAAAATACTATAGACATCTTACATACATAATAGACATACATAATCTTACATAAGAAGACATTTGTGAGAGACTGGAGCCCGTGATGGGTATAATAATACCTGTATTACAGGTCTCCAGGTCCCCACACCGCCTTATTAACAAGGTGTGCTCATTACATTAAATTGTTGTATGTATGTTGGAGAGATTGTTTGTGTGTGTTAGTGTGTGTGTGTGTTAGTGTGTGTGTGTGTGTGTGTGTGTGTGTGTGTGTTTGTGTGTGTGTGTGTGTATGACTACCGTAAGCCGATTTTTGTTTCAGTAATTATGGAACTTTAGGTGCACATAAAAAACGGTTGCAGAAAATTAAAGAGGATTCTTGATTAATATTTACTGAATTGCTACAGTTTAAAAAATAATTACATTAACAGAGGAAAAAAAAGATACTGCCTGCTAAATTGCATCGAAAACTGTCAAAGTGTCGTTCTTAAACAGCTGCACAATTTTGACAGTTGACGAGCTAGTTAGAATGTTTGCATCGCCAATTTTTCTTTGTTAATGTTTATGTATCTGTACGATAGAATAATATCAAACACATATTGAGAACAATTATCATAAAAGACACATAGATAAGTTAAATAATTGAAATATATTTCATATAAACTATGTGTAAATGAATACAAAATCGATAGGCCTTTTAAATGTAATTTGTTTCCATTTTAACTTACCAAGTAATCAAACCCAGCGCTAAGCAAGATATTTTCAGCGGTGGGATGCCATTCAATGTATGCAACTCTGCGCTTGTGTCCATGCAACTCTACGAGCCAGTCGGTCAGGTGCATGGACAAACCTCCATCCGGAATGTGCCATAGTTTCACCTACACAATCATAACAATAAATAATATTAATAACAACAAAACAAAACCATCAACCTGAAATATTAGAATTATTTTATTATATTTTAAAATGAGTTTTCAATACTGATTTATCTAGAGCTTAAAAGACTTTACTTCTCAATAAAATAGTTATCAATGTATGCATTCACAATTAAGTTATAATGAGTGAAAAGCTTATATATAATTGTAATCAAATATTGTTATTAAAATCGATTTGATTACTTTGATCTTTACTTGTAAGAAATATAAAAGACATAAGAAATATGATATGAGATGTTATGTCCCTTATTCCAGCAATGCAAAATATTGTTGCACTAAGTTTTATTATGTTCAACATTTTTTTCGTTACTGGCAACATTCAACGTTACTAAATTACAATTATAATATAATAAGCATGCCTATGTATGCATATAGTTCCTTTATAATATATTATGGTATATGTGTTACTTGAACTGAATTTCAATTACAGTTTTGAACCATATACTTTATATATCACAAGTGGTTCTCAATTCATGGAGATAGCATAGATTGACGGTTTGCATTATTTGTTAGAGTGCTGATAACAAGCAGTATCGAGTTTTCCAATACAATTTTATTTATATAGAATAGTAAAGTAGTATTATATAGTTTCTAATATCCTTATTTTAAAATTTTACACAAACTTAACAAAAGAGTCGAGATGGCCCAGTGGTTCGAACGCGTGCATTTTAACCGATGATTGCGGGTTCAAACCCAGGCAAGCACCGCTGATTCATGTGCTTGTCTTTATAATTCATCTCGTGCTCAGCGGTGAAGACCGCTGAGCGAATTATAAAGACAAAACATCGTGAGGAAGCCTGCATGTGAAAAATTACATAGAAATTCTGCCACATGTGTATTCCACCAACCTGCATTAGAACAGCGTGGTGGAATATGTTCCACACCTTCTCCTCAAAGGGAGAGGAGGCCTTTAGCCCAGCAGTGGGAATTTACAGGCTGTTGTTATTGTTTTCACACAAATTAGAGACCATACAACTTTCATTAAGTAAATTTAGCTGATATCTTGTCAGACATAAAATATTATTATCAGTTTTTGTGTCTAGTATTATAAATTGAATGTCTATACTAATAAATTAGAAGGATGGTCGAGCAGTTTTTCTTGTTTAAAAGTCACAGTGACATTCAGAGACTTAGATTATAATAACGTAAAAACTACCCAAGCCAGCAAAGGTGTCTAAATCATTGAGAGGTGCTCTAACTCACAAATACTTAAATTTGTCTTTACTGTGCTTACGTTTTCTGTGAGCACTGTGCTTCATTCTCTCTATATCCTCTATATCCCGTTATCTTTCCAACTAAACTAAGAATATATAATAAAAGCGTTTTTATCGCAATCTAAATCGCCTAAATTGTATTTAACAGTCAAAAACAGTTGGAATGGAACACGACTGCGTAATGGGCGCCATTTTCCACGGGCTAATTGGAAACCTGTATTAAATATTGTAACGAAATTACCGTGCAGTCATCGGAACACGAGGCTATGATGTTATCGTTGAACGGATTCCATTTGATGTCGAGCACCGGGCCTTTGTGGCCCGTGACGCGACTCGCATTGAAGTCGAGCCGACCGGTCTGAAAAGAAAAAAAAAAATCACTAATTATAGATAATTATTTTAATCTGTATTTTGGTTTTATTGTCGGTAAATTTTACTAGTCTATTTTTTTAACATCTACTCGCTTTCTTGTTCTTACAAATGCGTTAATTATATTTATTTAGGTAAAATATTCGTCATATTTTTTACTTAACGGAAATTAAATAATGCCGCGAGTCATCAACTATTTTTGACTGAATTAACATTACGAGAAATCTATAATAATATTATAAATGTGAAAGTAACTTTGTCTGTCTATCTGTCGCTCTTTCACTACCAAACTGCAGGACCGAATTTGATAACATTAGGTTTGAAGCAAATTTTAACTCCAAGGAAGGGACATAGGCTACTTTTTTGCCTAATGCATGACAACTAAATTGCAAGTGAACCTGCGGGTGGCAACTAGTTTTGTATGACGTAGTAAGTATTAGTAGAGAAATTATACATTAATCTCTGTATTGAAATATTTATGATATAGTGAGCATTGTTCGTTGTCCGGAATTGAAGATAGCTGCGAACGAGTTTATAGTCCGCCAAGCGTTGTTTATGATACTCACAAATCCGTATTCGAATTTGGCAATTATCATAAAATATCAAAGCAAATTTTGTAGTGGCACATGTTTAAAACGGCGTTATTTGCGCAGTACCATATGGCATGTTATCATATCAATAAAATAATTGTCATACATCGAGGGGCTTGATCGGATACCTAATTTATCAATAAAATTGTTACTAGCCGTTTGTCTACATAAATAAATAGTTTAATTCTGTCAGAACACCTCGTTCCGATCTATCCCCCTCACTACATTATGTAACAATTTGATAAGTCAAAGCGACAAGTTTTAATTTCGTGCAATGACAATGTAGCGACGAATGTGAGTGACAATTACAAGAAGTAATTACTTCGTAATTCGACACACGAACACCGTGCTCTCTCGAGACGGATAACTGTGGCAATATTACTGTTATTTTTATTATATTTCGGTTTAATTTCCTCACGCGAACTCATAGTTTAAATTCAGTAGGTATACGGTTAGTCGCGTGTGTTAAACTATACTAATAAAATTTATTCGACTATTAACACACGGTTAAAACAAATGAGTGTAGAAAATGGAAATTTGGATCATAGCTTTATAACTTTAAATTTGGAACATACTTTCTTAACGTATCTTTATTTATTTTTTGGAAATTTCGACACTAAGATGGGTATTGGGAGGTTTTTTTTTATGTTATAGGTTGGCGGACGAGCATATGGGCCACCTGATGGTAAGTGATCACCATCACCCAGAGACAATGACGCTGTAAGAAATTTTAACTATTCCTTACATCGTCAATGTGCCACTAACCTTGGGAACTAAGATGTTATGTCCCTTGTGCCTGTAGTTACACTGGCTCACTCACCCTTCAAACCGGAACACAACAATACTGAGTACTGTTATTTGGTGGAAGAATAACTGATGAGTGGGTGGTACCTATCCAGACGGACTAGCACAAAGCCCTACTTATTTAACCCGTACGAAGTCGGGATCAGAAGCTAGTATATAATATTTGCGCAGTTCGTTTAACGCTTTGCATGTGCAGTGTCACATTATTTCATTACGATAATATGTTAATGCTTTTGCGGTCATGAGCTACTAATACAGCATGACTACGAAGAATAAAATATGGAGCGACTACGTGTATTGTTTCAATCAATGTGTGAATGGTCAGAGGTTAAATTATCATTAATGTTATCCACATGTTTCAATATTTGTTGATTCTAAACTACATTATTCAGTATTGATAGCTTCCGATTGCTCATGGAAATCTAGTATAGTTTCCACATAAAATCTACATCAATAGTTAGTGGACGTATGGATGAGCGAGCTAATTTTAGTAACTACCCGTTCAAATTGAAAAGTTCTTTATTCAAATTGAACTGGTAATTACTGCCATTCCTCTTTGCTACGACGGTTATTAAAGTATTGAAAACAAACTAGTAGTCGCTCGCGGCTTCGTTCGCTTTTGAAGGCCGTTGGTTGTAATGTGTTGTGCAAAAAAATTAATCTTCCTTTCTCCTTCCTTTCTTGAAATTCAAGTTTGCTTCCTATCAAATATCATCAAATTCGGTTCAGCGGTTTTGGTCGTGAAAGGCAGACAGACTGAGTTACTTTCTTTAATATTATATATTAATATAGATAAAATCAAACTGCAATTGTAAAGAGGAATCGGCCATAGTTATAAATAATTCAGGCATATGTTTTAGTTGAAAATCTTCCAGCTAATTAGATAAACTAAACATGTATGAAAGAACCCTGACTTGTTTACTTACGTGGTCTAGAGGCAGCACGAGGAAGGCACCGCCACCAGCGACCTCTGTCACGATCGCCACGAACTTGGGATTGACCGCACAGAAGTTGGAATCGTGGGCATTCCTTGTTATCTTTATGTTATCATAGCATCGTTCCCGCTTGAATGGAACTCCGTATACGTGGCGGAATTTGGAGCTTCTCACGCCACGGAACCATACCTAAAACGTATCATTATACTATTTATATTTAAAACCCTAACTATACCTCCTACAGGTATACACATCATGAAATCATTTCAGTTTTCAGTCAAGATATGATCTAATCTACTATATTGATTATAACGTGAAAGAACTATGTGCAAGGTAAACCGTCACCAAAAGACGATATATTCTTTCAAAACAGAATACATAACAGATCTACAGATTGGTTGGTTTTAAATTATTGCAAATGCTAATCATGCCAGTGTAGGGAAACCAAGTCATGAGGACAATTGTCGTAGTAAATTTTCGTTTGGAAAAAGTGCTCACAAATTCATTACGCATTTTTACTAATTGTAAAATGTATTGATTTGATTAAATCTAAATTATCTTTGCTCTCTAATCTCTATCGACAGTTGAAAGATAAATTGTATGACTCGTTAAAATAGTTTAGTGCCGGGTTACGAACACCAAGAACGTAAAACTTGACAAGTTGCCGAAGTTACATAACGATTCACATAAAATGATGTTCACAAAACCGTTGACACTATAAAGGTGATAATTAGCTGTATTGTTGAAATATATTTCTCATGACTTCAAAAAAGCGTCATGTGAACTTCCAGGGGAAAATACAATGTACTTGAAGTAAGAGTTACTAATAACATAATTAACAATTAAAGATAACTCAGAGTGCGGAAAATATGTAATCACCAACTTTATGTAAAGTTGTATCACTTGGGAGTTGTGACCTATGTCAGTCGCAGGTTCAATCCTGATCCCTTGCTAACATTGTCGTACCCAATCATAATATAAGAATACTTGTAAACAGGTATTGATAGTATTCTTTAAAAAAAAAATTCGAATGCATTAACTAAAACCCAAAGTATAATTAATTTATACTTTGGGTTTTAGTTAATGCATTCGAAAGGTTGCAATTTTCTTAAAAAAAGCATTTATTCCTTCGATAGCTTACAACAAATATATATTTAAAAAAATAAAGCTTGTACCTGAGAATTAGTCATGTCGTCTCCACTACTCGGGTGCGATTTCAAAGCATGCACTACAAAAGATTCACACTCCAAAACTATGAACACTGTGCATTTTACAAAACATAATCATGTAAACAAAGTAATGAAAATTCTGTCGCCCACATCACGAGCTGCTATATAAACACTGAAAATATTAAAGAAACAAAAAAAAAATGATAGAAAAAACGGCTACATGAAATTGTGCAAATTAAAGTAACAATACGATACGTAATAGACGCTACATTGCGAATCAACGTTTAAGCAATACGAAACTGTTTTATTATGATAGCGGCAGAGACGCGTGCCTAGAGCGGCAAGCGAAAAAAAAGTGAAAACACTTTACGATGTAGACTGATGCTGGGACTTGAGAAATTATACTCATTGTGCTGTGTAGCGATAGACTGAATATCAATTAAGTACAATTTAACTAATAAAATTTATTACGTAACGACTTTTATGCAACACCATTTATATATCTGTATAAGATGTATGTAAATTTTAAAATAGAAAAGGTGTGTTTTTGTTATTTTTACTGCAGTCATTGAAAGTAATTATTATTTAGAAATTTGTTGTTAAATTATCTAATGGATGGTAAGGTGAAATTTAATGGGCAGGGTTTGAGCTTATGGTTTGATGAAATCAAACATAATAGTAGATAAAATCAGAATACAAACTTGGCTATATTTTTTCTCATATATGATTTTGTTTTAATTTCAAGTTGGTTAGAAATAAACCATATGGTTTGCTTACTTTTTTAATAATAAAGAATGACAAACATATTTATTTATGCCGTAATTTAAGCAATGACTTGAATTTTTTTTTTTTAAATAAAATTATGTTACACCGCATTTCCCAAAGTCCCATTTTAGCACTTGAGCTCTTTTTCCTTTCTACTGATCATGTGTATATTAAGTATATAGTTTTAAAATAAAGAGATTGAAATTTTTAACAATAGAATAAGCATTGTATTTTTTTTATTTACACCAAATTGTAGCTACAATTTAAAGTATAAATTTACTTAATCAATACCAACTACTAGATAAAACAACAACAAATAACACTAATATAAAACGAAAGCATAAATAGAAATTAATTGTAACTTTATTTAATGATACATTAACATGTGCCTAGTGATAGCCATTCTCTAGTTTTACCGATGGATTACTTGTGCTTAACAGGTAAGACTGCAGACATTCATAAGCCACTACTGTTACATCACAGATAATAAAGCAGTTACAAAATAACTAAACAAAGCAACACATTTTGTATATAAAATGTAACCATAACAAGGTATATACATTATATAATTTACTTTAACGATGGCTGTAATAGAGTTGATAATATTTTTTTTATTTGTTTCTGTAAGGTTTATAATGAGTTACTTTATTGTGCCTGCTCTTAGCCATTTTTTTAATGCAATATCATTTTATTATTATGCAAGTCATCCTAGACAGTGTAAGTCCTTAGACTGGCACTCACCCTTGGCGTAAACTTATTATTTTTATAATTTTATGACAAGTAATGTTTGTAACAATTTTTTTAACTGATTCAGGAATTTTTGCATTCGTTTGAATTGTGATCGACAATGGTTTCATTTAGCCATCCCTTTTATTTAAGCACTAGATTTTAAGTAAAAATACTTTATAGCTTATATAATGTAATACAATATAAGTGAATTGTATTTTTAATCCATATTCAATTGTATTACATCATGTGTTACTAAAAAGGCAATTATGATTAAATTTGTAAAATAATTGAACATGTTTAACTTTTCTAAATTAACTCTGAATTTAAGTTATACTTTCTATTGTTATTAGTTTCTCTTTTATATTCAATGATTTTATTTCTTAGGCCAGTAACCGATTTCGTTAAGCTTTCAAAAAGGTTTTAAAAAAATTTGGATAGATTTGAACTTAATTAATAAAATTTATTTATTCTTAATCTCAAAAATTGCAAATAGTATAATTATTTTATCTTATCTAATGTACTACATACCAGTAAACATGATAGAATTCTAATATTCTAGCGATCAATAGCTTGTGGTATTAAGCTATAAGAATTAATGCTATACATAAGCCGATTTATTTTTTAAAGATCTTACCTTAGCGGCAGGTTTATTACAAGCTCTTACGTCAACGAGTGCCGTCCCTTTTGCTGGACTTTTTTCAGATAAATTTATATCTATACAATTAATTTCTCTTATCAAATCATCCTTTACCGGAGGCATATCCCTAAGCAAATCCTAATATTTGAGGGATAAAATCTATTGATTGCATACACTTTTTATAAAATTAATAAATTAATTTAAGAGATCTGGTGTAACTAAACGTTTTAACTTTTCTTATTAAAATATAATATAACTTTACAATTCACAATTCGCATGATTAGCATCACATCAAGAACAAAAAATCGAATTAAGACTAGTTTCTCATTGGGGTTGCCTACTCTTAAAATATTTTCCCTGATGTAAGCTTATAATACCCCAAAAAATTAAAGTTCCTCATTCACTTGTATCATATTAAATAACTTTTCCTGTTATTCAACCTACTCCAAAAAGGAGGAGGTTATCAATTCGTCTGTATTTCCTTTTTACTAACTTTTTACTTATTTCTCGCTTGCACTATTCTCGTAACCGTCGTCGACCGAAATTATTTTAACAACCAAGTTATTTAATTACTATTTTTTTTAATAATGGTTTACTGTGTTGTGTTTGAAATATATAAACTATTATTTGAATTTTCGAAAACAAAGTGAACACGACACGTGGTACAGGAGGTTAAACTATTTAAAAATAATATTTCCAGCCTAACACAAGACACACCATTGCCTTTGTTTTGTATGGAAAATTTAGTTTCATTAAAAAAAACTTTTTAAATTCGAACGAAATATGACTAACAAATAACTGTTAAACAAGGTGTTTTTAAAAAAATAACGACTGAACGCATTGCAGAACTTAGATTATTTTTATTTCTACTTAATTAACTAAACTTAACAAGGTCATTAAGATAACTTTTCAAAGTGTACAAAAATTATTTATTAATTTTAACGATAATTATAATTTTTTTTTGTTATAACCTAATTTTTCGAATGAAGTATGTACATGATTTTTTAAGTAAAATGAAAACCCTTCGAAATGAAACGATCATATGTACATATATTTTTTTAAATATCGTGTTTATATTATTACTATTATGTAAAAAAAGTTAACAAAGTTTCACTTACCGATTTTTAGTTCTGAATAAAATTTATATTCTTGTTGGTGGTCATACTATTGGTCTTCAAAGACTTTTATTCATTTTTCTTTTATCATCATAGTTCCTCGATTCGTTAAAAAATAACTAAAGCAATTCCATTTTAATCGGTTAGTTTATTTTTATTTAATAGTTATAGTGTTTAATTTGTACGCAAAAAAAAAATTTGACACTTAAATATTTTAAGTGATTGGCTTTAAAGGTATCAAACTTTTAATTTTTTACAAAGTTTACGGGTGAATAAACTTAGCTGGTAACCCAAAATAAGATAGATTAAAAACGTCTATTTCAGCCACAGATTATAATCTGTTGTCATAATATAAAGATCTTTCTGCACTATCAATAACTTATTTTGAGCCCGCTTAATAATAAAAAATCAGATACATATCGATAGATATAGATGTATATTATTTATTTTTTTTTGGACTTTGGCAGCATTTATTAAAATAAGATTTTTTTTACATAAAGTCCTTAAATATACACAAATATGAATCAAAAAGTATAAATCTTGACCGCGTGGAATGGGGGCAAGAATGCTAGCAGCATTATTATTTATTGAATAAAGTATATAAGAATCACAGTTTTTATATTTTCTTTGTATAATTTGAGTGGGTCAAAAGTATTCTGAATTCTTACGAATACTTTATCGAACAAATTATGATTCTTTATTCGCATTTCATTAACGAATTAGATAAAATGTATCAGTTATAAAATAAAATAACTTTTCCTTGCAATTGTATAAACAATATAGTGACGAATAACGAGTTTCCCCAGGGTGACATGCATATTATATAAGAGGTGTATAATATATATAACACGGTGGAATAGATAATCGCCTAAAAAACTGAAGCAATAGAGGAATAGTTTTCAGTTAGTACGTAGTAGTGTTTAAAATCGGAGTAGATTGATTAAATTTTATTGTTTTTATTCAACTGAATAAAGTCGTAAAAAGCTCATCTCACTTTGGACGATTCACTGGGTAAAAGCTTTGTCTTTAAAAATGCGTGTTTTTAATAGGCAATACGAATCTTTTACTATATTTTATTTTTTGTAGTATTATTTATTCGTCGTTTTCAAAAACCAAATTCATCAATTCCGAAACTATTTTATACATTATTGATAGCTATGCTTATCGATAGCAGAAATGTTATTTGAACTCGACGGCTCACTAAATTATCCAATAATATAATAACATTATTTTGTATAATATATCAAACGAAACCATTGTTTTATGCGATGTAAATAAACTAAATTACTCGATGGACCAATGATGTAAATAGTGCGCGATCTTCCTGCGTAAATAAGTCTCAAACCACGATTTAGTCCTTGGATGCAATGCGTTCCATTGCCATTTAAGCCGTTTTATTGCACCAAAAAACAGCACTTAAAATGACAAATATATATTATTTTTACTGCACAATCTTAATTATAGAATAAGGACACAAAGTGAAAATGCTCAAACAATTATATAAGTACATAATAAATACTGAAATCATGGTTATATTATAGGTACCTACATTGATATATACACATATATTACTTGAGATTTAGTTTTTAAACTTTACTTTAAATTAAATTTGAAACTTTTTTTCTCCTTTTAAAAGTATTTTATAAGAAAATTAAAATAATTTCTATCGTTCTTTTTATGCGTCAAATGTATCTAATGTATATGGAAATCGCACGATGCATATACATAAATTCTATAGTAATTCGTAATTAATTATCTAGTTTAAATTATTTTATGCTTATTCATCTTATTTATCAATCTTTAACACCTCTTGTTTTAGACTTAAAAAAAGGGAGCTCTCTTTTTTTTTGTAGGTATATTTTACTTGATGTGCTTTACGATATATATGGATATGTTATATACAAATATAAATCCTATTTTTGAACACAAATATAAAGTAACGTAAAAGACGTGGTAAATATGATATTCATAACTTGTTTGTACATTACTTTAAAACGGTACAACTTCTAAAACGGTACATTCTATTTAAAAAAAAAAAAGTGATTTAGCCATTTGTCAATTGTTTCTAAACGACACTGTCTCATTAATTTGAGTAGAACAGTATACAATATATTTATAGTAAATCACTCCTCTTTCTCATTCTTCTTTAATATTCAAACCATTTCATTGTGACCGTCTCTGTCAGTTAAAGCAATGTGAGGTAAACAGAAATTTATTTTGTTATATTTTCCTTAAACTTTTTCTTAGTGTATTAATAAAAATGAATGAATGTTTTATTTATTTTTATGCCTCTTATATAGATATATACTATGTTAGTAAGGAATAGTTATAGGCGACAAAACTTACATAATAGTTCATCTTCATAGTACCCATGAGTAATGTCTTATCTAAGTGAAATATTCATGCATTAATTTTATTATCTATTGCATGTGCCTTATACCCACGTTTTACGTTTAAAGTTTACAGCAATACGTATAAATATTACTTTACTTATCAACATACTTATTAATAGCTATGTAAATTCATAACAATCTGCCTTATGGGATCAGGTGAAATTATTTCTGATCAAGACCGTTTTAAAAATACCCTAATTATATTATTTGAATTAGTATATAAAGTGATATTAAAGTTCTCGACTATTTTATAATATTAATATGATTTAACATATGTACGTAATACCTATATTGTTTTGTTCATAGGCAATTTGTAATAATCAAACATTGAACAAAAATAATTTTGAGTACCTTGATAACATTATTTGCGTAATTGCGTATGCCATAGTAGAATTTAAATTATCTTGAGGTTCACTTTCTAAGTTACTGCTCATACTATTTTTATTTAAATAATAAATTAGATTTATGGGATATAAATTTTCTTAGTTCAAAATTTATAAAAAATTAAAAAGAACTTCAAAGTGAATTTACTGTTTAAATAAATTAAAGTTGTATTGTATCTGTTTAGTTGCGAAGTTGTAAATGTAAATACATTTCTTTTATATTTATTTCGAATAAATACAGAATTAGATTGGCTTATCGGATCGAGGACTTGAAGAGGTTCACTAAGAATTGTTACGGATTTGACTTAGGTTTTTACGTAAAGCGAAATATCTAAAAGGATTTATTTTAAATGTATATTGTGTCGCACGTTTGAAGTAAGCTTAAGATATTTTTTTATATAGAACATCTATATATTTTTTTATTATATTTGTTTCTTTTACTTACAAAATGAGGTAGCGACTGTTTATATTATGCGCGTGTTTTTATTAAATTGACGTAATACAATAACCGGTCAAATAAAAAATAAATTTATGTAAAATATATTTATGAATATAAATCGTAAAATACGCTTCAAAAGTATAGGAAAGAGTATTTCATTGTGTTATCTTAGAATCGTAAACTTTTGGGTTGTGTTATAATAGTTAATTCGTATCTTAGATAATTAGAAATATTTCTTGTCAATGTTGGAGTTTAATAATTAAGTATGAAATTTGATTTGGTGATGAAACAGTAGCGGCTGTGTGCTCAATATAATCGTGCTATAGGTACCTGTAGATATTTATGTAAGTGCGACAACCTGTTATCGAAAACAAACTCGTTTGTCCTGAAACAGGTACTACACTAAATAAATATAAATACCTAAAATATGAATAGTGATGGAGATAAACATATTTTGCGTCTGTTTAGTTACATTTACAATAATACGAAAAATAGAATTATATGTCCTTGATTAGATTAATTAAAATATACCATCGGCTTGGCTAACTTCGGTGGGTAATGTGTTGGACTTCTGATCAATCAGATAACCTTCTAGTAATTCTTCTTTCTTATTTTTGAAACAGAATGAGTAGGTGTCCCATAACATTTAATAAATATATATGTGTACAACAGGATTTTTTAAAATTCATAATGTTGAATTATTGTTAAATAAATAGAAAATCTTTTCAAAAAATCTATTCCAGCCTGACGTAATAGCATATTTTTATAGCGTAACGAGTAGGATAGTTATCACAATATTATCATTTATTGTATGAAACGTTCTTTATATAGCAAATAAATTCATCGCGTCAAACTACTTATTCGGACGAAGACCAGTTGTTAGTGATAACTTATACGGGGAACTCGTGTCGTTCGTTTTACAAACTTTATTTTAATAATCATGTCTAAAATACACAACTTCGGCGCAGGCCCGGCTAAATTGCCAGAAGAGGTAAGTTGACGATTGTCATAAATAAGTTTGTGAGTTGTAAATATTACTTGATTTGAGGACTTACTGTGTGTCAATGACTTGTTCTAGGTGTACGACATACTAAAGAATGAATTCACTAACTTCGATGGTACGGGAATTAGTTTATTGGAGACCAGTCACCGTTCACCGACGTATTTTAAATTAAATAAAGACGTACAAGATGTTGTAAGAAGATTATTGTGAGTATACAGTGGTTTTTAATATAATTTATTGCTCAGTTTAAAATTCCGTAGTTACGTGTATGTGTAAAGTACCAATTTGAATAGTGAATTCGAATTCGTCGTTTACATTTTGATATAGCATCGAAAAATACTATAAACTTTCGGAGACCCTAAAAATTATATAAATGATGAAAAATTTCGAGCACTTTTTCAAATTAATGCGAGTAATTTGTTTTTCGAAAGACCTCGTTAGGTCTTTAGAGGTCTCGTGACAATATTAAGAACAAATAATTTGTAATACAATTTTGCGATTGTTAGAAATAATGGTAATTGAAATCCAGTAGTCACGAAATAAATAGCTGGTTTCATCTTTGCTTTGAATAATTTTATTATTTCATTTGCATTGTACTCAATGTTTTAATTACATTTAAATTTTAAAACAGCCACTGTGTCCATCACGGACTACTGTTAAGAACTCATCCTTAGACAGAAGATTTCATGGTGTCAAGAATAGTTTTTAAATACACGGCTAACTTGAAAGTCGTTGTTTTTAAGATATTTTAAGTCGTAACGCTGTAATTAACGATAAGTTAAAAGGTCAACTCGGCATAATATTAGTGACAGTAGTTCAAAAGTAATGTTTTTGATGACATCACATGTGTACATTTTCAGTAATGTCTTGAATATTCATTATTCATATAAAATTTATTTAAAATAAATAAATTCTAAATACTATTCATAAATAAATCATATTTATCTAGTTTTATCCGGCATATAACTTTACAAGGAAAATTAACATTCATACAAATTAATTAAACCCAATGTAAACATTGTCAAATAATGAATATGTTCGAATTTACTCGTTTATGTCGTACAATGATCTTTGGTTGATTGCGAATTGTGTTGACTGTGACCGAATCGTTCCATTTATAAAAAAAAAATGTATGTATTTATATTTGAACAATTGTATTCTTTGAACTCTAGTACTCCAAGTAATTTTCGAGCTAAGAAACGTTGTATAGATTTGTTAAATAACGTTATATCTTGAAATTCCTACTGTAAATAAATATACTTTATTTATATTAGCGGGAATTGTTGACATTATTTACTATCAAGAATTAATTCCTGATCGATTATTTGTCAAGTTCGATTAGATTCCATTTACCCGATTTAGCGTGATTAAATAAAAACAACCTTATTGCAATTTTAAAACGATCTACGCTCGCGTTTTTGGTTGTTGGTTGTCATGTGTTGGCCAAAAAGGAAGCCTATGTCCTTTCTTAGACTTCAAGTGAGTTTCGTACCAAATTTCATCAAATTCGTTTTAGCGGTCGCGAAAGAGCGACAGACAAACTGACAGCTACTTTCACATTTATAATATTAATATAGATTTGTTATTTTTCAATTTTCAAACACCAAAATAACTTGGCTTATTAAAACAAACACGTTATATACTTATAAATTCAGTGTATATGTTACTTGTTGTGGTGATAGATTGAAAAGTATCTTGAAACTATACAAACATACATTACAACAACTCGCATTTTATCTAAATGTCATCAAAATTCTTTGAACGTCATTTGTTTATTTTATTACATTTTAGACTAAATTTGTTACAATAAATAATAAGCACGTCCATTTTAAATATATTGGCACTTATTTAATAGTCTTAAATTTTAAATATATTTGCATTTGTTTGTAAGCACTAATAAGAATATTTAACTATCATTTATATTTATTTTCCAGAAATGTTCCAGACAATTACAAGATTCTCTTCTTGTCTGGAGGTGGTCAGGGTCAATTTGCAGCAGTACCATTGAACCTGATATCCAGAACTGGAACAGCAGACTATGTAGTTACAGGTAAATTATTTAAGCACGCTAAGGGCCCTTCCTTTTGAGAACGAGTCTGAGATTTCTACCATACTAGCCCCAATGCTAATAGGTATATTTTTATGCGTGTAAGTGTTATCACGATGTTTTCTTTTACCGAGAAGCACATGATGGATTAACACAAATTAAGCACTCGAAAATTCAGTGATGATTGACAGGGCTTGAAACCGCAATCATAGGTTAAATTCACGTGATTTAACAATTAGAGCATATCGGCTACTTCTAATTAAAACATATTTAAACCAAATGTTATAATACGCAAAGGTCAAATAGGGTTAACTGATTGAAAAAATACCCGCTTATCTTGTGATATTTAATATTCAATCACAAAATAAATTTGTTTTAAATTTGGCGATACAGTAACTTCTGTTGTATTAAGAATTAAAATTTTGGTATAAAATATGGTACGGTATTCTTTTTTGGTCATGTGTCATCATTTTGAAAATTTTAATACAGCGTGTTAAACTTATGTTGTTAACAGATATTATGATATAAACAAACATTGATGAGGTTAAAACTATAATAATGAAGTAATAAATTGTATGTGATCAACACAAACGAATTAGCGCTCGTGATGAAGTATGTAAATAATTTGCATTGCTAATAACATTAGGCGCTAGTTAAGGAAGGAAAAGCTTATGATTTATTTCACAACCTCGTGTTTTGACTAAAGATGTTATGTTTATATAATAACAATATAGATCGGGGTTTTATCTATCGGGGGTTTTATATATTACTATAGTTTGCCCAGTGGGCAAAAATTCACAATAATAATTATTAACTAATTGAGGAAAGAGTATGTTTATGAATATATTTTATTCATAACCCAGAAGTAGGTCAATAGCTACACAACAAAAAAGAAGAGCAAAAAATTTACATACAATATAACGCACTAGTTGTTTTGCGAAATTATTTGTCAAAATTGCCGCCCGTACCGGCTCAATACTGGTAATGACAAATCGGAGCGTTAATTTCTTCATTTTAGAATACTAGTCAATCAATGTTATTCTAATAAACAGATATGTTATATCCATACTAAACAACAGAAAAAAGTGTGCCGCGCCGGGGACCGTTTATTTTAGTTTATTTTTACATTTCGTTTAAAAGTAATAAGAATAGCTTGATAAAATCAATAAGTAAAAGGGATAACCAGATGTTTTAATTACGCAAAACGTATTAATACGTAATTATGATGTATTATAACGTATTACTACGTAAAACGACTAAAGCAATCGTCCCAATTAGGACGTTATCTAGTCTTCAGTTTTTGCGCGTTAATGACATATCTCTTTAATAGAACATCATTGTAGTCAATCCTTGATACTCATTAACGGCCAAATAAAATCTCACCTGTGATTGAGATATCTGTTACTAGACAGCATTGGGCGCCAATTCTACTTACCAATTGGTAGTTTATCGCAATCGTATCGAAACGTTATCGTTGCCGGTTAGCGAATTTCCTATCTTATGAATACATCGATCTAGTTGCGGTTCGTTCGAAGTTGGATTTGATCATAACAATAAGTAATAGTTCGAAGTTACATGTCAGTCGATTTGATTTCATACAAATAGTAAACTTCAACGATTGAATAAATTATGAAAACACTCTCTAAGCATATGGAACTGTTTTTTTTGCCTAATTTTACATACACAAAGAGAACGATATATTGGAATGTATAATGTATATACGTAATATATTTAACATTCAAATAAATAAATATATATCGATAAAACTAGAAGTAGTTCCAGTATTATCGATGAAAGTAATCTTTTAGTACATTGTTGGTAACACATTTTTTTCTTTCAAGGTACATGGTCCGCAAAAGCTGCGAAAGAAGCGAAGAAATACGGCAAAGTGAACTTGGTATTGCCGGCCACTGATCGTTATGTCGACATACCTGACCAGTCTACATGGAACCTCGACCCTAACGCTTCATATGTACACATTTGCACAAATGAGACCATTCACGGTAAGCATACGACGTGGTAGTTAAGAAAATAATGAAAAGAATTCATATAAAAGGCTCGTCTCGTTAGGCATAAGCACTCCTCGCCTTTTAAGGAGAAGGATTCGCGGTTGAATACGCAACGATGCTCCCTAGATTGACGGCGATATTTGAGCTTCAGAATTTCGTTAAGAAACAATATACCTGATATTAAATATTACAAGGGATCATTTGAAATAAGATAAAAAATATTGGGGATATTATGAAATAACAAGTTAAGACTTAACAAGTTAAGACTTAAGGTAGTTATTTCAGTGTAATTACTTAAAAAAGGAACCGTGAATGAGAATTTTGTTACTCATTGGCATAAGTGCTAAATTTTCTTAAGTTGTTATAATATAATGGAAGTGTCTTAATTATTTCATATAGCAAAGTCCTTCCATTGATACTTGAACATTGTTTAAACAACATAATATTCACTAAGTACCGCCACATATACCTGCATATTATGTACACCATTTGTTAGTACCTTATTATTCCAGGTTGATATATTTGTAATAGATACTCATACATTTGAAAAAAAAGCGTATTTACATTATGAAATGGAGTTGTTTTGTTAAGATTAGGAATTAGTGCCTTTTCAAGATTTCATATTAACTCACCGATATACCTACCCGTAACTAAATGTTGGTTGATAGTACTTATTGAAATACAAAAAAACATGTTTATGTGATTATGGAATTTTATTTATCAGATAACAAATAAATAAAGCAGATAAAGTAAAGTAACAGTCTGTAAATTTCCCACTGCTGGGATAAGGCCTCCTCTTCCATTAAGGAGAGGACTTGGAACATATACCACCACGCTTTTCCAATGCGGGTTAGTGGAATGCATGCAAACATGTGGCAGAATTTCGATGAAATTAGACACATGCAGGTTTCCCCACGATGTTTTCTTTCACCACCGAGCACGAGATGAATTATAAACACAAATTAAGCACATATATAGTGGCGCTTGCCTGGGTTCGAACCCGCAATCATCGGTTAAGTTGCTAACCTAACCTAACCAAACCACTGGGCCATCTCAGCTCATATTTTATTTTATAAAGCAGATATTTTACGACAATTTGAAAAGAGTTAAATATTAATAGTCATTGTTTTCTTTGTTTAATGCAAAGCTTATACGATAAATGTAGTTTATTTAAATCCATTAACTGTGTAAATACCGGCTGTGGTAGCCTTTCAATATGAATAATTATCTTACGCGAGTGCTTAATGTAAATAGTGAAATGCAACGAAAACAAGCTGATAGTCTGATTAAATGAAATTTACATAAATGTTGCTCGCTTCATTTCTGCTTCTTGTCATAAAAGAAGATTTCTATATGCCTGTATTTTTGATAGACTCTGATATAAAATCGGTTCTTAAACGGCGCCACATGTAGTATTATTAATTAAGAAACTATCAAATTCTAGATTACTTGGCAGTAGGGCTCTGTATGTGCACGCCTGGGTAGGTTATCTGTCAACTCTTTTAATTTCCAGGGTTGGTGATGGCATTGGCGATGTAAGGAATGATTAATATTTTTTACATCGTTAATGTTTTTAGGCGGTAGTGATTAGTCGACCTATTACAAATTTAAAGAATCTATCGAATTTGAAAATTATATTATTTACCAATAATAATAAAAATAATCTTCACTTTTTGAAGTTTAGGTATAAAATGAATGAATTAATTGTTTTAGGTATTGAATTTGATTTCATACCTGACACGAAAGGAGTACCTCTGGTTGCTGATATGTCTTCAAATTTCATGTCAAAGAAAGTTGATGTATCCAAGGTCAGTAACAAAAGAAAAACAATCTTTATCGTATTTATTATTCAGATATAATTGCTGACAAATATTACGATAAGCGAATTGAAAATAAAAATATAATAAGTAAAAGTAAATATAGCATCGTGAATGCCAAACTATTTAATTTTTTTTTTCATAGTTTGGAGTTATCTACGGTGGTGCCCAAAAGAACATTGGTACAGCGGGTATAGCTCTTGTGATCGTCAGAGAAGATCTCCTCAACCAAGCGTTACCGATTTGTCCTTCAATTCTAGATTGGACTGCAAATTCCAAGGCCGATTCTATACTCAACACACCACCTATGTTTGCGTATGTACTATATTCCCAAACATAATACATTCTATCACAATATAGTTCAACGTATCTCATACGACTAAACACAAATTAATTATATGTATACAGATCAAAATATATATATAGTAGTAGTAATATTAATTATTATTCAAATAATGAACTTAAGATATTATGTTGACTGATAAACTAGCATAATTTCTGGTTCGTATTGTATTTCCTATGTACCCTATAGATATGTTAACTCACGAAGGCGGACACTCCATTTAAATTATCTGCATGCATTAACAAAGAAAAAACCTAAGATGAGATTTGTATTTATTTGTTTATATGTTGCATTTATTTTTACATTATAGTCACGCACACTAAGAAACCTTGTAAGCATGACTACCCTTACCAATGAACGCCAATAATTTCGCTTCATGTTTGGCGGCTTCGCGAGTGCATAGATCTATTCCTACGATCAGTATAAGCAAAGGACCGACGGTTGAATATTTTAAGATTTACCCATATAATGTACAATGTCTATAGCATGCGGTACATCTCTAAATATGGAAAACTCGTAAAGCCGTTTGTTCTGTGCGTGATATCTCTACGGCCGACTTGGATTACCGTCTCATCGGCCTTTGATAATATTCATAAGGGAATAGAGAGTATCTATGAAGCTTGCACACGCAAGTGTAGGTACACTATAAAGACTTCGTCGCAATTTGTTAGTCTGTGAAATAGCCATTGTAGTCATCATCAAGTGCGGTCAAGAGAAAATAACATCATGTAAACATTTCAGTAATGCATGCTTTAAATATTTCAGGATCCAAGTTATGGGAAGAGTTCTACAATGGATCGAAAGATTAGGTGGTTTGGACAGAATGGCCGAATTAGCTAACAAGAAATCATCTTTGATTTACGACATAATCGAACAATCGAATGGCTTTTATTACGCACCTGTCGCCAAGAACGTTAGGAGCAAAATGAACATTCCGTTCAGGATAGGTAAAGCTGATGAGGCCTTAGAGAAAGAGTTCTTGAAAGGTGCAGAGGCCTTAAACCTCATCCAACTTAAAGGACACAGGTGAGAATTGACTGCTGCATTATTACCTATGTCTTAAATAGACCTTTTGTTTGTTTTTTAGATTCGGATATTTTCTAAGTTATGATTATTTAACCATGCTTTTATGATAAAGGGACGTTGGCGGAATACGTGCATCTACTTATAATGCAGTCACAGTGGAAGAAGTGGAGACCTTAGCGAAATACATGAAAGAATTCTACAAGAAGCATGCTAAGTAAATTCTAATACTAACCCTTGTATTTATAAAGCAACAATAAAATATTCACTAACTAACAACAGTAAGATAAATTTATCTTGTATAAACAAGTTAATCCACTTAAAAGTTTTTAAAAGTTATTAATTGATAAATACAATTGTGTTAATTAGCACTTTCACGGTTTAATTGTCTCGAACCTATAATAATAAATTGTTATTATTTTAATATATTTATACGATTGGCTGTGTTTAAATTTCCATTTTATTAAGCTTGCTCATCTAGTTTATATTTAATCACAAATAGAATAAGATACAACTCTTTATACGCCGTTTATGGTGTTGGAAATAAAGGTAGAAATAGAATTATTTTATATCAAGTTTTTACATTTTAAAATATCATACTTGTCGAACCAAACTTTTTCTTGCCGCGAGAATTAATGTACAGTCAGGGTAAGAAAACCTTCGTTAGTTTTCAAATTTGTCCTTTGCATTTATTACCTTTTGAATCTACTAGTAAACATCAAATCATTGAGGCGTTATATATCATTATCGATCGGTAAAGCAGATTATACAGCTCATACTGAGCACATGAAAGTAGATCTTAAGGTGACGAACCTTTTCTTACCCCGACTGTACCTATGTGCTTGGATATGTGAAACCCAAAATAATACTCGGAGTGAAACCTAATAAACACGTTTTGTTAATTATCATATTCATCATTATATTTATGTAAGAAAAAATGCTCAGTACCACCCACTTAGATATATTTTAAATACAGTTTTACTTATTTATCGTAATCTTTCATATGAACGAGTTGAACTGTTTTTTAAGTATTGTCATACAAGTATTTGAATAAAACATAAAATTTTATTTCATTGATAGTTTATCTCATTTTGTGTATCTATCCTTTATTATAAGATATCTTGCTTGGTGATTGAAAAAGGTGTTTTTGAATAATTTATTTAAATACGGTATTATCAAATTGATTACGAATTAAAATTAGGTGCTCTATATAATGTTGATATCATTGAAACATTTTTTTCATGTTGTTACGGATACACGCAAAAATGTTGCTATCAAAATTTCATATTATAGGAATTTATGGTGTAACACATCGCTATCACTAGAACTCTGTAACGATAACTTTATATTATTAAACATACATATTTTAAAATGTGTAGCTTATTAAGGAATACTAGTCTGAAAGAAAATCATAGTACCGATTTTTAAGAGACGATTACAAAATTAATTTGATCTGCTAAAAACAGACTTTAATGCTTGCATGTAGGTACACATAATATATTTATGCGACTTTAAAAAAAGTAGTGTTCTCAATTCGACCTGTATATATATTTTTTAATCTTTTAATGAAATATAATAACATTGAAATACCAATAATTTTAAGCTAACTTTGAATAAAATTAGTTCAATAAATATAATTGATAGACATATGTAGTAAATTACAATATATATACATACAGTGCGAAAGCAGTGATGTGGCGTTGAAAAAAAATTATACCCTAGCCTATAACTATAAGGTTTTCTTTTTATAAGTTTCATTTATGGAGATCTCTAGGTTCTAGCCCTAGGTATCTAGCCCTCCTTTTTATTCGGCCTTGAGTTAATGATTCAAAAGGTAAATAACAGAACACGTATTTTCGCAAAGCGAAATGGACATATCGCATCAGCAATTGCCCTATATCTATAAACATCTTTGAATCATATCTCTGCCCAGATAACGGCTGTAAGAATAACTAACCTTCAATAAGATAATACTAATGTTAGTAATGTTCTAAGATAAGTAATTTTGCTTGTCAACAGACGAGTATATAATGATAAGTCGAATTCTAATGCTATTCTGATTGTCTTATCAATATAATCGCCGCGACAGCATTAAAGGTGGAATAATTCCTATCTTTCTATATTTTTAAGTAATATAATTGACATTGAACTTAAATTTTTTCATTATCTCTAGATTATGACATGTTATTTTTGGCGCTGTAGAGTCAAGTTTAAGGACAAAAATGTAATAAAAAAAATTCTCCAAACAAACAATTCTCCAAAGTATTATTTTTTACATACATTTAATTACACACGAAAATACTAAAACCAAAGCCAATAAATCCTTTATTTTGCAATTTATATTGGTAACCTTTTTTTCACATCGTACACGACAGGTAAAAGCGGATCGAGGTTGAATTTTCTACAACGAAAAACAATTTTGTCAAAATCTAATGTAAACGTTACTCTATTTCTCAAAATGGCGTGATAATTTTTATCATTAATTTTAGGTGCTATTATTATGAATTGTTTTTTAGAAATTGTATTAATAAATTTATTTAATAATGCAATAACATCACGCAAATTTTAAGTATCAATAAACTTACTAAAATTTTTATTTAAAAAAAAATAGACTATGGAGTATTATTATTAGGTTTTCTGTTATTGAATTAAAAGAAGAGCCGTTATATATTTCCTGGCACGACGATTTGTGGCACACAACAGTACTGAGTATTGTATTAAATTTAATCTTTTGGCACATTTTAACCTAGACTGTCTATAAAGATATATATTCGATAAAACCTCCTTTCAGTAAGATCTTTGGAATGCATTATGTGATTTATATACAAAAAATAGGTTATCAAGGGATATTAGAAGTAATATTTTAAAAGGGATTCATTTAATTGGTATTGAAATGAAACGTGTGTTAATCAATACGTAATGTTAATTTATTTTCTTTGTAAACATATTACTGTTAAAGTAATCACTAAAGTGGTAATAATTGTGATGGGATACAAACCACGCACGAAATCAATGAGTATTATAAAAAAATATTATAATTTCAATGTTTATTAATATTCATCATGAGTTCTTAAACTTCATAAATTGGACGGTTTATTTAAAATAACATAATAATCATGTTCCCGTATCATATCAGATTAAATTATATTCACTTTATAAAAAACATTCTATACATTCTTTCATAATATACAACCACACACATTTTTACATATTATATTGATATAAAATACAGTAAGTACAGTCCGGTTTATAATACAAAACGTAAAAATTTAACTTATAATATCAACACAACATTTATGAATCGATCGTCGCTTTCGCAACGCTCAATGCTCATAGCTTACACCTAAAATAAACGTAGAATTATAATTAACGCATTTGAGGTCTACTATAAATATACAAAAATATTATAAAGTATATTTACACTTTGTTGTAAGAGCTATAATTGCATCTGATTGTCTATCTTGTTATAATGTAAAATTCAAATGATAGACCTGCATTTCCGTTATGGCTTTTGCCTAAAATATTTGAGCATTTCATTTTTGTTGATCGTAATCTCAGAACATCAACACATTCACTGTTTCCTGTCAAATAATCTTATGGCCGTTATGTTGTCGCTATAAAATTTTGCTCGAGCGCTTAAAGTGATTTGTGGTATACAAATGTTACGTTTGGTGGGGCTGCATGCTAAACAGTGAGTGTGTTAATCTACATAATTTAAATTAAACTAATTAATAAAGCTAGGAGAGTACAAAATTCTATAAAAATATCTCTCGGTAAAATAACCGATATAATTAAGTCCATAAAAAGTTGTAATTGTATAACAAGGCACCGAGAGTTGAAACTAATACGACATAGTATTATGTAAGTTTGACCAGAATACGACAAAACGCAGTCCTCCGATATGTTTATTGACCCTCACTGTCGCTGTCACTCTTATCTGAAACGAAACGAGCGTGTTAATGTTGCATCATTGTGATGTCGTCATGCAAATTGTTTATTATGTCTTCATAATAACAACGCGGCGAAATAATTTATGTACATAAATGAAATAATTTGAATTATTGGCGAATGCTGATACCATGCAACATCATTTGAAATAGATGAATAATTCAGTGCGAGTCAATATTTTAATATTGTGCGATAATTGATTTCTGTACAAATATAATAAAAAGTTTAACTATTTGAAGTTTAGATGATATATGATCCGTAAAAGTATATTACAGGTAACAAACTAATAAAGCGATGACGTGTAATGCTGCTTAAGAAAACGAAGTGCGCACTAATCTAAGTGCTCCAAATACCAACCTTTCTTACCCGGATACGCATGCCTTTTTAATCTGTCATATAGATCCTCCTTCGTTCCATAGATGCTGGCATTCGATCGTGCTAAGCTATTCATTTTTCCGTTCATCCCGTTATGCAAACTCTCTTTCATATACGTTTCGTTGTAGAAGTTAGGCATTTCCCAGCCGTCTTCTTCATCGTCATAGTAATGGGCGTAAGTGGAGTGGTGTGATGGCGCAATAGACTCCGCATACGGAGTGTGCGCTCCGTAATAGAAGTTCACTTGAGATCCGTTTTGGTCTATAGCCGGTGTCAGTGTTTTCTTTGGTTCTCTCTTCTTAGTTGATCTATTTAACGGTACAAAAAAAATACATGTAAAGTTAAGGCTAATTTATAATTATTAAAATTAAATATGTCTTATAGAAACTATAAAAGATTTTAACCTCGCACAAATCATCCAGACGAGAAGTACAAGGAATATTATGAAGATCACTCCGCCCGCTACACCACTAGCAATGTACGCGAATTCGCTCTTGTCTCTGCAATGGCGACCTGTGAAGGAACCGGCGCAGCGACAGGAAGGTTCACCACGTGCGTCTTTTACACACTCACCACCGTTATCGCAGAAGTCCTGGCAAACGTCTGGAAATAAAAATAAAAATATATGACCTCTTTGGGAGGTGGCACGGATATATGATACTGAAAATTTTACGTGAGAAAATCACTAGAATTAATTTTTTTTCATTACTAAAATAAACCCATTCAGACGAAAATATATTAAATTTTTAATTGCGATTCAATTTCTGATATAAACAAAACCTTTATTTATTATAACTTATATCATATGTATATAAGATCAATAATATATAGTTAAGCTAATTGTAATTTTCTTTATTCTAAGAGTATTTTTAGTGAATATACTAGTAATATAATAGTAATAAGATGTATTTTTATTACAATTTTGTTTTAATTATCGATTATAAGATTATTGCTAATGATTATTAAATTGTAAATTTAAGACTTACCAACACACACTTTTCCAGTTCCATTAAAACCAGGTTTACATTGGCATTTAAATTCGCTGGTTTCAGGTATCAGCAAGCAATAGGCGTTGGTGTCGCAGTGCATCTCGGGACCCAAGATTTCGCATGGATTCGTGCAGTCGGATTCTGATGTCTAATAAAAAAAAATTAACAACGTTGTTATTTTTTGTTTTGCTTTGTCTTTTGGTGGTTTTATTTTTAATATATTTTATTTAGGGTAGCACAAAATGATGCTCCACAATGATGTTTGTGTATTTGATAGTAAATAACAGAGTTCCTTAGTTACTATAGATTAATCTATGAAGTGAAGTGAGACTGTGCTGAGACTATATTAGTTGCGGTGCTTCATATATGAAAATTTGACTTGATTGTGACAATATTTAGTTATTTTGTCAAGTATATTGAACGCGGCGTTGCGTAGTTCTTGTTAATAGTCAATAATGAGGCCCAGGAGCTAATTGTGTAAATGCTTAAATAAACAATAATCAACGTTTGTAAATAGACACACGTAATAGGTATAGTATTCACTCTGATTTCTATTTGGTTCATTTATTCGAACTACACAATTTCGGAACACGCCAATCAAACTCAATTTGTAAATAAGTGTCTCATATGACTGATTGTCAATCTATATTATTCGCGTGCGCTCCAATTTATTTTTATTTAAGACGGAGGAATAAATTTCCTACCAATACATTGGCACACTCATTCTACATCACATAGGAATACAGTCATCCTACTTTATATTAAAATATAGGAGAATATCAGTATTCATAAAATTTTTTGCAGTAGGAACCTGTATTCTATCTTGATGTTAAATAAATCACAAAAGGGCACAATGAATATACGAAGTTCCTTATTTCGTCAGCTTTGTATTAGTAAAGTAAGTAATAATTACCGCGCCCGGTCCCTTGGTACTGGTGTTGATCGGGCAAGGAATACATAGCGACTGTTGCATTTCGGACTGGTATGTTCCTTTCTTACATTGTATGCACGTATTCAAAGTCGCGTTGAGGTAGGAACCTGTAATTTAATGGCATAAATTAAATATTAAAACGTCATCGATCATTATTTACTAAAATAACGAGGTTGAAAATAGTAAAGTTTTGGAAATTTTTTTATTGAATTCGGGTAATTTACCTGCTTTGCACACAGGAAGTGAACATTGGTCAGGTGATGCTGCACCAGCTTGAGGTGTGGTGGTGCCCGAGGGGCACGGCGCACATGCTGCGCCAGAGCCGTTGGCGCGCCACGTGCCGCGCGGGCAAGGCTCGCATCCACCATCACTGCTCAGTTGCTCGCCTGAAATTTTAATAGTTATCTCGTGACACTACGACTAACGCACGTTTTTATGTTAAAGACGTGAAACGCACACGTAGAATTTGCATATAAAATTTAATTATTAAAAAAATTGATATGTTACTAATAACGGATATCGTATGGGAAGGTTTTTTTTTTAAATTTGAACAATTTCCATTATACTATTTGCCGGTTACAATAATCGTTAAATTGACCTATCACTTTAGTTCTTTTATTCAGCTTAAATACACTCTTAGCAATAAACAAAGAGGAAAACATAGATAGATAGAATAATTAAAACAATATTTACCTGATGGGCAATCGTCTCTACATTCAGCAGCCGATACTGCCTCAGTGGCTCGTGTTGTTTGGCCCCTTGGACAGGCAATGCAAGAGAAAGCTCCTTCGCGGGGTTGATAAGAACCATGACCGCAAGGCCTGCATAGTTCTGCTTCTGCATCGTAGAATTTGCCAGCAGCGCACCTCTCTATATTTGACATCAGGAAAGAATATTTATATGATTGTAATTTATTATAAAAAACCTTTTATTTTGTTTTTACTTGTTTGAATTGTAGGACATGAAAGGTTAAAATGTATCAGATTGTTAATGACATTTAGTAATAAGTTTTCAAGTTAAGGGTAATAAGTCCAACAAGTGAATGATAGAGAATACAAAATTTCATAACATTATTACAATTTTTAATTGCGATAAATTCACCTTTACAATCAGCTGCACTTCTAGCGCCTGCAGCTTGGGTGACACCTGATTGTCCAGCAATAGCAGGGCAGGGAGTACATTGCAACTGACCAGCTTCAGATTGATAAGATCCCGCAGGGCATGGCTGGCACGAATCACTCGCAGCATCAAGGTAAGTACCCACAGCACAAGACACTATAAATAAATAATGTTGTCATATAAATATTGGAATAAAATGAAAAATACTTTATTGTATTCAAGGTTCTAAGAACTTACCACAGTCAGGTGCCATAACAACTTGTCCACTTGGACAGGCATAGTCTGATTCGAGTTTAAGACTGGCCGGATCTGGTACAGTATTTGGAAGTATATTTCGTACATCGAATTGTTCGTCTTCGAGGATAAGTTTCTCCAGCAATCGTTTAACAGTAGATCGTTCATTGTTACCATTGTTGATTACTGGGTCGCTGTAAAGTTTAATTTTGTATTTATCATATATGTATGTGAATAATAATAAACATTTGTATGTCTTTAAATGTAAATCTTAGCTGAAACATATCAGAAATCGTATTTGGTGTATGGGTTTTTAAAAATAATATAATTGAACACAACCAGGTATTTTCACTTAGATTACGAAATGCCTTTTGATTGATTGAAGATTGGGAATTAAACTTCATTGTCACAGAATTTGTAAATAAATACCTATAAACCGTTTGAATCTGTATTGATTAGTGTTTATTTAAACACTATGTGCTAGGTGCAATGAAACTATGACTTACTTGACAGCCGGAAAAGATAGTTCGATGCTGTATGTGTCTCCGGCTTGACGGCCTTCTCTATTGCTTCGTGTCCTAGGTGCCAAATAAAAGTCATGCAATAGTGTATGAAGGAAAACATGCGAAATTGATTAAATTTATTATTGTTTGAAACATTTTGTGCTGTACTGTTATAAACTTGTAAATACAGTCTCTATAGTGATGTAGTGACTCGTTAAAACTATTATAATAGAAGTGCACTAAAATACAAAAAGTTCGATCTTCTAGCACCTATGCCAAGATTTGAAACTTTCAATATAATTGTTAAAGTTGTGTAGTGACTCGTTACAACTATTAAAATAGAAGTGCACTAAAATACAAAGAAGTTTAATCTTCTAACAGCTACGCCAACACCTAAGTTATAGTATAGTTTATTTTCTGGCGCTACGAAATCTACTTCTAAGTTATGACAAATTACATTTATTCTAATATTTGCTTAAAACTTACTCTTCTACAGGTATTATAGCATCAAGTACGTAGGTGTCTTTTGAGGTTGCCGTGGGAGGAGAAGACACTTGTCTAGTTTGTCGGACGTTAGCGCGATGATCACACTTCACATTAATATCCAATTCCTTACACTCCCTTGTACCTAAAATTAATGTTATATGTGACAAAATATTTTTCTGTTTTATTCTTTATATTAATGAAGATATAATCATTACTCACCATCAACAGCGTATGAGCAGAAGCTCCAATCTCTGTTAAGTTGGTTAATAGCACTGCGAACTTTTTGTCGGAGTACTGCTTGTCCAGCGTCATTACAGAGTACAGAACTTGGGAATAACATGGAAATTTTAAAGACTCGTTGTGCAGGAGAAGCCGCTGTAATAATAACAACAATAAATATCAATATGTCACATTTATAAATAATCCGACAAGTATTTATTTTAGCGTGATAAACTTACGTGAGCAAGCTGGATATACAAGTGGTAATGACGGGTCGTTTGTAGGCCTCCAAAATCCTTCAGCCCCACATGTATAGAATGGCGGTACAGGTTGAGAAAATCTCAATCCATCGCGACATGCAATTTCACACACCTTAAATTGACCACCTGCACCCCAATCGCGACACGATTGATATCCACCCAGAGGATCAGGCATTGCCGGACAAAATTCAGCTAAAATTAAAACAAAATACAACATTAAAATCGACGTTTCTATGGCTGCTATTAAAAAAAGATATCCATATTATCTATACTTACATAAGACTGTTACTTTGAAAGTACACGTTGCGGCATTTCCAGCAGCGTCATAGGCTATATATGCTATATCGTATGCACCCCAGGCAAGGTTTTGTCCAGGTTGATGTCCAGATTTTTCAACTACTCGTGTTACACCAACAATATCACTAAATACAGGCATATCCCAGCTAACGACAGAAGACCCATTTTTGGCGATAACCCAAAGATCACCAGGACATCTTTCTACTTTTGGAGGTTCCTTATCGACTTGTAGTTGTTGGCATTTCGATCCAGTGTAGCCATTTGGACAGACTCTTTGTCCACAGTGAGATGGCACGATTCTCTCAACACCACCGACAGTATCTTCGTATCCTGCCCAAGTCAACACTAAGCCGCTATAAAGAACAGGTTCAGTCCTACAGTCTCGAACTTGTTTCTGAATTTCATTTGTTACGTCAAGAGCACGGTTCCATATTTGTACTTTTGTTAAATGTCCTTGGAAGCCTGATTCAGTGTACGCTTTAGGATTGTCTGATTGTGGTTTTCCTAAAGTTACCCAAACACTGTAAAAAAAGATTATAAAATAAAATATGAATTATAGAGTTTTTACTTATAATGTCTTATAAATAAATATTATCGCTCTTCTTGTTTTAATATTAAAAATATAATGCTTACTATGATGGTAATGATTTCCCGCTGCCATAGCCTTCAAGTTTACTTGCAATTAAACCTTCCGTTATAAGAGTTAATTCTCCGCCATTACTACCGTCCCAAACTAAGGCCACATGATGCCATTGTCCATCATTGACTGTTGCAAATTCACCAAAACTTAAATAAACATCTTGGAGTTCAGGGAAAAGAGATACTTGTACACCGTTTGAATGAGCTTGTATGATTGTTCTTCTATTGAGAGCTATTTGTGAATTGCTGAAACAAAAACAATATTTTTTAGCAAATAGTAGGTACTTGTTTTAAGCAACGAAGTAAAAAAAGCAAGGACTTACCTCACGCCATAAGCAGTAAAGAAGATACCTCCTTCATCTTGCTGTGTATATTGTACCCACATTGCAATAGTTAGACTATCAGCAGATCCGGTTGCGAATGGTACCACTTGAGCAGCACTGGACCGCATTGGATCACTGAAGTAGAGATCATAATCCACGCTGATAGCTATTTCAGTTAAAAAATAAAAAAAAACGTTTTATAAAAATAATATTCTTTAGCTATTTTATTTATTGCATTATTTACTTACTTTTTCTACAATCATCTCCCGTTAGATTAAATGGACATTGACAATAGAATCTGCCTGGTAAATCTATGCAAGTTGCCGATGGTGGACAAGAGTTTTCTTTACAGTCAATGATATCTTCATCGCAGTTTTTGCCTGTGAATCCAGGAGCGCAGATACAAGAATATCCTTCCCCTTCGTCCATACATGTAGCACCGTTTTGGCAAAGGCCTGCTTCACAAGCATCGAATTCATATTGACAACCAATGCCCATATAGTCTAGTGAACAGGTGCAATTTAGACCCGAGCCAAAATCTTGGCATTTCCCGCCATGCATGCAAGGACTACCGATACATCTCTCAGGTGCAGTTTCACACTGCTTACCATCGGTTCCACTAGGACAACTGTAATATAAAAATAAAAATATTAGAAATTTTAAAAAATATTGGCAATGGTAGATAAAGTATTTGAAAAAAGTAATATAATTTTCGTTAAAATATGCGAAAATTACATCTTTATTTTTACTTACACACAGAAATAGTCTTGGAAGAGATCTATGCATTTAGCGTTATTCTGACAGGGTAAATTCATACAGTTTCCAATATCTCGCTCACATCGTTTACCAGTCCATCCCGGTTGACAAGTACATTTATAATCACCGACTTCATCTTTACAGGAACCGCCATTAAAGCATGGATCGGAAGCACAATCATCAATATTAGTTTCACACATTTCGCCTGTGAATCCTTCACGACATTCACATTTAAATTTGTTGTCTAAGTCAATACATTTTTCGGTTCCCGCTGGATTGCACGGTTCATTGAGACATTCATCTATTGCTGATTCACATTGCAGTCCGATAAATCCTGGTCGGCATTTGCAAGTGAATCCATCAATTTGATCCACACATGTTGCTCCGTTTTGACAAGGATCAGAAGCACAATCATCGATGGTATGTTGACATCTCTTGCCTGTATATCCAGGTTCACAGCTACAAGTAAAATCGTCTATGGTATCTATACAGCGACCACCATTCTCGCAAGGTGAAATTACACATTCATTGATATTAATATCACATGATGGCCCAGTCCAACCTGGATCACAAACACATTGATGAACAAACAGTTTGTCAACACAAATACCATGTTTACATGGTGCAGTAGAGCATAGGTCTATTTTTTCATGACACCGTTTTCCAGTGAAACCAGGGGGACAAGCACAGCTGAAGTCATTGACTAAATCAGTGCAAGGGGCACCAAGAAGACAAGGTTTTTCAACACAGTCATTTGTGTTAGTTTCACAGAGTTGTCCTTCCCACCCTGGTAAGCATTCACATTTGAATCTTCCTTGTTGGAGAGCTGTACATGACGCTCCATTTTTACAAGGATTTCCATTTGCTGAACATGGGTCAATCTAAAATAATAAAACAAGGTTTGAATAAATAAGTCCTAATAAATGAGTTATTGTTAACAAAACATTAAAAAAAGTCTTACCGAGATATCGCAATCGATTCCAGTATAGCCAGACCTACACAAACAAGTATAATTATTAAATCCAGGTTCGTCTTTGCACATGGCACGTTCTGGACAGGTATCATTTTTGCAGTCAGTTCTCTCTTCTTGACAATTAATACCTCCGTAACCCGTGGGACATGAGCATCTATATCCTTGTGGTAGATCAATGCATTTACCTCCGTTATAACAAGGTTGACTTTCGCACTCATCAATATCTATTTCACACCTTCGTCCAGAAAATCCAGCTGGACAATAACATTGAACACCATGTCCTTTTGGCACACACAGTCCACCATGTTGACATGCACTGTTTGAACATTCAACTGGTAGGCATTCTTCTAATCCTGAAGCACCTGTGCTTACAGTTTTCATGTTTGTGGGACATTCCATGCATAAAGTTTGGCCAATTGAGTTTTGATAGAAATTTCTTGGACATTGTGAGCATGGAGCTAAACCAGTCGGTGAATAAGTACCTGATGCACATTTTGCTCTACATTTGTCTTTGCCAGCAGCAGCTGGTTGATATGTGTAGGTGTTGACCGGACATGCTTGGCAATCTTTAAATCCTCCTAAGGGAGGCTCACCGGTATAACTATTTCTTGGACATTCTAGACATGGAACCAATCCTGTCGGAGAATATGTTCCATAGCCGCATACAGGTACGCAATCAGTTAAATCTTTTGATCCTTCTTCTCTTGTGAAAGTTCCTTGAGGACATTTAAGGCATGAGCCTTGTCGGGCTTGGTTCTGGAAATATCCTCTTGGACACATTGTGCATGTTTTTTGTTTTTCACCAGCAAAGGTACCAGCGGGGCAATGCACTGCAAATCAGATACAATTTGAAAATTTAATCAATCACAAATTACAATATTTAGTATTGATATAAGATATATGAAATAATACTTACAACATCTGGGTACATCATTAGTATCCATATTAAGTACTTCACCGACGCTACATGTAAAACCACGTGTTATAGAGCTTCTTATAGCTCTTAATGGTGGGCATTGATTACCAATTGAAGAAACGTTAAGTACTGGCTCAATCAGTGCGCTTGCGTAAGGTACCGAGAGATCAAATATAAGATTCAACGTTGATCCACAAAGATCATACAATTGAGTTTGTCTAATTGCTGGAATTATAGCTAAGACAAAGTCCATTTTCACAACGTTTTCATCTAGCAGACTAGGCATTGCTTTAACGAATGTAACATTAATATTTACGTTTACTGCAGAACAACGCTGTGAAAGTCTCTCATTTAATATGTTATCATATTGAGCAAGTAAATCTTTGTACTGTGGTAAGCATGCGTTTGAAACAGCTCCAAGAGCTCGATATTGTACACTTGCTACAACGTGGTATGCAGCTTGTTGGGTATCTAGAAAAGAAATAATAAAGTTAAGTGAAAGTGAAAATTCTAATAAGTATCATATTTCTACATATGAAGCAAAATTGATGTATAAATATTAAAAATTTATAGATATCTTACTTTCAGAGACACAATCTGGCACTACAGCAGAAGGGACCCATTGACGTTTTGTTTCACATACAAACGTTTTGACTGGTTCACCATCGGTAAATCTAAATCCAGGACTGCACGTTGCTATACATTGAATTCCTCTATCTCCAGGCAAACAGTTTATTGCTCCGTGCGCTGGTGGCATAAGTTCCCAATCAACGCAAGGTGTAGCTTGAACAGAAACCTAAAATTACAGTAGAAAAATTAAAAATAAATTCATTTCATTTTCTTACACATCGTACGCGACTTTGCAAATTATTGTCAAATGTACCTGGAAGTTACATTGAGCCTTGTTTCCGTATTTATCAGAAGCTATAACTGTTACATTTTCATAGCCGCGTATTGGGATAACTGCTCTTTCTGGTATAAACTTCAAGATAACTTCTCCGGAAGCATCAGTAGCATTAATTCTTCTCCTCGTATCATTGAAATTGACAGCGTAACTGTCTTGTTTGTCTACTAGCTCAATAACGTAACTTTGAGGGCAGCTTAATTTTGGTGGTGTATAATCTGGTACTGTTATATTAACTTCGCAAATAGCAACATTGCCATCGAAGTCAAAGGCTACATATCGTACAACCATATTATGAAAAACTTGTATCGGAGTTCTAAAATGTTGTGGTGTAACTTCTAATCGAGCAATAGCGCCAGAATTATCAGTAGCCGTTGGTTCTGTAAAATTGACTGGCAGGAGGCCTCCATTTACATCAGTTTGCACTAAAATAGGATGTTGAGGGCAATTCTGGAATACTGGTGGCTCGTTATCTGAAAAAAAATCACATTAAATTAATTACATTTAATGTCAGTTACTTGAGATATCAGAATCAATTAAGATAAAAATGAAATGCATTAAAACTTATCATTTCAGATGGATTAAAATACAAACGTACCCAGCTAGTGCTGGTACCAATAATCAGAAACTACAAAGTCACTGTTTAGCATGCCCTTTTTTAGGATTTACATGAAAATATATGTTGTGGTTATATTTAATTATAATCAATGTTATAGTAACATTTATTTACGATTTTATAAATATATTAAAGTTAATATGAATGTAACTTACCCACACAAGGTGAATATCCATAATCGTAACCTAATAATGGTTCGGCGGAAGGTTCATCACATCCCATCAATTCAAATTTAAGGCAAGCGTTGTCCATGAAACTTACGATACCAAGAATAACAAATCTTGCTTGAACATATTTTGGCAGTGTAATCATAGCAAGTTCACCATAATTTCCAGGATCACGCATAGTTAGGTTAAAGTTGGGGAAGTATACTACATAGTTTTCATTTTCAGCTTGTTTGTAAAAGAATCTTATTTCTGTTGGACGACCAACTATGTCCGATGTTACAACACCTTTCACTAGTATTGCTTTAACTCTGTAAACTTTGCCTAAGTCGACGCTAACATAAGTAAAAGCTTCTTGTTTACCACACCATCCAGTCACTGAGTTAAGTCTAATATTTTTTGCTTCATAATTAGGTCTTTCGGAAGTAGCATTGATTGCTGAATCAGGTATTCTGCCTGAAGCTAAACCAAGAGGTCTTATAACTTTACATTCCGGTTCACGAATACAAGTAATAGGTCTAGGGTTTATTAAAATATAACCAGGTCTTGAACAACCGAATAGGACTTCAGATCCTTGTTCGTAACTTCTAGCTATTTGATAACCATCAGCTGGCCGACCGGGATCTTCACATACGGGCCCTTCACATCTCAAATCTCCAAAGTCCCATATTCCGTTTTGTTGACATCTAACAACGTTATCGTGTTTGCTTGTTTGACCAGCCAATTTAAAAGTATTTTGACATCCGAAAAAGAAAGAGCTTTGATATCTTGTATCGAGATATTGACCATATTCAGCTCCTGGTGTTGGCATAGGTACGCCACAATCCTTTCGCCTACATTGCGGTTGAGCTCCAGAAAGCCAATAATCGGGAAGACCCTAAAATCAATTGTTATTTTGAATTTATCGATTCAAACTCTAATAGTATAGAATATATGTTAAAACTTTGCCATATTACTTACGGGCTTGGGATCATAAACACATTGTCGGAAAGACGAGGTAAGAGTGTTTCGTAATTGGCGGCCAGGTGAAGTACATGTAATAGTAACGTTATCTCTGTATGGCACTAAAACACTTTCAGGGTCGTCTCGAATCACCTTTAGTCCATCATTCTTTTCATCCGATAACGTAACGCATCGTGCATCTGAAAATAATAAATTAATTATTAGTTACTACTTATATGCAGTTTTTTTAAAGGATTTAAAATATACTTACATTGACATTCGGGAGCTGTACCATTCCACGTCCCACTTGATGTGCAAAGAAGTGAAGAGAAGCCCGACATGACATAGCCAAAATTGCACTGGAACTCGACAATGTCTCCGAAATGATAGGAACTTTTAGTTGAAAGCAGTTGACCATTTTCAGGTGAAGTAAGAGATGGACACATTACAGGAACACAAGATTTATTTCTTTGATATGTATCGCCGTCTCGTTCTCCAGTTTCAGAGTTCTCGATAGAGAAGCCGGCCGTTCCATTAAAAGAATATAGTTCGTAACCAATATTACAGGCACATGAGAAGTTTCCAGGTCTAAAAAAATATGATTTTTATGAAAATATTTATATTTATTTTAAGTTCACAAAATAAACTCAATATCGTTAAGATGTACTTACGTATTAATACATTTCTGATCACAGCCACCATTGTTTTCACTACATTCATTTATGTCTGAGCAGTCAAGTCTGGCACAGCCCATAATTTCTAATTTAAGACAGGGTGCTCCAACATAGTCTTGGATTTTGAATTTTATATACTGAGCCTCAATTGGCATTGGTAAGTTTAAGACTGATAGCGTAGGCTCCAAAATTCGGAATTCTACTGCTGTTCCATCAGGATTTGTGTAATCTTTAAATATATCAGTCAAGTCATTTGTATATTGTATTCTAATTGCAGATGTAAATGCAATATTAGCATCAGCCCTCATAACACTCATCGTGCGGAATCCTCTTATGATAGTTGGGGCTCGAAGATCAACTAAGACCCAGTTTGCGCCAGCTTCAAGATTATTGCCACACCAACCTCCTCCATTGTTTAAGCGAATCATCTGTAATGTAAAATTGATTGAATTTCAATGTTAGCTTTCGCTATATTTCAATCCTGGCTACCTCATAAAGATTCCAGTCGTATATTTTCGTGTTATACTTTATGAATAACACCAAAGTATTCAAATATAAACTTTATTATTAAACAACATTACACTTAAAACTTACGCCTTTATAATATCCAGCTTCGGAAGCGGACGTCGTTATAGACTCATCCGGAATAGCTCCGTTAATTAACCCTAAATCACCAACAGGTTTGCAGTCCAAGCTAGGTGTAAATCCGGGGCGACAAGGGCAGTAGAATCCACCATGAGTATTTTTACATTCTGTTGAGGCCGAATCACATTGACTGCTTGAGCATTCATTGATATCTTCACAACTAGGGGTTGCATCAAAGTTTTGACCAGGTCCACATTTAATTATGCTGGGTCCGTTTAGTTTATACCCTAAAATATGGAAAATTAACGTATTAATTTGAAAAAAATAGTACGTATATAATTAAAGTTTTTTCAGTTTATTCGTCAGTAAACTTTACCTTTGTAACATTGCACTCGGGCTTCATCACCAAACATATAGACTCTGGTTTGATCGACAATGAATCCGTTCTTGATTTCAGGAAACTTGGGACAGATAGCTTTAGAACAAGTTGGTACTTCGCCGGACCATGTTCCATTGCTCATACAAAGCAGTACAGGTTGGCCTGATCGAACGTAGCCGGGTTCACATTCGAATCGTACTATTGTACCATAACTGCGACCACCGCCATTCAATATAGTAACATTAGCATGTGGGACATCAGGAAGTGCTACACATTGTGATGCTGAAATTAAAAAATAATAATTTAGATGTCTAATTGTTTTTATAAATCACGGTATTGAGTATTTGTGTAAATAGTTTAATTAAGTACCAAGACAAGTTGGAGTTCTTTCCCATCTGCCATCCGATAAACAAGAAATTCTTTCTATAGGCTGTCCGGTAGGGAATGCAAATCCAGCATAACATTGATAAGTTGCTACACCCCTGTAAGTTACGTTTGTTGAACCAATAGAAAATCCATTATCGATTTGAGGCACCGGACCGCAATAGACCTCTGTAAATTAATTAGAATTAGTTGAAATATATCAATCAGATAGAAGTTTAAAAAAAATAATACTATATTTCAATGTATAAGAATCATTAAATTACCTTGGCAGCTTGGGATGTAGGTAGTAGACCAATTACCGCCTTCTAAACACTGTGTTGTAATTCTAGATTTTCCAGTGGCAAATTCTTGACCGATTGGACATGAAAATGTTATAGTTGTACCAAAAGCAGTATCCCTGTTTGATGCTAAAGCCCCGGTGCCAGACTTTAATGGAGGACAATCTGAAAATATAAAGCAGGTAATGATATAAAACTGTAATATAAAAAGCGTATAAAAAATCTGCTTACAAATGAACTAGATTAAATTATATAGATAAAATATATTATAATAGGTATAATAATAATTACCTGCTGAAAATGTTGCTTTCCAACCTATACTATTATGAAGAGCATCAGACATAAATCGTATTAGCATTTCTCCACTTGATGCAGTTAATGTTATTCTTGGTTTAACTGTGAATCCATTATCGGAATGTAATCGTAAACCACTTGTGCTCGACCCATCAAAAACTTGCACTACATCGGAAGAGTGGATATTGAATTCATTAAATTTTAAGGAAAGGGGTCCTCCGTTTGGATTTTTAATTCTGTATAAACACTCCTGATTATTTGGGTAATTTTTGAGTCCGTAAGCTGGAGAAGTAAATGTTCCATTAGCTGCTATTATTGTAGCTCGACAACCTTGGGAATATCTCATATTAAATCCTCTTTTAGAATCTCCAAGGCTAGTCCGGAAATACATATACAAATGGTTTGTAGTCGATATAACTACTTTTTCATTTTCTTCACCAGGTCCAGTTAATCGGGCAAGAACTGAACTAGATGGAGTGTTTCCATCTTTAATAACTATGTAGTCTCTATTCATTTCTAATTCTAAATCTTCTATTTCTAATGACACTATTCTTCCAGGTTGTGCTTCAATAATATACATGCATTCCAAACCACCAGGGTAGCTGTTAGGATAACCAGGTGATGTGAGAACCTGACCTTGAGGAGTTGCTCTGAGAATGCCTCCACAGTTTGATGATTCAGTCTTCCATGAGGCACGAAAACCTTTTTTTTCCACGGATCCGTCTGAGCTAAATTTGATTATCATAAAGTTAGAAGCAGAAACATACAGTTTATTGGATAAATCTTGTTTTCCTGATAGTGTAGCTAAGTTGACAGATTTATCTTCAGTTCGACCACCTACTAAGATTTGAACAGTATCAAAAGACTTTTCAGTTTCAAAATCTTGGAACTGTAGTACGATGTTTTGTCCTTGAGGTCCTTCGAGTGTCCATTTACATTCACTGAAAGGTGCATATTTGTGAGGATAGTTAGGGCTTTCTACGACATCACCGCTACTAGCCATATAAAAATGACAATCAGTAGCACAGTCCATTTCGTCAGATGAGTCACCACAATCATCTTGTTTGTCGCATTTGAAGGCTGCGTTAATACATCTTCCGTTAGAACAATGGAAGGTTCCTGCGAAGGTATCAATTGTTAAAAATCTCTAAATTAAAGCTTTTTTTTTAAACTATGTAGTTAATGTAGTTTTAAATGTAACTATTTTATTTGAATGTAAAAATAAACTAATTACCTGCAGGACAAGCGGAAGCTCTGCACATAAAAGGAAGAAGAGTTTCACACGTCGTTAATTCCCAAGACTGTCTTTCAGATGTAACGTGAACATCCACGCATTCACCATCTTTGGGATTCGGTTGTCTGAGGTCCCAAAATCCTGCATATTGTGAAACTAAAGTGCCTGCAGCTGATTCTAAGGTATTTGTTCTTAGGTCGTCAACAGTTGCAAGACCAAGCCAATAGTGAGTGTTGCTAGGTGTAGATGGTACCATGCTGGCGGTCATGTTATTTTCTGTGTAACTGTCTATAACCATCAGCTCACTTCCATATCTGAAAATAAATATGAAAATATTATAAGTTAGTTAACGTGGTACGTAAGTAATCTTAAATTGTAAAAATTTGTTTTCTTGAAATATCTAATTACAATCATACCTTCGGCATAATTCCGCAGCTTTATCCCAAGAATGTCGGATATTAAAAAATTTATAACAATGAAGCCCCTTTAACTCCCAGCCTGAAACAAAAAAATATCTTTTATTAAATTACTGTTAAAGGTGAGGGTGTAGCATTAATTAGAAGGAAATGTAACTTATCCGGAATAAACTTTTAAATGTAAACGATATATCGGTATGCGGGGGACTAAGAGAAAACTTGAGAACATTGTAAAACAATGTATTTCAAATTTGTACGAGTATATAGTTAGATTATTTACAATATCGAGAAGTTTCCATAAATATTTTGTAGTAAATGATGTAGGTAAACAACAAATTCTTCTTTGTCGCTTTCTCTTCAGTAAGGGAGTGTCGTATTATGTGTAGAAAATCGTAAATAAACAGTCACACTAAGCATAATTATGAGGTTGTCAGTTCTCACTTTAAAGAAAGTTTTGAATGCTGTCTAGAATAATTAATTACGATCAGATAATTATCGTCTACATTTTCCAAAAATTCTGATCTCAGCCGCGATTGCATTTTGTTTTGTGGAGATATTATGATTTTGTGATTTTTTTTTTGAGTCCATTCTATACTAATGTTTAATATTATTTAAGTAGTCATTGGCCTAAAGGGTACTTCCGTGCGTGTGAATAAAAACTAATAGCGACAAATAGAGCGTGTGAGTTCGCCGATCAGCGAAGACTGCGATGGATCCACGCTTCACTGCACTGCGCAACTCGATGCAATGTTTGACCTACTTGTACTATGTTTCTACGGCGAAATTCAACAAACTGCCATTTTGTTCTCAGCGTAAATATTAGTCTATGAATAAATATTAAATCAGTGGTATTATAAGTTTAACTTGTGCATGTTTGTTTTTCAAATAAGATCGGTGTTGTTGTGTTGTTGATGTAAAGTTTGTGCAGGAAATATCATATTTCTTGGTTAATGTCAAAGTCAATGGCGTTCGTAACTCTTCTACTATTATATTACGATTGCATACAGACATGCATATTATAATATTTACCAGCTTTAGATTTAATTATTTATAAGTATTATGTTATATGTTTCCACTTTACATTCTGTTGTTATTTATAAACTTACCAAATATCGCATTAAATGTTACTAAAGTGATAAATAAACAAATTTATATATTCTAAGTAATTTTTGTTTCGTTTACAAATAAAGTGACTCAAAGATTTAAAGAGAGCACAAAGAATTGATTACTGAAACTAGACTGTTAATAAATTATTAATAATTAAATGTGAACAATCAACGTATTCATGAATTTGTACGCAATGTAGAACATTACATTGCATAAATACCTGTTAAATAAATGAACTACTTATTGGAACCTGTAGTATAGGCACCACTTATTTTTTTACCAATTAAAAACTATAATTAAAGCTACATTAAAACAGCTGCAACTGTCTTAGTAAAATAGCGATTGTACTTGTTGAGTTGTAAATAATATGTATGCTATGCCATGTGTACCCCTGCAGATCTTAAGAGGATGTTATATTGTATGTCTGAGCACAATATAAAGCGTCGAGCACATGCAGAATATGTAATAGTGTCACAAAGTGGACATCTTGACATTTAGTTGAATTATGTGCTTGTCCATCTTGATGATTTATTAAAGTACATTTTTAAATAACTAATGAGTCCTCCTGTATAATATTTAATGTAATATTAAACTACCATCGACAAGGATTATATATCCTATGATATAATAAACGAATACTAACTACATATTCTTTTATTATCTATATCGTCTATGTACTTATCTACTATTGTTTATGCGGTTGTAAATAGATGGGTTGCTGAGTCTTTATTAATATAAGTGTTAATGATATGTGGCTTTCGGGTATATTTGTCATAATTCAAAGAGTTTACTTATTCGTTGCATTTCTATTAATCGAAGAATTTGTATAACATTTGAAACTTAACGCAAATCATTCTATAATCACGAGAAACATTGTAAAATAGATCCGTTAATTCGCGTTATTTATAGTTATATTTTATTCCCATAACAGTCACGGGTGAGCAGCTTTGTAACTGTAAGACGAGAATCGGATTCACAGTTCAAACGTCTTGCCAACACTAGAGTTCGGTTCGTGTGTGAAGTGCCTCCTTTGAGATTCTATAGCCCTGGATCTACCGGAGATTGAATTACGAATCAACAATCCATTTGCAGGCTTTGTGGTCCAACGTGTGTGTGTCTAAAACCTACGGATTTAGTGCAAATGGTCTTGTGCGCTACATGCGTTCGGTTTGATATAATTATTACGAATTTAGAATTCGAATATTATAACTTGAAAATTGTTATATGTAGATATCAATTTAAGTTTGATTCGGTTTCATGTAATGTTTTTAACAAATTTACATTTTTTTTATTTAATATTTGTCCTATTTAAAATACGTTACTCAAAAGTTTGCGGTGAGTCACACAAATATGTATGTGACTGTTGTGCTGTCGCCTTTCACTTATTATGAATGAGCATTCAAGGTTATTTCTAACGCCTTCATCAATCGACATAGATACTCAAGATAGAAACTTAAATGTCAAAAGAGATAAAATTAAAATTAGCGTATGCTTGTTATATAGGCTCGTTATATATTCAAATTTCATTTTAAAATACTATGTTAGCAATTATAAGTAATATCTTAACGTCAAAAGCCGATAGTAAGTTTAAAAGTCAATCTTGATAGAAATACCCGTTATTTGTTTTGTAGTTACTATAATGACATTTATTAAAATTATTCTTTTAGAAATATGGCAGTGTTTGGATTCTAATGATTAAACTATATTACTTACACACATGATGTATTGAATGTGACCGACAGATATACAATTAGAACATTATAAGAAAATGCCCTAGGATTAGTGGAATATCTATTGTATATGTTTATTTAATTTTATTTAATTCAGCATAAACATTGACATCTGTGTTTATTTTTTTAATTTTAAAAGTCATTACCATAATCCTAAATAACGATTTCCATATTTTTAATATCAGAAATAACTGCCTCCTCCCCTTGATAAACCCCTCAAGAGATGAATTTTGAAAAATCCTTTATTAGTAATTACCATTCTAAAAAGTGTTCTGGTCAAAATTACCTATAAAACTCACTGGATTATTAATTGTTTTGTACGCTACTTAATCATTTTTTGTAAGTTTGTCATCTCCAACTGTATCCCTGCAAGTGGTATTCACCTTAATAGGTAATGCATTTAATTTTAAGTTGTATTAAAATTGTATACCTTTGTATGTGTTGATGTACTTACCACTGGTGAATCTTAAATAAATAAATAAAATAAAATTTAAAAAATATATTTATTAGATCCATATATATTTGAAATCGGAACTTATATTTATTACAAATATAAAAAAAATTGAATCTATGATAATTTATTTTTTAAATGAAGTTATATATTTAACAGTTATCTCAAGTTGATTTGTCTTTGAATTGACTGTACAATCGTTACACTATTCAGGTACAATTAAGCCTGCACAAAGAACTGCCGCCTTGCTTCTAAATGCATTATAAATATATAATACTGTAACTTGTTCGTTTAACTTATACTACAAGTTAGCGTGCATGCATTAGCTGCCTTTCAGCCAATGAATATGTAAAGCTCTTCTTACGTATTAAGTATACAGCAACTCGTTTAAATCTAATTTAAGTATTTTCAAACTCACGCTTCTGCCTATTTAGCCTTATTTTACTATATAGTAAAAGATATTTGACGACCTCTGTGCTCGAGTGTTGTGTACATCGGTTTTCATGGGTACGCCACTCCAAGGTCCCGGATTCGATTCCCGGTCGAGTCAATGTAGATTATCATTAGTTTTCTATGTTGTCTTGGGTCTGGGTGTTTGTGGTACCGTTGTTACTTCTGATGTTCCATAACACAAGTGCTTTAGCTACTTAAATTGGGATCAGAGTAATGTATGTGATGTTGTCTCATATTTATATATTTATTATTATTATTTATTTAATAATTATATGGATAAGTAGCTAAAGCATGTGAATCATGAAGATAACAGATTGAATTTGATGAAAATCTGCCTCTTCCTTACACTCTGGAATGAGCTCCAAACATTAGAGGAAAAGGTACAAGTAAAGCAGGCTATATACTTCCTGTAAATTACTTAGTAGCTTTACTTTTTTGTATGTAATTTATATGATAATTACTGTGGTTTTAACTTTTTTATATCATGTATAATTGTATATATTTGAAACTGATGAACGATGAAACCATATATTACACGCAAAACTCTTATTTTATATAATGTTATACAATATCATAGTAGTTATCATATAATGGTTATTGTTTGTAGTGACAGCTTTTACCGCGAAATAGGCATCAGTGCTTGATGAAGCGCAGCGTCCATTATTGTTAATAAAGAGTATATCATATAGCACAGTGATATATATAGTCTTATATTATATGTATATACTTACTAGTATTTTGGGTCGTCAGGTTTTATTCGATTTCATAATAAATTCTAGAAATACGAGAATACTTGATGGTCATATAGATAATACCACGGATTTGAAAGATACATAGAAACACAAATCACAGTATGATTTTAATTTGATTTTTTTCAGATAACCGAAAAAATTAAAGGATAATACTATAAGTAACCGGAACACTGTAACAATATTCGAAAGTGTTTTATTGATATTAAATGATCATAACTACGATATAAATATATAGTATAGTATAGTAAATTCGTCAAAATCGAATATCAAAAAAAAAAATATATAAAAAGCTACCGAGCTAAACAACTGTCTTATGGTAAGTGGTAACAACTGCCGGTGCTGTCAGAAATATTAACCGTTCCTTACATTACTAATCTTAGCCGGTATCTTTTTTAAATATTTTATTACCCTTATATTAGTTACTTGCAACACTAAGTACTTCTGCTGGGCAGTAGAATATGTTATGAATGTATGCTACCTAAACAGACGAAACGCCAAGCCTTACCAAAAAGTTAAGAATGATCGGAAGAAAGGTTAGAATAAAATTTTGAAGGAGATTTATAAGCATTGACACGTCATTAGAATATTTATGCTCTTAACCGTGTATCCAACTAATCTACATTATCAATAGTAGATTTAAAAATGGATTGGATTTGTTTATTAATTTTGGTTGTAAGTCGTGTTACAAAGCACCTGACCTATATCGTGACGTTCCAAATATCATACAATGTGCCAAGTTGAGAATGAACTAATAGGCCTATACTGAGACCTGAGTATATAATCGGATTCCGGAAACATATATTTGGTAGCATATTGCAGATTAAGATGAATAAAATAGTTAATCTTTATATAAAAATATTAGTTAGATATTAATAATTACATTTATTAAGCCAGCATTCTTCACACTTTCTTGAACGCTTCGTTATTCTAAATTAATTTATTATTACGCGCGTTTAATTACCTGTTGTTGCAAATAAAACACTAATTCGTAATATTGACTGTAATCAAAATTAACCATAGCAGGTTCTTTCCCAATTTTTCTGGCATCGGTCAACTTTAACGATAGAATAGCATTAGATTGATTATGCTACTCATCACATGTGGCAAAATTTCGTTGAAATTAAACACATGCAGGTTTCCTCGCGATGATTTCCTTCACAGATAAGCACGAGGTGAATTTTAAGCAAAAATTAAGGACATGAAAATTTGTGGTGCCTTCTTGGATTTGAACCCACAATCATCGGTAAAGATACACGCGCTCTAACTGGACTATCTCGACTGTCTCGACGACACCTTAACAATAAACCCTAGATAGGTTACAATATAAAAAAAATAATAAAACTATTACATATACTTCTATATTATTAAAATGTCATTATAAATTGACAACAGGGTACAATTCCTTTGAGGGGGTGGTGTTAGTTATTTGCAAAACGGTTACATCCATGTATGATAGCGGATTCGATTAAATTATAACGTTAAACATACCAGTCTAGTTGTGATTAAGTTTGAGGCTAGGATAACGGTAAGCTATACGCCAATTACAAATGTAGGTAACATAGATACGTCCATTGACTTGAATGTAGTGTTATAATTTAGTATATTTAATATACATGTGGACTATTCACCCTAAACTCATAAACCTTATATGGATATTAAGGTGGAGTATCAGGAACAGAGGAAAACTATTGAGAAAGAATAATAATAAATTCGAATTTTGAAATACAATTTAGTTCAGTTATAATTGAAAAAGAAAAAAATTAAATTACGCGTATTTTGACCAATCGCCCAATCATGTTTTTAAAGTAAGAGGGAGAAAGATATATTTCCTTTTATGTAATTATAGTTAACTTGGTGCAACAACAACAATAACACCAACGACAGCCTGTAAATTCCCACTGCTGGGCTCAAGGCCTCCTCTCCCTTTGATGAGAAGGTTTGGAACATATTCCACCACGCTGTTCCAATGCGGGTTGGTGGAATACACATGTGGCAGAATTTCTATGAAATTAGTCACATGCAGGTTTCCTCAAGAAATTTTCCTTCACCGCTGAGCATGAGATGAATTATAAAGACAAATTAAGCACATGAATCAGCGGTGCTTGCCTGGGTTTGAATCCGCAATAAGTTTTCAGTTAAGACGCACGCGTTCTAACCACTGGGCCATCTCGACTCTTCAACTTGGTGCAAAATATGCAAAATCGAATTCAAAAAGCGTAAGATACTTCTATTAACAACAGTAACATGTCAGACACTCCGCTGCATGATGTTGATGTACAGTTTAGTATCAGAATATTCACAATTTCAGTTGAATATTTGGGTAAATATAACCCTTTGAAATAAACCATAGGAAAATACAAGTCACATCCCTAGTAAAAACTTTGAAAAGGCTTGAGACGGGTAAATTTTTACGACAATAAACGAAGAAAACAACGATCGACCTTTTAAAAAATTCTCATAATTTTTTAGAGCGTTAACACTATTCTATTACTGAATATTTTTCTTGTAGAATTCAAAAAGAAATTCCGCTGTCCAAACAAAGCGAGTTGAGCGTTCTGTCAGTTGCATTCACGTTGAACTATCTGGTGGTTTGGTATTTTAGAACTGCGAGAGGATTCAATAACGCCATTCTTATCATTAAAACATTTCTAATGTTAAATCTTATACCTTTCTCATCTGTGTGTATAAAAATTAAATTAAATTAATTAAATTCAGTACCTTTTTCTGTTACTGTTAATCCATAAAAAAATTATTTATATATGTATATCTATACTAGATAGTAATGATTATGGTCAAATAAAATTTCCCCAAGGAAAACTATATAAATATGGTTGTGTGTTTGAGATTGATAGACTTCGAGGTCTGTTTACTGTAAAGGTTTCTTTTTCTTTCTCCGTATCCCCGTCAATTTACAAAATTTAATTTCCAGGTTTTCTTTGCAGCACTGTGCTTTTTGATCGATCCGATGTTGTCCTGCTTCTATAATGTACATAATTATACACAAGCAAGAAAATATCATACTGGTTTTGCAAGTACTATGTGAATTAGGTTAGGTGCTAGAAAATACAGTTACATTAAGCTCAAAAAATTTTTATAGAATTTAAATTTAGAATTTAAATTGAAAACAAGGAGTCAGGTACCGAATGCTAAGGAATGACTGTTTTTTAATAAATTATGTACTAGCTTATCTCTCATTACTTGAGCATCGGAGAGAGCACAAGAATTTCTTGCCTCTTAATTGACAATAGCGCGTCTATTAGGTCAACGCTTAGGAAATTTATATAGGACGTATTTTCAATGAGTAATTGAATAGTTTTACAAGTTTTAATAACGAGGGAACTTCTGGTTTTTATCGAGCGTGTCTGAATATTAAACGTCCAGTCCCAATTAAATTGAACATAAACGTGGCCTAGTTTTTTAAATTCATATTAATTAAGAATAGTATTTAAAATATCATTTCTGTAGCTCGACATTGTAATATAAACGCGTGACCTCTGACTTATTTCTAATACTCCCTTGTTCACATAAGTGTGTTATTTTTGTTGTTTCGCAACGAGTTAGATTTAGTCGTCACACTGAGCTTCTTGTAGCAAACTTTATTATCCAAACAAAGACAATAATGTGTTCGTAGTTTGTAAACTGCCGGGAACTAGCAAAAGTTACTTTCAAGATATCTAGAGAATCTACTACTAGTTGGTAATTCAAGCGCAAGCAATTCTATTTCGTAGTGTTACGCAATAATTAATTTATCTAAAGTACTTTTTCATTAATATTTTATTGCTTTTATAGTGATTGTTCGCAACGGTACTTGATTATATTGTCTGAATGTTCATATAAAAATTGACGATCCACTTCATCCCTTTCGAATGTAGTTTAAAAACATTTTACAAGAATAAAAAATACCAATAGTTGCTGTATTGATTTTTCAGTTTTATTTTATAACAGTAAGCCAGGATGTCATACTGAGAGTATGATAACTGGTTTCAGAGGTCAATCTTAAATGAAACTGCACAGGACATACACAAATGTGTGCTGCGGTCATAGGTGCACAGTGTATACTCATTTCTCATTCCTATTTCCTATACGAACGGAGAGAGTTTAGTTGCAGGACTTTTGCCTTTACTTGCATTCCGAGGTACCGGGGCTTGGACATTGTATTCCCAAACTTAAGAATTCCTCAACAAAATACTGAATTCAATTAAATATTAATTTCGATCTCAGGGTGTACACTGTACACTGTACAGTCTATAGTCGAATGTTTAAATTTTTTTATTAACTGTTTTTGTATAATGTTACCTTTTTTACATCAATTTTACTTTAATAATGCTTTTATGATTTAATTTAATATTACAACGTTTATTAAGATTATATTCTCAAGACTTGCGGAATCACGCACGATTAATCGGGTATCGAATAACAATGTTAATTAAACACGTCTACGTAATTATGTTACGTCAAACAGATTAACTGATTATTACATAATTTGCTTTTAAAATAAGTTCATTTACTTTAAGCTTATTTAATGCGATTAAGTTAAATAAAAACAAAGATACATTAAATTCTATGAATAATATAAAACAAAGTTGATTTCTGTCTCTGTATCTCCGCTTTCTCCTCCGTAACCTTAACCTGAAACTTTACCAAATATGGTTTCCACTAATAAAAAGACCGATGTCGATAATCGGAAGGCCTATATAGGTAGTTTGTAAAAATCAAAATAATTTACTAGAAAATTGTAGGTCCTTAAAAAAGTTTACAATAAAGTTACTATTTTTATCTATTAAAAATTAGTAACAATTTAAGGTTATATATAAAACCATTTTCTTTAATAAAACCATGTCTTTTAGTCGATAACTTTTCAAGTAATACTTTTATGACTAAAATCTGAACAACGAAAAAATTATGTAATATATCTATTGTTATAATTGTCTATACTACATCTAAATTGTGTCGGACTATAGCAGAATTTTATTGTATTTACGCAGGGTTCTTTTCCGTGTCAATGCTATGTAGGAGAGAAATTATAAATACAAATTAAGCTCATGAAAACTCAATGATTCACGCCGTGTCGAAGCCGCAATCTTCGCTTAATATTTACGCGTCCTACTCACTGGGCAATTTTGTCATATGTACAGCTTTCATTTACCATTAATATTGTGGTGTACATTGTTACAAAAGCTTAACAATCGTTTTATATAGAACCATAATGGACATTACTGGTTCTGAATACTAATTTCGGAGTTCGTAAAAGTTGAATCGGCCATATTCAAGTCAAACAGTTTCGTGATTAGATTTCAGAATTACGTAATTAAGTGGTAGATGTCTGGTGTCTCGCCAAACCTAAAACCCTCATCATCATTCGCTTGCCCTAAGCTCATTTATTTTTAAAAGGCTTGGTGCTTGCAGATAGACGGCCTGGTAGACTAACGGGTAGATGCCTGAAGCCAAGCCTTAAAAAAATTCTGGTGTTGTCTCCCAATCGACATATAGGTTGTTAAGGCACTAATTTTGAAGTCTTTTAATAGTCGTGTAATGTTTATATATTATATATATATATATATATATATGATCAGCATTAATATTATAAATGCGAGATTGTGTTCGCTTATTTGGTTGTTGTTGCTTCGTGTATTACTTATAACTTAACTAAACTTAACTACTTCATCAAACATCATGAAATTTTGGCATACACGTTATCAGAGATACAAAACAATTCATAGGATACCACTTACTCGCAACCCCTTACACGCTGGCGGAAACTTTAAACTAACGTAGTGATTATAGTTTTATTTTTTAGTTAAGCAAATGCTTAACTTAATTATATAAATATATAATTTATTTTTTAAGTATTAATTCATAAATGTTCCTTTAATTAACTGAATACGTTTATTATATACAAAACATTAAATTGAAATTGAATCTACAAATTTAAATAAATTGTAGGCAATGTTTAACACCACTAATCTTTGAGTGTCCCATTCGCCTTTTAACCTTGTAGACAAAAATGACGTCACAAGAATATCGGTAGTTGATATTTATTGTAATTATCTCGGAAAATGTATTGGACCGATAAGCCCTATTGCGGCGCCAGAGCACTATCATTGTATGGAGGTTATTGATGTTATGGTTTGATGAATTGCAGAGATTGACTCTGTGTTGTCATAATCTATCAGATCGATGGTTGGATATTAGCAAAATTAATTAGGAAAATGGCTATGTATATAATAGTGAACGTAAGTAATTAAATAGCTGCTCAAGAACAAGCAATTGATTAATGGAGACTACACACGGTAACGATATATCGTAGCGATATACTTGTGCAGTCCATTTGCGCAGGTCTATCGAACGTATTAACATATAACGCACATATCTCACTGGTCTGGGTCGTGAATTAGTGAAGACGGTTTCGTTTGCACAGTTAATCGGCAGTTGCTTTTTATATTTAATAAATCTTTGTCAATTGTTTCTGCACAGTTTTATCGTATAGGCACCGTCTAGCTTCTGTGAAGATAGACGCAAAAAACTATAGCTTGTGTAAAACAGTGCAAACTTGAACTAGTACGATATATCGATGTAGTATATAAATGAAATAATATAGTTACAATATCTAATTAAAAATTAATTAAAAATGTGTAACCTTTAGTTAAGATGCTTATGTTCTAAGTAATAACTCATGTTGGGTTAGTTGGATTAATATTTTTTTTAAATCAATAAAACATTTTTTATTCTCAATATGTATTAACCGAAAATGTGTACCCATAGTATATAACTTGATTATCACCTAGAGCTTCGGGATCATTAGATTAACTCTCCGATTATTCTGCTTGAATTGTCGTTCTCAACTGGGAGTAAATTGGAATCAGCCTCATCAATTTTCGGGAAAAATCATAAGCGCGTTTATATTTTTATATTTCAATCTTAATAAAAGTCAAAGGGCATTACTTAGATTTGTGGCAAAATATGAAACTGTGTTGTGTTATTTTATGACTATGGGATTTACTCCCCCCACTCTTTGGAATCAGATACTTGGGTTTATAAGCTTATCTTTACTTTTATTTATGCATGCATATCAAACTATTTTAGTCATCGGTCTACACACTGTAATCACGATGTGAAAGTTCTCTGTATATCAGATTAGCAACCTTGCCTTTAACTTAAATAAAACTTTTCAAAGCATGAATATAGTCACTATATGATACTAAGTCGTAACTTTATTTAGTTTGAGCGTATACAGTATCTCGTTCTCAATCTGTGTCATACTCTTATGTATGTATTACTAGTAGGTACATTCGCAAGAGGCAATTTCCTTACATCAATTATGCGGTTGATGAAGATCCCTAAGACCGGCGACCCGCGTAATTTATTTCGCCTCGGCAGACTGTCTGTCTATGGTTAGCAAAATATTAGAATGTTTACATACAGGTTTAATTAATACGTAATTACAACTATTCAGTACTTACGACTACCATATTATTTGATATTTTTTGTTAAACTGCTCGATCATTAAGTAACGTAATATTATTTGGAAAAACATTAGGTATAGTTCTTAAAATCTTTTTAGGGATTAGATTCATTATTTAGATTCAGAACACATTAAGTTAAATAAAACACCGTAAAATAAGAACGTATTAAGAAATACCGTCGAAATAGAAAAGCAAAGAATTATCATATTAGGAGAGTAAGCTATGTCTATTTAAAATTTTAATAAAACAAGTTCAGCTGAATCTGCGTTTAAAAAACTTCGTTCTTAAATTTTTATCAATTGTTTGAGTGAAGTGCATGCTTTGCCGTTCCATCAAAGCAAGCTCAGGCCCGGATTAACCATGTCGGGATCCCAGACAATTCCCGTTGCGGGGACCCTTTGCCTTGCTATCTTCCAAAATATATATTGTAGGTACCACATCATATACATACGTATATGTCCCAACTTGGTGATCTAGCTTTTTTTCACGATAAATACGGATGTTCGGTTCATGTATAAAATATAACAAGAAGCTACTTGCATTTTTATATAGTCAGATCTTTGCATCTTCAACGTCTGAATTTAAGCGCTCGAGTGCGATGTGCACTGAATCATAGAATTTCTGATCAAAGGAGTAAGCGTTGGGTTGCGTCTGAAAATTGACACTCGTGATTCAATTCTGATGAATCAGTAAAATTCTCTTTTCTTTGATATAACAAGATTCTGTCATTTAATATTTCGATGTTTTGAGATTCTCTAATCTCGTATTTCCACTTTCGTGACGTAATAACAAACAGAAATAAACCGTGAAAATAAAATATTTTATAATGAGACGATTTTTGAAGGTACATCATTAATTTGTTCGTTCGTGCATCGTTGAGTTGTTTTCAGTTAATTCTAGTCGAATAATTCTTTCTGCGTTTGATAGTTCGTTTATTCAGAAAGGCATGACGCTACGACGGGCGCGTATAAGTAGCGGAGCGGTAATCTCCGATGTCAACTATATACAAATACATATGAAACAGTCATGTATAATCTTGAATTAACACGGTTGCTCCTACCGGGCATAGATAATTTATAGTAAATTGATGTTAATCTCGTTTATATACAGAGGACTTTACAGTTAATTGGATTCAATTGAACTGTCTAATAGCATGCTTTTATTGTAGCTTATTTATATTCAATGGAATCTTTGTAGGTATTATCATTACTTTTTCTATTGCTAAGCCAAATTATTCTGGTTTAATTAAATTTTAGATAATCAGAGTTATTTCAAACTCAAGGAACAAGTTTTCGTTGTTGACTGCGCATTGGCGTATGAAATAATTAATATGTGTTCAACATCTACGGCGGGGATCACTTCCCTTGTAAATAGTCTAATTGTCCGGATTTTAATTTCTATAACGAATAATTAACAATATTGAAAACATATTATCAATTATATAACGAGAAGAGAGAGTTCTATCATTAGTACTATGATATATAATAAAAGTGATTCAAAACAAGAATAAAAACCGCCGTATGTAATTTTAATACTAGAAATGTATTTACTAAGCTTTCAGTTTACGGAACAAGTTTCTAAATTAATAAGTGCATTTGAATGCAAGGCACGAAAATAAGCAAAAGCAGTTGAGTTTCATCATACTAATGTTGTTTGGAAACGTAAATAAGCTGTATAAAGCGGGTTCAACAATAATTCATCAAATAATTTTCTTTAATATAACATAAACTATATATATATAAACAGTGTACGGAGTCTGCCTTTGCCTGTATCTCGGCTTAACTATGTCGGTGTTTTGCTTAGAAACTGTTTTTGTACGCTTATATAGTAATGTTGGTTAAACCTTAGGAGAAGAATAAAATCCGTATTAGTACATGTGATATATCTACGAAATATTTTCTTACAAACGCATCTTTATAAATAAATTGCACCTGTGCGTAGGCGCGGCGCTTCGCTAGCAGTAAAATTAAATAACGGTAACATTACGCCTTACTAAAACCCTCTAAGAAAAGTTAAGTCAAAGTAACAGCTCGTCAATTCTACTACGTTCTTCCAATGTGTTTCGGTGGTTGTTGGAGATTTATATTCGACACATGAGAGTTTATTCGTTTTGTTTTTGCATTACCGTCAAAAATTAAGCTCAATAAAAATTCAGTGATGCTTCCTACTGTCTGTTTTTAACCAAACAGCTTGGCCATCTCGGCTCATATAATAAATCACATAACAAAGTATAATGATTCCGGTACACATGACTGTAAAACCAATTATACAATAGCTGGTATTTCGTGTGAAATTTTCACCATTAACGAACATTGTCAAATATTATGCGGGTAGTATCAGTGTATACAGGCTTTATGAAAATGTATTTTATAAATCAACTTACCATTCGGACAGGTGAAGAGGTTGCCCTGAAAAAAGAATTATGAATTAATATTTTGCAACGTATCTACATTACAGTTTTCATTTGTATAAAAATTGCAAAATGCTTAGCTTTTAATTTTAGTAGATTTTACTTATTTAACACATTTATCTTAGAGTGTACTGAGAGTATGGGATCGCTTTAATACTAACTAAGCCGAGTTTTATAAACATTTTTTTAATATATTTTTTTTTTATTATTATTTGCATCTGGTTGGTTGTTTTGTATAAATATTTGAGTTATATTTTTGATGTTGCGAATTTTTCTTAATTACTTTTGGTACTGGTTAGTGGGGCTTTCTAGAGGCCCAGGTAATTATCATACACTCAAATAAAATGTTCTACCATAAAACAGTTATGCGTTCCTTTTTGAAGGATGGGTGAGCCATACATGCATCAAATACATAACATTTTTGCCTCCAAGAGTGTTTTCTTGTACTGGTGGATGACCACGTAGAATCATGATGCCCATTTGCTAGTCTGCCTACCTTTTTCCAATAAAAAAAAACTCGTTGTATCTTTGACAATAAGTATGGAAGTCGTGATATCAAGCATTTGGACCGGCTTGCCAAACAGGGAAAGTGAGATCGAGGCCGCCCGCCACCCGTGACCGCATTCAGATATATTGAAACTAACAAATGTTACGGAACAAACTAATTGGATTGAATGTATAATGCTATTGTTTTAGGAACGTTTCAATTGCTCGATACAAGTTTCATTGTATGTTATATTTTTATAAGCTGTTGTGTTTTGTTATTTAAGTGATTAAATAAGGAGCTATTTTTGCATTGTTTAACGATACCGGCAATTATGTATAATGTTAAATGGTAAGGTTCGTTGTTAATTAAACAGGTGGATAGATTTTACTTAATACATGTATATTATTGTTATTGAATTTTAAATTAATTTTAAATTACGTCTCATTTGTTATTTTCTTACTTTCATGATTAAAAATAAAAGAAAGTATGCCATTTTTTTGGGAATTAGACCTTTTTACGTTTACAAGAGGTAAACGTAAAAAGCTCTAATAGACCCATGGGTTTATAGGTATTAATTAAAATGAAAAGTAATATTGCACTAACTGATATCGTCTATAATATTGTCAATAATAGCGACAATATTGGAATTTTTATTCTGAAAAGTAAACGGCATAATATATAGCAGTGCTCATTTTTAACAAATGATTCATATTTTACATTTTCATACAATACCCGTATCGTAACTATACAAATTGTTCGATATGGAAGCTCAATTTTCAACACATCTGGACTTTACGATTATACTCGTATTCAGAATTGCAACATACTTTTTTATTATCTATTCGCGGTTGTATGCCATAATAAGCGGAAACAGACAGATCCTTGTTAGCAATTGATGCGTAATGACGCTAATAAATTAAGTTTTATTAAACATATCTTTGATTAATCAATTTTTTTTAATTAAAAAAAAAAATAAAAAATTAGACTTAAATTTATGCTATAATTTTAATGTACTCTTAAAAAATTACAAAGCATTAATTACACACAAAAAATATTTTGTTTCGTGTAACTTTCAAGTCTGGGTAACTATCGTCTACGTGATGATGTAATCTTGTCCGAGAAATTGAAATAATTAACAGAATAAAATGTTGAAATATAATTGATACGAAAAAATAGCACCCCTCATAAGACAAAAAACATTGATTAAAATAACAGTATTATGTGACATTATGTATTATATAATTAAAACATAAAGTCAACAGTTTCATATTGACACTGTACAAACGATCGTTGGAAAATATTCGGCTAACATTATTGCTTTTACTAAATCAAATAATGTCGAAAGTGCCCACTCGCACCAGACCATGTTTGTTTAACAAGTTAAATTACGTACTCGCCAATTTGCATCAGCCTCAATAGGATGAAAGTTGTTTAGATTTAAATCTATCTTAGGTAACTGCGTTTGTTCTAAGCGAGCGACCTCGAAATAGCAAATAGTTTTCAACTATTTATATGAAGTTATATACAAAAATATTTCAACTAATTGCGACAGATTAAGCTATGTTGGAGAAAAATGTACATTGAAGGACAGTCAATGTTGAAAAAAACTATCTACATATTTACGAATTCCACTTTTAATAAATGTTCAAGTGTATTGGTGGAAATGGGGCGTGTAATAAAAATGTATTCCCGTCCATTTTTTACAAACGACTGTCGAAATTATTAAAATGATTTACGCGAATGGTGTGTTTAAGTTTTTTTTAATATCCTCGGTAATTTCGTGACTGGCCGTGACGATAAATTTAACAGTTTTAATTACACGAGTATTACCATCCAGACTATTAAAGTGCGCCGCTTAACAATAGTTCAGTTCTCATTTAAAATGTCGGCATATAATAAACTGTAATTGCTCATTGTCTCTACTTTTAAATAGCGAAACAATATTGCCTTTTTTTATATAAATAGAAATTATTATTTATGTTGTTAGTTAAGATGAGACGTTAATGACGAACGACGAAAGAATGCGCCCGTTCTTTCTTTACCTTACAAAAGCACGTCCTCTTTCGATTTAGGAAATCTCGTAAAATCGGAATTATTTTTTTCAAATAGCTCTCGGTTTAATTTAATATTCTTTGAGAGCAGATGTTGTACAACTTGTTTAGTTTTAGTTTGCATAAATGATTTGTTTAATTTTACTAAATTTATATGTATATATTGTTGTATGTGTCGAATAGTTTGAGCTCAGGTTGAGTTCAGAAGCATTTTATTAATGACTTTAAGAGGCATTCCAAAGTACCGGCAAAAGTTTTGGGTTAGGAACACCGAATAACTTTAGCATAGTTTTAATATTATAACAAAATACAGTCTAAAATAATTATACAGTAATATTATACACATAACAGAAGCCATTTTAGGCCCATTTGTTTTAGATTAAAATATTTTATTTATTTATTTATTTTTTTAGAAGAATAATTTAAATTCTGAACATTGCAGAATATTTTACATAATATTAATTTAGTACAAAGTTGAAACTCACCTCAGACAACGTCGATGATACTAGGCAAAGGAACAAGGCGACACCCAGTGCCGCCCGACACCTTATCAACATCGTAAATCTGTAAAGAAAAAATGACAAGTTGAAAAAAAAGTTTTTATATTATAAAAATAAGTTGTTTTTCACCACCAATAAAACTGCCTTTAAAAATGTCAGATATACTTCTGGTTGCGCTAAGTTTGTGCCTATAGTAGCGTTGTCATAAAGGATTTATCTCTCAGCTGATATTAAATAACTATAGCTCATAGTTAATATATTTACTAAAGAAAGTAGTATTTGGAAGAAGTGGAATCAAGCATTTTAATAAAATATTTCATTATTGAATTGTCAACTACGGACAGCAGTTTCTTAATATGTATTCTACCGAAGAGAACAGGCTAGAAACTCATTAGTTACTCTTGTTTGCATTTAAATCGATGCACGTTTGTATAAATTACATACAACTTCTGACAAGTGCTTTTCTACATTAGATTCAGCAATCAGTAATTCCATACATTGTTGTCAAATGTAGTTAGTATTCCGATTACCTATTAGTCCGTGACATAGGCTTTTATTTGAAAGTTAATTACAGTATGTAGGTTCTCCCATAGGTCGCGTCTCCATCACTTTATCACCGAATAGATAAATCTTATTCCGATTTCTGATGTTAGTTTCACGGAATCAATTTTTACTTAACAGTCATGTGATTTAGTTTTATATTTCCTTCAACTAAAAGAATATAATGACTCAAAGTGCTTCAATTAGCCTACTTGATATTGAAGTATGTGTTTTTCTAACATTTCAGATGTTTCATTTTACATTTACTTAATTTTAAACAGTATAATGTCAAGGATAAAACTTGCAAGAAAATATAAATTTGTATTATAAATACCACTTTATGAACGTGTCAGCTAAATCCACTATATAAGTTTTAAATTAAGTTATTTAAAGAGAAACGGATTGGTTATAAAGTTTAATAGCTTTAAAACCTCATATAATAACTAAGATATTTTTATGAAGTCTTATTTCACTTGCAATGTTTGTTTGAAACGTTTAAGTCGAATCTTGCAAGTGGTATTAGAACTACAAGAACTTATGTAGCCAGAATTTTATGTGTTGGTTCAATTCTGATCGCAATGCAGTGTTATGCTAAGCATGATCCGATTTTATACAAAGGATATACTTCTGTAGAATAAACTCCTCAACGCTCAACAGCACAAATATAAAATTCGTAAACGGTTTTTTTAAATATTAATTTATTAAACTGAGATTAGAATCCAGTGGGTTCACGCTCAGCTTGTATTTAATGTGTAATTTATAAAAATTATTTGCTTTGCAGGCTTCTAAGCTATTAATGAACATTTGCTAACTTGGCATAACTAATAGTAATTAGACTTAATTCCAACTTTGATGCAGGCGTAGTGACACGGTTCTCAGTTATGTAATGAAATGGTTTATTAATTCAACACAATAGCGGCAAATTAATTCTCACGCGACAATCCAAAATTGTTTTCAAGCTAACGTTTATTTAACTGGTTTCGCTCATGTTTTCGTCCTGATGTTAAGATGATATTTGTTGTTTGTCTTATTTGTACCCCTGACAACATTCTATGCAAAGTTTTATGGTATAAGTTTCATTTCAGTTTTCTATTCTGCGTTTATAATATAAGATTCTTAAAGGATTATTTTTTGGTTACCAAATGTTTATGTAAAACTAAAACTTTGTAAATGTTACTTTAAATCACGAATAACGAATTAGTATAACAACGTGTAATAAAATAAATAGCCCTGGAAGATTTAGGGGTAGCATAATAAACTTACGTTAATGTAACGAACATTAAAATCCTTTCCTGTTTTGTCAGAAAATTCGTCCAAAATTAATGTGTTTAAAAGTCTACATAATTTGCGAAATGCGTAACACTTACCTTTATTAATCTTTATAACAAGCAATTAATCGCTCTTTCGGAATGATAGCTTGGAGGGTCTGGGCAAATTTGTACGGAAAATAAAATATTTGCTAGTATTTTGCAGTCACGTACGTTGCTAATGGGCTTTTAAAGAAGCAGAATTCATTAGGTGGCTTACCCAAATTGGAGCGAGGGAAGTTTCTTAATGTATTGTGCTTGGACTGTTACGTGCTTTACGAATATTTAATACTTATGGTTTCTAGTTTAGTCTTTGAATTATTATTAAAAAGCTTTCATTGTTCGTTATCATAATATATAAATAGTATAATATATTATTAAATTTATCTTTAATCTACTTTGTATGTAACAGAAATCGATTAAGTATACCTTATGAAAAAAAGGTAATAAATTAACAGTGTCGATTTCTACATAACGTGCATATTAAAACTTTACTCGGGAAGTTGCAATTTACGCTTTTACTAGATTACTATGAACTAGTATTTGAGGATTTTTTTTTTCAACCTTTAGCCGCGTTTTATTTCTTAAGCATGTATTTATTGCATTACGACCGTTTGCTCGACGGACTTTCGTCATCGTAACTCAGGTGATATCATGCTGTAAAGCCGGTTTTAAAATCGCATATTTTCGTTTCAATGACGTGAGACTCAGAACAATACTTCATTCGTATGTAAAAAAAATGAAACATTATTAATAATATTACCCTTCAACATACCGAGGCCTTGAATTCAAGAAGCGTAACTACAGATCATTTTATTTTAGTACTCATTTGAGTTTAAAGTATATTTTTAGCAATAGTGAGTGAAATTACAGGAAACACTGACATTCAATTATTTTTATACCATTTATCACTAGGGCTTAAACACTTTTAAATTAATTGATAATTACACAGATTTTCTCACAATTATTAGAAGTATGTTGCAAGAAAGGAAACGGACGTATCCAGTAATATTTATGAACGGACGGGGCAATATTATTAGGAAACTTATATTATTTTCGTAGTTAATATATGCTTTTATAGATAAGGATCGTTAATTTGGAATTATATTGATACTTTAATTGAACTATTGTTAGATCAGTAATATTTATAGAAATTTTCAAATAGGTATGTACGTTTAACGTATAGGTACGTTCATTGCAATGAAATTGGGTCAAACATTGTTAAAATAGACGCGAAAATGATTATGAAAATTAAAACGACATTAATTACTCATTGATAATGAAAAACAAAGCACCCGCATCGAGTAATGGAATTTAATATCAGATGGATTAATTTATCATTTTCGCTGCATCGAAAGAAACGCTACAGCTAATCTCGTCGATCTAAATTGGCAAATTGTTAAGCTATATAGCAGTCAGATTGTTAATATTCTTTAAGATAATTCTGTAAGGTTTTTAAAAAAAGTAAAGTTAAATGACAGCTCGTAAATTATGCTTGCTGATGACGATGATGTATGGTGATGATGATGAAGGCCTCGTGTGCTTGTGGAGAATGATCGGAGCTTATTCCACTACGCTGCTAAAATGCGGCTTGGTGGATACATATGTGGCAGAATTTCTTTTAAATTATTCACATGCAGGTTTACTTGGGTTATTTTACTCCTACTTTAATTATAAACATAAATTAAACAGATGAAAATCGGAAGTGCTTGTCTGGCTTTGAAACTATAATCATCGGTTAAGATACATGTATTCTAACCACTCCACCAATAGGACTGGTTTTTTTATTACATTATATATTTATGAAAAAAAAGAATGTTCGGAAATTGGGCAGAACTTTACTGTACTCGTAAGAAGACATTTTTTTATGATGAACCGTAGTAAACTAAGTGTAAAACTGATTAATTAAAATGTCAATAAAAGCAATTGTATTAAGATTACAGATATACATTATATAAAAGCGTAGTATAATATTTCAACACCATTTTAAAATGCTTTAAGAAGCTCACTATTGAAGACAATGGGAGCGATTCTCAGAGATCGTGAGAGGAGGCCACGAGGGCACGTAAGAGAGATATGACAAATCATTAGGAAGGTCTTCGTAAATAGCATTTCCGATGACTTGTGGTGCTTTATTGCAATATAAATATAAGTTCTTATAGTCTACTATAAAGTGAATTACTTGGTAAATAATAACTAACTAATAATAATCTATATGATTAGATGAGAAGCCGTTTCTATGTTATGCTTAACTTATTATATAACGTCGCTTCGAAGTTTCATCCGCTTTGAATTTGGACTATTGACGTGATAAGCATGATTTTCGTGTTCCTGAATTATTTTATTTTTATTATATATTATTTTTTGTTATTTTTAACTATTAGAGTCATGTATAGTTTTAAATATATATCAGGTATAATTGTAAAGGAGTAGTACAGTGATGATTCTTAAAACATAGTTGTATTCGCTGTTGTTTAAATGTGGAATGCCCGTCGATGCGATTATAAGTGTTTATCATTAACTCTTTGATTTTTGAAATAACGTTTTGTTCTTAAATTTTTTGTGTGATAAATACATAATACTTGTTATAAAGAAATAAACAATATATTTGTACATATATATAAATATTACGTATACAAAGGTGCACAGTTCACACAAGTGTAGGTAATCAGTAGCTCACGTCCAGTTCTTGTTCGGCCATATCATATTATAATGCTGACATTCTTTGCTCATCTTACTTTCTAATATTATCGCGGAGTTCTGAAAGAAATCGATTATATCATCAGATCACTCGTAATAGAAAGTTATTTTTTCAAATTATTTTAAAACGGTCTCTTATTTCTATTTCATTTATTTTAATATATTTTTATATTATATCTTAGTAGAAAGAAATAACGTATCACATAGAGTACTAGATTTTTTAAACTACACATGGTTTAGCATTTATAGTTTGTTTTTTGGTTAATAAATATGGATATTTATTTTTCATCGATATTCATAGCGTGTTGAAGATATAAGGACTTCATGGAAATTCGAAATACAAAATATTATCTTCAATAGCGAGGTCTAAATAAACTATACCGTGGTATTCGCTAAATAAAGTAATTATAAGATGCCCATAGATCTTAAACGATATAAAGTACTATACATGTATTTTAATTGTCGTTTTTCCCAAATACAGTTAGATTGCAGAATTAGGGCGAGAGGTAACTTTTAATTGACCATTGTCATAATGAGAAGCTTGCTTAAAAGTGACCTCCTTATTCTATATTATTGCACACTGAATGAACGTTTTGAAATGTTTGTAGTCTCTCACGCTTTTAAATTGATGCTAGGCAAATGCGATGAAATTTTCACAACTACGCCTGCTGAGCCGGTTTTGAAGATAATTTCATACAATATCATACAAATCAGTGAAATTTGTGATGACCGGCACTGCTTTTGGTTATATAAGATGTAAAAGCATTATTTAACATTCGATTTATTACTTCCTTTTTTTTTAATTACCTTGGATGGACAAATGTTAAAAACACATGAGTTTTACAAATTATTTCTCAAGTAAAACAACATGTTCTCTTAAATTGCAAATCAGTGAAATTTGTGATGACCGGCACTGCTTTTGGTTATATAAGATGTAAAAGCATTATTTAACATTCGATTTATTACTTCCTTTTTTTTAATTACCTTGGATGGACAAATGTTAAAACATGAGCTTTACAAATTATTTCTCAAATAAAACAACATGTTCTCTTAAATTGCGAATGTTGTCATTTTTTCTATTGCCTAAATATAAGAAAAAAAAAACTACAATCTAATAATACTTTAATTTTAATGTTTGTTCCTTATTATTTATAATTAAAAAAACTTAATATTTACTCATACAAACAAATGAAAAAATGTCATTACTGTATTGAAACAAAAGAAGAGTTTGGGATCTAAATATTATAGTCTTGCCAGCTCGGACCGAACTTTCTCCGCAAATATGTAGAGTTAATTAATTATAATATCTCATCAATTATGGAATATATTATATAGCTCATCTATGCCAATAACCAATTATGAATTGATTATTCAAAAAAGTTGACGTCATAAAATTTATGACGTCATAAATTTATGTCCTAAATATACATTATATAAATTTTTTATCGCACTAAAAATGTCTTGGGTAAAAAAATAATATTTTCAATATAATTTTTTTAATATTAATATACACAAATTAAATATTATGATAATCATGTTCATAGCCATAATAACTAAAAGTGATTGATCAGCGATTAGTAGTTTATAACTATGCGCTGCTTGAGTATTATAAATCGTCCTTATAACCATAAAGAATGTGTGCCAGTGGTTTCCGTTATAAAACATACAAGGACAGTTTACAACGGGATTCTAGATTTCTTCGTCCTGAATATTAATAGCTGTCAAATAAATTATTTGACTATGTTAGTCTACATAACGTATAATAATAGTGCCGTTACAAATGGCCGCCTGCTAAACAATTTAATTGATGAATAACTGTTAGCTTTGAGCAATAATTTCAATTGTTTCATGAAATTGATCAGACAAAATGCTTCTATAGGAATCTGACATCGTAATCACTACAGTAACGGTAATACACTGTAACATAGCAGCTGTATATATTTGAAATGTTTCGACTATCTATGATTATATTAATAAGTATATGATGTCATATTCATAAGTTTATTCATACATCATATATATATATATATATTTAATTTTAAATCCATTAGCTATATGGTATCAAATTTTACACTTAATAGAAAATTATTTTGTAATTATAATTTGTTTTCAGATTATCATTGATTGTTCATTAATTCTAATCTACGCAGTAGTATGTTTTGTGTAAATCCATAATATGTAGACAACAAGAATCGAATGCAATAAATAGCACAGCTGGAAGCATGCCACCAATTCGAAAGCGTACGAATAAATACGTTTATTTCACTTAGGTATATCGAGGCGAATAGTAATAATTTTAAACCGCAGTAGGCTTTAATAATTTTAAATATTGCCTCCCGGGTATATGCATCATACAGGTAGAATAATTTATTTTAATTTGTAAAACAACAATGTAACTATTTTGTTAACGTAGATTTCAGCAGATTATATCGACGAAAATGAGTTATCATAACAGTTTTTGAGTCACCAAGATCATTCATAATGTAAATGTCAATGTCAAGGATTGTCAAATATATTTAGCGTTGTCAAATTTGAAGCTAAATATTATTCCTATATTTTCACTGCATAAATTTTATATCAGTCTTGTTCGGGATAAATATAGTTTTAAAAGTAAAGCGATTTTGTTGAGCAGAGACGGGTCGTTATATCCGATTTAGTCGCTCTGCAATGAAAAAACCATAAGGAAACCCGCAAATCACGGAAAAAAGTTCCGAGATAGGTAAATCCACAAAGTGCTAACGTAGCGGAATCAGATCCTTTTCTTTAAAATGAAAAAAACAATAGTTAAGCCAGCATTTAGACGCAATTAAGTTCTTTTCTTATAATTTCATTGTATTTAAACTACAACTGCCTCGTAATGAAATCCACATTATAAAACATTTTTAAAGGAAATCTAATGAATTTTAATTTTGCGTGAAAGCAATTTTTTTTTAAATTTAATGAGCTTATATTTACTTTTACATCTTAAAAGCTCTTACCTGTAAAGTAAATAGGAGTAATTAGTAGCGTAGCAAGAGTACAGCAGTCTGATAAAGCACTGTCAACACTTCGAAGTTGTTTAAGGTTTATCATATTTTATAAAAATCGTTAGGATTTCCTTTTCTTAAAATCTTTTCATTTACATATGACAATTTAATTAATGTTTCATTACAATTATTGTTTTGGTTTCTGTGCATTAAGGCAATGCATAAAATATAAATAAAATTACTTAAAGTTATTAAGTTAAACAACACACTTTAGATAAATAAAAACAAATTTGCTTGAAACGTATTCGTACGTTATTACCCGATGTAAATTTATATTGATATGACCACATTAAGCGTTCTATCGAAAATAAGTAGCTTTAATTTTCTACTTAAGTGTCATACAAATAAACATCATTCAATTTAGAAAACAATACAATTTAATAAAAAAATATATTCGATAGTTCGAATATTGGGAGCATGTTTTACGTTGCACGTTGACACGGGTCGGCTTATTGGTAACAGATCTGAGATCTACTTCAATTAATACATGGAGATATTTTCATGTGTTCATTCATCGTTGAAAATGATATAAATAAACACCAAAATAGACACACGAAAACTTAGTATTCCTTGTCTGAATTCGAACTTGCGAATCTGCGCGTTCCATTAACTGCTGTCTCTACTATTATAACATTTAATGATGGCTCTATAAAACAATATTTGAATGCCAAAAAAAGAACAAATTTGGAACCATACGTTTCTTAAATAAACGTATTTTTAATAAACATTTTAAATATAATCTCTTTTTACTTCAAAATGTTTTGCGTTCGAGCATTCAATACACGGTATATTGAATTGGTCAATAACTATTACGTATAAAATATACGTAGCTGTGATTTCATAAAGCGTAAACGGGAAAGTCAAGTGCCGGTGTTTCGGACAATCAATAGCTTTAACTGGTAGGCAATAATTGTGGAATGGACGGTGAGAATTGCTTCTCGAATATTCACTTTCACATAACACACGTGGGTTTTAAAAAGATATAATACGAAGAAAGTGAGAGGCGTTGCTTTTTCATTATTCAATGTATTTGAACGAGTGGCTCTTTAATACCCGAAAACGCAAATCGGATATCCGATAGCTCCCTCTCGGCAATAGAGAACCCATTTACCTGGAAAGATAAATAAATCATATTATTTATGTTGATCATGGGAATGGGATAGATAAAGATATGTTGTATCCCAATAATGTCTTGCTAAAATATTGCTGTCTGCAACGGTTGTGATATTTCTTTTTGATTATCTTAAGAATCTGAGAATAAAATTTTAGATAGTATGATAATGGATGATTCATATGTGCGTAAATATATTGAAAGCACTTATGTATCATAAATATTTTATTCCCTTTTATTTTTCAATAACTATAACATAAAATACGTCTACGAAACTTTTTAAGAAAACTCAGCGATGGATAAAATATATGCACAGAAACCATATCAATGAAATATTCGAAATGATATTAAATACTTATATGATTTTATGATAAATACTCTATCTTATTTAAAATGAGTTACTTTTATTTATTATATTTATTCGTTAGGTATTCTAAATAACAAAATCTAAGCTGATAAAATCTAATCGAGAAAGTCGGAAGACATGACAAAAACTGTATCAAATATAGAGTACCTACGGAATACTAAAAATTGTCGGTCTGACATACTTTAGTTTAATTTGAAGAAAAAGTGGTAACAGGGAATATCGAATTAATCTATATTAATATTATAAACGTGAAAGTAACTCTGTATGTCTGTCTGTGTGTCGATCTTTTACGAACAAGCCGCTGAACCGAATTTGATGAAATTTGGTATGAAGCAACTTAAATTCCAAGAAAGGACAGAGGCTACTTTTTTGTCTAACACATAAGAACCAACACTCTAAAACGCAAGCGAAGCCGCGGACGCCTGCTAGTAAAGAAATACTGTAATATATACATTCGATTAAAGTAAGATATATATTATTTCACTGATAACCTAGTCCAATGTGAATGTTCTTAATACTCAACATAACGGTCACGTTATGCGAACTAAGCGCTTCGCTAATCAAGCAGTATCTCGCGGTTTGCTTACCGCGCAAATCGGAATTTATTTTTTTTAAGATTTATTTTATAAATCGAGTACAGTTCAATCAAATGTCCTATAATTCTTATTTTAATACGAGATTTATAAAATAATTTTAACGCTTTTGACAATTTTAAAAGCCGTTACAAAATAATTTAAATTTATATTAAGTTAATTTTCTTTTGTTTATATTTATTTCTGAAATGTTAGAATCCGTTTAAAATAGCTAATTTAATTTCAGTTGTTTCTTATGAGAAGAAGTGATGAGATTATCTATAATTTGTTTTAATATACTTAAAACATGTACATTTTTGAGTTATGTGCTTACTAAGATGTACAAATATATACGTTTATACGTTTTAATCTGAACATACAGTCGTAACGTATTCGTTGGGCAATTAACTTTGTAGAGCGAAGAGAAAAATAATAGGACAGTCTCAACAATATTCATGCTAGCTGATCACAAAATTGCGGAAACAACATTCTTGAAATATGTTTCAATTTTGTATTCTACTACAACTATATAATATTGTATAAGATTATTAAAACGCTAATTGCTTTTTAAATAATTAAATTATATATTCGAGATTAAATTTAGCATACTGAGCAGTTCTCTTACATAAACGATATTACGAAGTTCCGGGAATTAAGTAAGATTAGATATTAATCGGCTATTTTAAAAAGAAAACTGCAATAAACCTAGTAACCTATCACGTCCAGTTATGCAGTATATATTAATCAACGAACAAATAGCGCAAATTGTCCTTTCAGTACTAAGCTAAGCAAACAAAACTCCAAATAGAAAAGAAAAATAATTGAAACCGCATTTAATCTCTGTTTGCGAATCGTTTGTGATGATGCGTTCGAAAGTTAGCCCAGTAGAGTACGTGCTCTGATCCATGGAAAACCTCCACGTAGCACAACATACGTGACGGACACCTAATACGGAATGCCTCATTGTCAGTGTCACTCGTTCGTTGACTGTTTTACTGTTAGAACCTTTTAAAACCAAATCCGATATGGCCGCCGACGTGTCTTCCATATTCATATTTCGTTTCGAAGTGAAAGAGTTCTCAATTGCAATGGAAAAAGACAATTAGTGTCTAAAATATATTCTTCGCGATATAATAACGAAACCAGTTTCACATTTTATTAGATATTTAAACGATTTTTAATATTAAGACCATTTTTAATAGCGTATAGTGGAGCATTTTCTAAGCTCTAAATAGTTTTTATCGGTTGAATAATTAAACCAATATCCATGTGTAAGGTCGACAGGCTTAACGTACTTACCAAGTAATTACGTTCGAGGGAGCGAACGTCGAACTAAGTAGGTGTTTCCGGACAACCAGGCAATAGCTGAGACACGGGTTTAAGGGAATTACTCGGTCAGTGGGCCAAAGTTTTCCAATCGACAACCTTCGAGATCGGCAATTATTATCTATTGTTACATGCCTTACGTTATTTTCTTTCATCTTTAAAGTGGGATACACAGAAGAAGCAATTAGGTTGAACACATTATAAGTAAACTAGAATGAAAATGATTGTATCAGGAATTTGTTTTTAACGGAAACATATACTTCAAAGATAAGATACATAATTATGTTCATAAGACACTTTTATAATTTTAAATGAACATTGTAATACGTTATATTAATAAAATGACACATTAATTAAATGTTAATAGCATGTTTCCAATGAATCTAGAATTTGAAAAGAAGGTCAATTCTTAAGAGACTTGTCAGCTAAGAGGTAAAAAATCTCGTTAGAAAATGGGAAGTCAACAGTCAGTAGCCGGTTGTATAAGATTGCTTTTAGCAAAAGTATTTAAAGTTTTGAAATGCTTCTTTCTTATTATATATACGAGTTAATTGTACAATATCAAATTTGATTGTTACATTAAGATTGTAATAACGCAATCTGTGTAATCGAAAGTTTTTTTTAAAAGTATTTTCAATTGACAGTTTATATCTCTTTTGTAATTAAAAAAAGGGAAAAGTTATAAAAAAAGTAATTTGTTTGAAAAGTATGACGCTGATAATAATAAACAGTTTCGCCTTACTCGAATGCGGTGCTCGTATGAGACACAGAAATCCATTTACTCACGTATGAAACGAATTTTGCGGTCAGAAAATGTAGTTTTACTTTTATTTTATGTTTCATATTTCATTTCTTTACGCTTTAAAGTATTTTTTTTAATAAATCACATGTAATATAACGTATACGTATAAAAATAATGGATTGAATTGAAACGGCAGTAGAACATATCGAATTAGATATTCTTTATATGGTTTTCGCTTCCTCTCTTCTTGCTTTGTAAAAGGACAACATGTGTGCAAGCCACGAATGTGATCTGGCTTCCTCAAGTATGGCAGGTGGAGATATTATTATTAGTACCACTTTCCGTTCGTTGAACTAACACCGTTACTTGGTTTACGCATTTAGTTCTCGCCGCTGGCGAACATGACATTAATAACAATCGGCCAATCGGTTAACAGCCATAGAAATAGGATCGTATTAACGGGTTCCTTACCCTGAAGTATCGGGTCAAACGCTTTCGTAGTATAATTTTTATATAAAACTTTATTTATATTCGTAATGATAACCTCTATTCTAACCGTTTAATGAAGACGTAGTCGTTATCTACAGACGTATTTAATTATGATTGCATGCAATGAATAAAAATAAAGTAATATTGAATTACAGAATGGATTACTCGAGTCAAGAGTACCATTAAAATATAACTCGGTTTATTAGTGTTACTTTTTTGCTCTCGTATGAAAAGCACTTAAGTGTGGCGTTAACATCCGCGTTATTCTAACGTTGATGTAAGCGTTTTTACTTCACCTCTTATTTTCCTGCTGTTCAAGGCGCACTGCGGAATTGTATTTTTATGGTAAAAGTGAAAACGTACCCACTGTCGCAGGTTGAATGACACTAAACGTTTCCGATATTATGGCACGGTTTCCTTGTAAAAGAGTTGCTATGAAAGATATAAAGTTGTTAACATTCAATTATAACATTAAGCAATATCGTTAAAATCATAGTAAAGTGAAATTAAGTAATACTGTTAGTATGTATATCTAACATAACTTAAAAAAGTAAGGAATACATTAATTGTAAAATATTAGGCATAATATTTCTGAATCTGAATCATTTTATTAGAACACTTGTGAAATCGGGAAGGGTTTTGAAAGAACATCTAAATAATACAAATATTTTTAAGCAGGATTTTTATAATTCATAATCTATATAAGAACGGTATTATTAACCATTCAATTTATAGGAAATACTAAAATTATTACCCACGTGACAATAAGTTGTGTTGTGTTACTACTATCAAATAATTTAAATTAATATTTTTATTATGTATATTTTAATATCATTCAAAATTGTTATGATTGAATGTTAATTATAAGTTATACTAATAACTTAAACACTTTAAAGACTGCGTTACAGAATAAATGAAATATTTAACAAACGAAACGAAGAAACCGAAATAATAGATAATCCAGGTTACTCAGAAAGGTTTCCCGACAAAATCGTAATAATAATTTTGTTACCTGAATTTTTTAAAGCACTCATTATTTACGGTACCGGTGTGGATTTCCCTCGTTTAGTGATGTTTTATAATAGCCGAATAAAAAAAAATTACCTGCTCGACTTGACCGATGAGTCACCGAAGCCTTATATCCGACATGCTTGAATGAGCGAGCACATATTTTTGTAATTAATATACCTTTAAAATGCGTCGCTTAAAAACGTCACTTAAATACGTCGCTAAAAGTGGTATTGCTATAATTAATTATAATTATGAGTTTGAACAGATAAAACAGCGATATGATACAATCATATGAAAAGATAAACGAAGGTTGCATACTTTAGGTTAGAGGTTTAAAATTCTATTCTTGAACACGTAGGTATCTCCAACCTTTCGTGAAGGCAAACCTGTTTCGCATTTATGATCTTCTAAATCCAACGTTCTATACGGCGAAATATCAATACCTACGTAAATTCTTAAAATAATTTAATTTTTATATTATTATACTGAGTTGATATTCTATATTCCTTTTAATATTCCGTTCCATCCGGAAGTTGACTTTTGCGAGTGTGTTATTTAGCCAATTAACAATTCTGTCGCGTCTTTATTTCGCTTTGCATGAATACGGCATTCATTAGGCATTGCAGAAAAACAGTGCATACTATTTAAAAGCTACACCGATGGACGAGCGAGGCGTTAATAAAAGCAACAGAAGAATGAGTAACAAAAAGGCCTTTCTAAAGTCCGCGGATACTGGTTGAATGGGACTAACGAGACCGACGCCCCAAACGATGGTTCGTGTTTTGTGAAGCGAGATATCTTTACTTTTACGTTTAGCGTACTTTTGTGCTTAATTTCGGTCGTCGCTGTCGTCCACTAGCTTTGGTTTTGTTGACAATAGCATTGTTCAGTACCTTCACTGTATACTTTGTAGTTACGAATTATTTCGCAGCCAGTTGACGTCGCACGATGCTTTGACGAACGGTTTTGGTTTCTTTTTATGTATCATTTGACGAAATAAACGTTTTAATACCTTTATGCTATTGCCTTTTTAAGCTGAGAAATATAATTGTAATGACAATTTTTTGTAATAGTGTAGTTTAGTTTAAGGTCTTGTATTTTATTGTTATTTTTAAATTTGTCGTATAACATATTATCGTGTTTTTTTTATGTCGAGTAAAATTATTCGTTATTTCATTTCTTACCATCAAAAGTATAAGAATAGCTTCTACTGTAAATATATATTGGTATATACTTGTGAAATCTGTTTTTATTTTGATTATTGGTAGTACGCAACATTTGATCACATAAAGCGACATTATTATAATTAACAATAAAATACGTTTAAGGCATCAAATAATTTGTGAAAACCTCTTGTTGTAAAAATATATTTCTCACCCGCATACTGTAGTAGATTATACACTAGCTGTACTAATATTTAATACAATAATAATATATTCAAAGTAATATAAATAAACATTAATGACGTAACTCGACTGACTCACACTGTGTCCTTTAAGAGCCTGGTTTTTCACATACCAATCTTATATATCGTTAGTATTATGTGGTCAGGTATTTTGTATAGGATATCTACTCTTATAGCCTTTACAATAAGCTCGGCAATTCTATATCCAGTATGGTGAATGATATTCTATAAAGGTAAATTTAATAATTATAAAGGAATTCTCAATAATAATTCTAACTTTGAATCGTTGTTTGCTCTTATAATAGGAACTTGGCAAGGGTAAAGTATTAATCATTAGAACCTTTCCCTAATAAATTTTATCTTTGGTACATCATCCCTTTGATAAAATTTGACGTTTAATGATTAACTTTCAAATTAAACATCAGACATATATTTCGAATAAATTATTGTTTCCTATTTATCAAAATGTAATAATATAAAATTCGTTACATTCAGACTGCTCAACCGGTATGGCTGGAATCTGCAACCTCTCGGTAAAGTTAAAAAGGTCAAGGTGACGATGTCGTGAAGATGTGCGATATTTTTTAATAAACATTAAAGTTTCGTACTCGTAATAAAATAATATTAGTCGGAGCAGAAAAATAATATCATTGCATATAAATAATTTATTGGTATTATTTTAATACCTACATTTTTAGAGACAAGAATTAATCACGAGCTGACTCAGATGCAAAGAACTCGACATATTTTAAAAATATATATTGATACATGTAGGTATAATTATTAAAATATGGCAACAATTTAATTTTAGTATCAATTTATTATATATTAAATATGTACGAAGAGATTCTCCTTCAGGAATATAAATAGTTGATGAATATGACTAGATATACGTAAATGAAATCTGGTTTGAAGGGGTCACTATCAAATGGCAAGATGTCGCGCGTCCCACGCTAAAGGTCACGCTTTGTGACTTTGCGTCATCGCACACCATCATCGTCGTTTTGTTCATTTAATAAAGCTTATAATACCTTGTACACTTTTAAAATTATGACCTTTTTAAATAATACTCTACTTATAGGCGGGAAAGTTGACTTGTAATGTGTTTAATAGTTCTCACGGCTTCTTCGTTGACATAGAATTATTGATAAAGATTTATTAAGTGTCTTTAATTTTTCAGTCCTTTGAAAACTATAAAATCAAATATATTTTTCCCCTTGTGGCTCCAAGGCCCGAAATCCTCAATATAAAATCTGTATATGTGTGTATGTACGTACAAAGATATTTTTTTCCATGTATATATTTTTTTTAACCGCATATGCAATAACAAGTGCACTCTCTATTCTTTCAAAATGATTCTCCAATAGGACACGAAAACGGACACAGCTGAAGTGTTTCAGCGCAGGTTTTACTTGATTTTATACTGAAAGTCTACAGACTGGGGACTGAACCTGGACCTCAGAATCTGCATCCTCATAAGCAAGGTCAATGAGAGAGATAGATAATCTAGTTTAAATAATACATTTAGGTGATTTTTGTTTGCTGTTATTATCGCAATTCGCTTTGGTAACTAAAGCGTCGAATATAAAAACATTTCTCTCCGAGGGATTTTTATGAAAACTTTGTAAGTATTTATTTAAATATCTCTTTAATAAAATGTCAGTTTATTCATTTATGAATAGCCCGCCAGATAATATTATTTTAGAACATTTCACGAGAGAAATAATTTTCTACCTCGACACTAGAAAGTGGCGATATGATGTTCGGTTTTAATGTATTGCTTTGTCCAAAGATTTATTATTCCGTCCACCATCTGACAATAGCTTACGGACGAAACAGGAATAATAAACGTGTCTTTAGGACTTCTATCTCAGGGCTTAGATTTGGCTTAAATTTTTTCATGTCCGATGCCAATAACATGACGTAATGATGTACATTTTGAATCAATAAATTGTCAGCAATAAGATTTTTTTATATAAATTTCAAATTAAATCAACTCTGTGTAATCTGATAAGATAGCAGTTAATAAAGTAGATTAAATTATTAGCCAGCGAAGCAACCTTGAAATAAGAGGGTTCGAATTGCTTTTGATAGCGTGCTAGGCTTTGAAGTGGTTTCATGAGATATTTTAGTCATCTCTTAGTTTAGTAAGTCTTTCAGTAATTTATAAATGTAACTAATTTTAATAATTGTTTTTATTTCTATTTCAATATACGATTGCAACCTTTTTTACTTAATTATAAACAAATTGTAAATCTTCATTCTGTACTTATGATGGCCTTTTAACTATGAATACTATTTTTAATTATTAAATTTAACATCTGAATCTTGCAGCAAATGTATTGCTTTCTTTTAATTGAATAAAATATTTTTAACATTATATATCTGTACAATTTAATTCTTTTTTTAAATGTCAAAAGAGATAAGATTAATACAAATTAAAATTGTTTTGACTAATTTATAATTAAGATTAAAATTACACACAATACGGATTTTTTTGAAAATTAAATATAGTTACAGAATAATACTCGAATAAAGAGAATAAAATTATGTTGATATTTGAAAATAGAATGAGTATTGTGAGCACAACACGTATGTAAGACGAACGTCACGTACTCTCTAGTCGCAGGTTCCATCTATTACATACGTGAGAATATTTGTATAAACTTCCTTTTAGAAATCAGTTATCTGCTAATATAAATAATAGGGTTGTGTCACTTATGTCATTTGCGTTTTTTTAATATAAATATTACGTGATTAAATTGATAGTTTTTATTGTAACTATTGTGTTATTATTCTTGGCCTAGATCTGTTTGAAAAGAAAATGATTGCATTCTGACAATAAGCCTATTCTGTTCTTCGTAAATATGAAATAAATATAAATAAAAATTAATTGAAATATCAATAATTTACACAGAAATGATTGCTTTAGCTGTGTAATCGAAAATAAACAGATAATTTATATCAATGCCCGCAAATCCCAATTATGCGGTTTCGGTAAGCGGTGTGCGAGGTGCGAGTCTGTGTGGGTAAGGTTTAGAATAACTTTGTGCAATAACGCCTTGAGGTCGGTGATTAGACAGTGTCGATTATTGTTATGTATATTGTACACAATGAAAACCAGCTTGTTTGCGTGTAAGCAATGTTGTAACCCTTTGTGTTCAGATCGGAGGCGTTATGTGATATACCTATACTTTTATCTTATAAATATAATAATAATTAATTTTAAAATCTCTCAAGGAATGTGAAATTTCTACAATGTATATAATAATTTAGTACTATTAATAAATGACATATAAATTAGTCTAAATAAGTTGTTATTAAAGCTTGTCCCTTGAACATATTCTTTCTGCACTTAATAAGTATAAAAAAGACAGGACAAGATATAAATAAGTTACATAGTTACATAGTTAGTAGTAGTTTAAAACCTAATCCTTAAATAATCTACATTCGGCGGTGACATTTAAATCGATTAAAATTAATTTATTTTTAATCATATATAAAGTCATATAAAGCATGTTTTCGTATTTGTTACATATAATACTGAACGGAACAGGTTTATCAAATATATTTATAACGATATATAGAGTAGGTAACATAGAGCATATTTCATTAGTCACCATTATTGAATGCATGATTAATCATTAATAATTATCAAAAATACCTAATACAGAACCAAATTTCATATTAAACGTGTATTAGATTCTCAATTAATTGAAGGAACAAATAGAAGTAGCTTTATTACTGACTTGTTATTCAGTAGAGGCGTTTCATTTAGCAATATGGCACCGCATTCCAGACGAAGCTGGAGGTCGGCTTATATTGAAATAATACAATACAATTAAAATACAAATATATGCGTATTATGAAGTCTCTAACTATGATATTATTATAAAATACCATTTTCATATAATATTCAAAACATTACAATACAGTCGACCAAAAATATTTGATACTAATGTTCATATTATGCATACGAGTAAAACTTTCTTCGTAAGATTTCTCCTCATTATTGAGCATATATGATTTTCTTTGTGATTCGTTTTTTTTCGTTATTCATATGACGATATCGTTTAAATACGCACGAGTACTGCAGGATGTAGAAAATATGTTATCCGATCGTTTCGACAACATCTGCCTCAACTTACTTGTATAGTATGTATGGGTTATGTACATATATTGTCAACAGGCTGTATTATTGGTCGCATTCTTCCGAGGTGAACGACAGCAAGCCTTGCGTGGAGGCAAGGTCACTCGAGTGAAGGGGAGGACTAGCGACTGAACCAGACATATTATAGTTGATAAAAACTTGACAGAAATGAATTTACTTCCTACACTGTATTTGGATCAAAGAAAAACTGGTTACGCTTCGGCTAGGTTTCATTTTTAAAATATTTTTTTGGATAGAGTTAGCGTGGTATGGTGACATACATATTTTAAAATAAAAAAACTTGTAATACTGAACAAAGATAACCTCACTTCTCGAAAGGTCTATTAAATGATTTTTCAAGATGCTCATTCATTGCGGGGTGGCTTCACCACGATTATTTTCTTTAACGCTGAACAAGATACGAATTCAAAAATTCAGTACTAACTAAACTTTGTTTTGCATATCCGAATTTGAATCCAGAATCTCATTAGGTAAATTTTCAATTTTCGTGCTTTAACAGCTGACAGATCTTGAGTCTACCCTTACGTAGATGTTATTTTCATGATAATTTCTTTAATAGAATTTTCTTATGATTTTTGTTTCGTGTGTCCAAATCCTAAAATAATAATGTAGCGTTTGCAAGTAAATAATTTGAAATTACTTTATAATCTAACTTGTCATTGAAACGTTATTAAGTAGTTATTAAAAATCGTTTAATCTGCTTTATCTGCATGACTAACGCTATTTAATTCGAATTAATATTACTGTATAATATGATACAATACCTCTGTAACTATCTACACAGTTATGTCTTACAAGTTTCAAGTCCGTTTTAAGCTCATTGACGTCTGTTAAAAACAGACAAATTTAAATGCAAACTTTCATTCCCAATTTAACACCATTTAGTAAGAGATTAATTTGAAAAACCCTTTCTTATCAACATGATACTTCCTTCATTCTAAAAAAAATATCTGTGTAAAATTCCATCTCTTTAAACGCACCAGTTAAGGCTGAGCGCGTCATGAGCATGTCAGTGAATCCGATATATATATTTTTTTATGAATAAGTAGATTTATGAATTATTTTGGAATGTGAGCATTGTATGTTTGATGTTTATCCGTACTATGACATTTTTATTTAAAGCCAATCAAACAATCAGTTTTTTTATGTTATTAAATTCTTTAAATTCTGTTTTGAGAATTTACGGACGCATAACATACTTTTATAAAAACAGACGTGAAATCGAGTGATTGCTGTAAAAATTTAGATTATCTGAAAATTCGGGGCGATTAAAAAATTCTAAATAGGAAGTAATAAACGAAATGAAAGTCTATACCTATTTATAATTTGGATAAAATATAACGTCATTTTTACAAACAACGATTAAATAAAAACGAATCTAGAAAAATTCTTATGGTGAAATAAAAAAAACTGTGTTCCGATTTATTAATTAAATAAAGGTCGTAAATGATGTTAATTCGACGTTATTTAGATCTGTGACACGATTAGTATAACCTGACTGACCGTTATAGAGAGATTCCTTAGCTGTGCCTAAATGCGTATGTTATACGTTAGCTTGAATGTAAATGAGAGAATGTAGGTTAAGAGTGTAGGAATGGTGGTGAGTTGGTTCGCAGGAAAACGTACCATAAACATTACCATACTACGGAACCTGTATGTTTTAGGGAATGATTCATAAAATAATTTTAAATAACACTCTTAGTCATTTTCTTAAGATATTGTCTATTTAACGTTAGTAAAATCGATTCTATCAAAAATCATAATTCTTTAATCAATAAAAGCAATTAATTGATGAATCGATACATGTAATTGGATTAATCGTTTACGCTTAGCAAATGTAAGCGATTAATAATTTCAACACATTTACCAATAAAAGTAATAACGGTAATAAAATATATTCACGTGGTTTGTTCTGATTGTCAATGGGTAATTGAAAACGTTTTATGTCGATTACAATCTCATATTGAAAAACAAAAAGGAGCAATGTTTTGTAAAGAATATTAAGTATCATATATATATATATAGCAAAACATGTAAAACAGGAGTTTTTAATTGAATAATGAAATCTAAGTGATCTTTAAACGTCATTCGTGGAATTCGAATTTGGAACAATTTTAATAATTTTTACATGCATCTTACTACAAAAACAGTATTTTTATGTATAATTAATAACGATGTATCTATTTGAAACTATGTTATGTGTCAATTTAAAACCGTTTATGATAATCATAAGTAACATTCCTTAAGTATCTAGTTATTGCTAGCTTCATTCTAGATAAATATAAACCTACAAATTTTACGAATTCTGCGTTAAAAATTTAAATAGGTATTCAAGAAACCAGTTAGACAAGAAAATTTATGCCGTGCCAGATAGTTTAGATGCCTCCGTATAACCGCACAGTATTTGACGACAATCGAATTTGAATCTTAGTGCGTTGCCATAGAGTGCATATGTAAGATTAGAAATCGCCCTAGTTGACAGACTTGAAAATCACCGAGATTATTCATTTGTGCACTTTGCGCTTCAAAAAGTGTATGAAGACTAATCAATTTTTGCTTTTATGCGTCTGTCGCATGTTCATTTATTAATTGGTGCAATTTGATAATAATAGCCGAGAGTATTTGAAAAAAAGAAGTAAATCCGCGTTTTATCCTTCATCACATGTTTGTGTGCTCTTCCTTTTAAAAATTTATGGTGTGCGATTAATTTTGTATTCATGTAAAAAAATACAAAAAAGTTTTCTTGTGATGTTTTAAATTTGATAAAAATATATTTCGATCCTGCCAGGATTCGAACCTGGAATCTTCTGATCCGTAGTCAGACGCGTTATCCGTTGCGCCACAGGACCGCTGAGTTACAGTTCCAAAAAGGCCATTAGATAGAGCTTAAATATAAAGAATAATTTTATATCAAAATATAATAATAACCTTATTGCCTACTTCGTATACGTGTGACTGCAATTATTATCACTATTTCAGCAAGCGCTAGCTAATACTCGTCGAAAGTGCGCACGCGACGACTACGACGGCGCGGCGCGGGCGCATGACCTCCTTCGCGGTAACGGATTTGTAACCGTTGGCAAGCACATCTTCGACAGATGTTTCATTTTGCGGTATTCAGTCTATTATATAAGCAAAACAAACCTCGTAATCACGAATTATTGACATTCTATAACTTTATAACTGGGTTCAGACGTTACGTACAGGTCAATTTAAACTTTGAAGTATTTTAATGTTAGAGTTTACGTTTGTTATGAATGAATGAATCGGACGCATGAATAGCTCTGTTAGAAGACTTCTATATATGCTTGTCTAATTCTAATTTGTATGATAGTTTATAAACGAATCGAACTTGAAAGGTCATCAGTGAAGTCGGTAAAACTTATTAATTACAATATATATGACAATATAATGAAATGACGATTCTTAAATTTAAATAAAAGCCTAATTATTTTTTTAACTTTCCTTTCTTTTGTTTTCATTATTATCCTATTTAAAGTAGAATCATAATGAGCTCTTAAAACGTCTATTCATATGTATCTTACAATAGAATGTTTTAAAGAAAATTTTACTTTTAAGTTCACATTGTCGACGAAGTGAAATTATTAGCGGTGCTATTAAAAGCGACGATAAAAAAGAGCTCTCATGGAAGATGTGTTCCGGAACAAGGTTTTGCGGGAACCGTAACGTAAGGCTTAGGTTTCCAATTCAGCCAACCTAATTATTCTGTCTGTAAACTTCTACAGGAATTAACTTTGTCGACTTTGAAATTCTTGATTTGGTTGAAATAAAGATTGATGTTTCTTATTGAATCAATAATCACTGTAAATATTTACCAAAGCTTTGTACCAATTACAACTTAACTCAGCAACTAGTAATGTTATATTACTTGAAAAGATAGTTGTTGAAGATGTAATCGCTTGTACACACTATACTTATCAATGTATATGTTGATAACTGATATGAGAATGTATTCTTAAATTTAAAATTGTCCTTAACTGAAATTATCATCAGAATCTTCCTCGTATCTAAAGCGGTTGTATAGCGCTTTTTGTAATTTAAGTAACATAATATGATGATACGAGCTTTACATAAACAAGTAAAAATTCCAATTAGCAATATATTTTTCGAGATAATAGGGAAAGCAAGCGTACAATTACAACGCTCGAGTAAGAGCGAAGTGACGCTTTTTTATGGTAGGGGATTTACCTTCATCACAAGGGATTAATTTACAAAATTATTCGAAAATATTTATACCGGCCCTTTACTTTGTGAAGCAAAGGTTTGTGAGGAGATTCCGTTTCCACCTCACCGATCTTTAATATTCAATATTTATTTTGAATGATATCTGCTTTATTTTTATTTTTGTTATAATTTTAAGTCAATTCGACTTCATTTAGTTTATAAAAAAATGTAATGCAGATGTTGCGTTTTGATAAATATTTCATATATTTAAATTGTCTCTAGATTTTTGTTGTTACGTTAATATTAATTAAAAAAAATAACGTAACAAAAAATCATATAAATAGAAAAAGGAAATGTAATTAAAAAGTTATATAATCTGTGAAACTCATTAGCAAGACTTATATTTAAACAAAGAAGTCTGGTTAAAAACTATTCTGGATTTTCGAGTACACTAAATTGTAGACAAAAGGCAGCAATGTAAAAAACGAATACCGTTGCTGCACGTTGCTTAAATCCACTTAACCCATGCTTCCAGATTAGCTATGTTTTTAATTTGTTTTTGTAAGAGCTTCGGATGTTTCAGAAGGTTGTTCGTTTAGATATTATATATTTTCCTATGCGATATTAGAAATAAAAAGACGTAAATAACGGAACAGAGAAAACAATTTATGAACTTAAGTAGCTATCGCGCACAACCTTCCAAGCGGGTATTACGAATATTTAACTCAGCATTCCAAAGCTGAAAGCTATTTAAAAGTTAATGATGGTTGAATAAAGTACCATCAAAGTCTAGGAAGGCTAGAAATGTAAAGCTTTAAATAAATAACGTGTGTTGGAGAATAATGCGGCCACGATGGAGCAATATAACGTAATTAGCGGGCTACTCGCGATCCGCACGACTGGCCGCCTGTTGTTAAGGCATTCGGGGGACTCGGATGCGTCTCAGTGTTTGTATCGTATTTAATATTTACTATTTCTGTACTCAGGTTAACCGTAATTTGAGTTTATTGACTTTTGCGTTTAACACAATAAAAATATCCTAGACAATTGTTTGTTATCGTTTACAGTTACACTATATTGTATTACAAATGTGAATATTATAGCAATACGGAAACCATTTAGTCGCAAACGATATTTGATGTTCATTAAATCATTGCTGTTTACATTTTTGTACTTTTGAAATTTTCCTGATAGTTTAATTGTAGTGATACAACTCACGTTTAAAAGGACATAAGCCAGCATCATAGCGAAATTACAAATTGGATAGTGAAGACGATTTTTATGAAGTCCGTACAGATAAAGCTGAGCGACGCCAGGATACAACCGGTTACGTCTCAACGCAACATGCACTCCACTGTCCTCGTTTACCGCTCACGAGTCGTGGCATTGTTTGTGTAGTCGCTTTCCTACAGTAAAAACTGATAACAAACCCACTAACAAGAAAAATATCTCAGACATATATATTTTTTAAATGTTATAATTCAACTTTTTACGACATATTTAACAGGAAGTCCGCCTTTTGTTGAACGTTAACTTTTTGTACTCCATGATATCATCGGAATACATTAAGAACGTGAAACTTATGCGCGTTGATGTCTTCCCTATCATGACGTTGGCGCAAAACATTTTAATTAATAATTCTGATATTGCATTGAAATAGCGTTTTATAAAATGTAATCAATTATAAATAAATTGTATTTGCAATAAAATCATTGAAAGAAAGTTGTTCAGCCATCCGAAAGCTATCTCACGAGATTGGAATTTTGGTCGGTCTGACGAAGCGGCGCGCCCACCTGCTTACACCACACCTGAACCAAAAGTATGTCAACACTACTGACTCCTCGAACTCGGCGATCGATCGTTGAAACTTTCACATTACCTTAAATTAACACTCGGCTGAGCGCGCACTAAGTCTAAACTACAAAATACATTCAAAAATACAAACCTTTTTGCACGCCGCGGGGCGTTCCAAATATAAAATCCGGTTTACACTATCAGGGGTTGGGGTTAACGCACGGACACTGTGCTGTAACACACTCACCACACTAGAGTCACAAAGTCTGCCGCATTGTCGGCAGGCCGGTGCGGTCTCGACGGCCGCCAGGTCAGAACTGAGGCTTTCTTTGAGACGACACGCGCACGCGCAGGTAAGAATGAGACTATCGTCATGACAAGGCACACTAATGCAGGTTTTACTACGTGTATGTGTACGCAAGATCGTATGCCGTTGAGGTTCAGTATTATTACTCTTTAATATTACTATACAATATAAATAGTATTGTAAAAAATAAATTTGTTTTGGTCTGCGGATGACTTTGTCTGTCCTCATACAACTTACATATTAAACAATGCAACCAATGGGACATTCCATCAGCAATTATTATAATAAAAAAATTATTTAAAAGTATTACAGTTTTTCGGCATCCACCATTGCCGATATCCTTAGTTAACCTCGATCACTGCGCACTATCTGTGTAAGCTTACAAATAAACAAAAATGTTACAAATAAACAAAAACTATGAGATTCTATGTTATATGTAAGTACCTCACTAAACATCCACGATTCTCAGTAAACTGAACAGCTATTAATCATGAATATATAACTTGAACACTGATTATCTATATATTCTATATATATTTCATATCAAGAAGGCAAACTTCTCATATTTTCAACCTCAATTTGGCTGGTAATGAAAATCTTTATCAATTATCTTATCCTCATTAACATAGCCCGAAACATATATTTTAATGAATAAACACTCTAAAATACCTCCAAACTTGAAATTTTAAGATTTTAAAAGGTACATACATGACTTGAAACATCCCTTTCATGCGAAAATACTTCTACAAAGTGGATCACTTTCTAAATGGGTTAGTTAAATTACTTTTACATATAATTTAGAACAACGAATAATCTCTAATAATCTCTAATCTCTAATAATAATCTCTAAATAAACTCTCGGGATTTCGAGCTTATACCACAATCCTGATTCACTACGGGTCAAATACATTTGGTAGAATTTCAGTTGAAACAGTCATGCTGTTCCCTCTATCATTTTCCTTCATATCTGCGTACTAGATGACGTATTAACACAAATTAAGCTGCCGGTAACTTTGTGGTGACTTGGTGTACTTCAACCAGTGATATAAAATGTTCCAAGAATAGGATTTTATTCGAATATATTTTAATAACGTGTATGAAATCAAACCTTATAATAACATTGAAAAATAAAGTTATAATAGTGCGTTCATTGAATGAATAACTTTCGATTTAAGTTGTAATTACCAATACAAAATTGGGCTCTACAAGTATGCGGCACTTTCTCTCAAGGCTGGTGACGTCAGACTCTGGGTCACAGTGACAACGAAGTTTCGTTTAACAAACAACAATGTAAAGGAAACTTCACTTTACAATTTCGACGACTACGACTCATCGATCCATTAATTTTCAACTCCTTTGTCCTTATACTCTACGTGACCTTTAAGTAACGATATCTAGTTTCAAAGCAAAAAACCTCAAAACGAAGATAACGCTTTGTGTGAGTTACTTGTTTATTTCCAAAGCGCTGTTAGATTCAAGTGGACTCTTGTATTTTTGTATCTTAGCTCATTTACATTGATTCATCTTACGTCATTCAAATATTCTTTTGTTTGTTGTATTTCCGGATTCACACAAAACTCGAATTCGATTATTATGGAATTGTTATAAAATTATCTTCTAATTGAAGGTTGACCATAGGCTGTATCGTATGTATATTTCTGTAACATATGTATTTTATTACGATAATGCATTCTGCGAGAAACTGGTCAGTCCAGGTAGTGTAAACTTTGCAAACATATTATAGTTCAATATGTTATGGAATGCCACTGGACAGCCGTATAGGCTGCTTTATATATTTAATTAGTAAATTAAAGTAAAGTAACAGCCTGTACATTTCCCACTGCTGAGATAAGGCCTCCTCTTCCATTAAGGAGAGGGTTTGAAACATATTCCACCACGCTGTTCCAATGCAACCCGCATTGGGACAGCTTGGTGGAATATGGTGGAATGCACATGTGGCAGAATTTCGATAGAATTCCTCGTTGAAGATGTTTTCCTTCACCACCGAGCACGAGATGAATTATAAATATATATTATGTATCTATATTTAACTATCTGTAATAAATAGATGTGTTATAAATATTTTTCTGTATTACAGGCATGGCAGATTATTGGAAAACTAGACGACGAATTAGTGACCAGAGAGGTGGTAGACGACTGCAGAGAACTGCACAACGATCACAAGATGTCTCGAGACTTCCAAGGACCGAGATACTTAAGTGCAGAAAAGCAGTTGCGGGAACTAGTTAATGATGTTATAGCTTCTTTTTTATTTTATATAATTTTATAGCTTGTTTTTATTACCTGCCTCTATGAACGTGCGTATATTCCTATGATAAGGACGTACCTACAAACATACTGAACACACACTTCGTCTTTCAAGTTTCATGCTAATATTAATAAGTAATTTAAATTAAATTCAAATATTCGTTGTTATAAGAAGAAGAGAGAAATAATTACTCGTTATAATTGTTATAATATTACGACTCATTTCTTTACGTTTGTAACATTTAATTTACTTGGAAAATCTATTTGAATTAATATTTTTAAGTGCATCATATATATTAAATATATTTAAGCATAAATAAAGAAAATTTTTGCAAGTAATAACATTGTCATATTTCTATGATTTAGTATTTTTTTTGTGTACGTCATTAAGTATTCCTTCTTCTTGGCACTCTTGTAATGAAACACGAGAAAACAATCAGCATCGTTATCGAAATTATTTAACTTACAATTTAAATAAAAAATACTATGGTAAAAGATACTTTAAATAATATACTAAAACAAATTAACTGAACCAAATATGTACTAGATGCATATTCTAATTGTAAAATGCCTACATTAATAAGCTGGGAACTAAAGATCATAAATATCTGTGATAAAAAAATGTAAACGAACCGACAGATATTTTTGTATCAATATTATTATTTTTTAGATGTGTCCTTTAAAAATAAACAAACAGGTTTCGTAAAAAAATTAATGTGAATTAAATTATTCTTATTGATTTAATATTTATATTCAATGAATCCTAAATGTTTTTTATCTGTACACACATTAAATCAGTTTCTAGCTTGTCTATTTTAACAGCATTTAGAATATATACTATATATTTTTTCATATTACTGAAATCGATACATAAGTATTTACTTTGGAGGTATTTCATACCCTGCTATCTATAATACCATCTATAAATAAAACATCACAATGTGCATTGTCTAAAATCGTACAGCGTAAGATCCATCGCTTTGTACAAACGTAAAGCAAGCAGTCAAACAAACGTTTGGTAATACTCTTAAGAGAATCACAACGTAATAAAATCACTCAAATTCTAGGAAGTTCAACCCGTTTATTCTTTGAGGGATCGTTTTGACAAATTTCAAACTTTTTGATTTGTTACGAGTTTAACTTCACAATCAACGTAATAGAAAAGCTGTAGATTTTATTTTTAATCGGTATTGTTACAAACGATTCGTTTAAATTTTTATTGCACTCAATTCGAATTGATTTTTGAATTGCGAAGTGTTTTGAATTCAGAAATGATTTCGATTTCGAATTTGTGACATTTTGTGTTTATGATACAGGATTTTAATAACAAATTATAAATTACCAACTAGTTTATGCGGCTTTTTTTGCCTTCGTTTTCGGTTTCGAAAAAATCATTTACTAACATTTTCTTTTATAATAATTTTTTAGCATTTTTCATTATTTTTTATGATTACCTATTCACCAATTAAAAACATTTGTTTAGATAGGATCAAAATGATATTTAATCCCTTAACGGGACGTGAAACTTTGATAATTAGGGTGCTACTCTAATAAAGAAAGTATAAACAAATACATATATTGATCATTCAAAATTTAACCCAAAATGGCTGAAATTATGTAGCCTAGCATTTTAATGCAGATAGATATTTAAAGTTAGATATTTTAAAAGGCAGTTTAAGGTGTCGCATAAATTAGGTTAGTTTATGGCAGTGCCCGACTGAAGGTCGATTTCTGGCCGTAGCCGAAGTCAATTAATCGGCTATCACCACAATCTTTGGCCTAAACCGAAGCCGAAGGTCCAATAATGTTAAGTAATTCAGTTCAAGATTGATTAAATAAGGATTTTTTTTAAGCTCAAGGTGACTCTATATAAACAACATAACGAGATGGATAAAATAATCTTGATACGAATGAAAAATTTAGAAAAAATATTATGTATTGTAAAAAAGGAATTTAGTATTTATTTAATTAAAAGTAAATTAACAACTGCTATTAATTTCAGATTTTCTCAAATAGTGTTTAATCTGACGAGCAAATATATTATTTCAAAATCTAAACTTTAGTCAATACAATCATTTTTGTTATACATTATATAATTGTATAATATAATTGTTATTTAACGAAACTAAAAATTTGCAAAACAAGGAAATGTTTCTTTAAATTACCTTCATAGGTAACAAAGTATATCCTCAGGGCACCGACAGTCGGTGGCTTGTTGATTGTCAAAATACAAAAGAAAAACGTATCGAGCATAACTGAGAAATTCTCAGCAAATTTAAAGGTACGAAGGCATGTTCGCTGGAATCTATTATTATCGGAACCGAATATTTACTTTGTGTTTCTTTTTTCTCCATTGAATCGGTTTTTTGCTCTTTATCCTTATCACGCTTAGGAGTAAAATGCTAATGAGTTTACAGAATTCCTTACAGTGACGACTGTTTTTAAGGTGGCATTTGTAAAGGAATTATTTCCGTCATTCAAAAATGTATAGCTTCATTGTTAGTTTTACTAATTATGGAACATAATATATCTTTGTACTATCGTTTTGATGTGAGGATAGATTTATTACTATTATTTATTTTTTTTGGTTAGCGTATACTGCTCTTAGTAAGGTAAAACATACCATTACTAGGTTATAAAGGTAAGTAAATTACTGCGGAAAGCACCATGATGAATCATTACGAGAAGTGTAATGATTATGATGATGTTGTTGTTGTAGCTACTTATACTGTAATATGGAGATTGTTTACATATGCTTTTATAATTTATATATCACAAACGTTTCAGTTCTTATGGAATTGAGATAAAAAATTGTGTAGTCTGAATAAAGTATTTAAACAAAGACTGGGCGTCCTATTATTATTACTCAACAACAACAACAACAGCCTGTAAATTCCCACTGCTGGGCTAAAGGCCTCCTCTCCCTTTGAGGAGAAGGTTTGGAACATATTCCACCACGCTGTTCCAATGCGGGTTGGTGGAATACACATGTGGCTGAATTTCTATGAAATTTGTCATATGCAGGTTTCCTCACGATGTTTTCCTTCACCGCTGAGCACGAGATGAATTATAAAGACACATTAAGCACATGAAACAGCGGTGCTTGCCTGGGTTTGAACCCGCAATCATCGGTTAAGATGCACGCGTTCTAACCACTGGGCCATCTCGACTCTTATTATTACTCGAAAAAGATGAATGACGAGAATATTTGACAAATGTCTGTATTTACCAATAAAAGCAAAGTACTCGGAAGGGACATATTAAGCATTGTTTGATAATGTTAGAAACTAAGCGAAAGGCTCATATATATCAAAACAATATCTTGTAATCAACAAATAGATCGCTACGTTACGTTGATTCACTCGTGTATATTGCCTTTGTTGAAACAAGCACATGTTCATAATTGCCATGACGATTTGACAGGGATTGCTCGGTAGACACGACGACAATGTCATATTATAGAATCAACATGACATGATTTTATTTGGTTCAATAGTTCATTATAACAGCGACAAGTTTATATATTACTTTAAACTAGACCGCCCCGACTTCGCACGGGTGTAATGCTGATGCATAATATCTTATTGTCCATCTATTATAATACACAAACCTACTTCTCGAATCACTCTATATATTTAAAAAAACCGCATCAAAATCCATTGGGTAGTTTTAAAGATTTAAGCATACATATTCATATATATAGGGACAGAGAAAGCAACTTTATTCTATACTATGTAGTGATTGTATAATATGAAAGAGTTATTGTTTTGACTTATTACAAACTTACAAAGTTTACTTAAACAATTTTTAGTTTTCACTGGACATGTGTGTTGTTGCTCGGTCGTTTGTCTTTTAATTTACTAGAATCATTCATTAGTATGTAAAACCTTGTGACTCGACCCGACTTAAAACCACATATGCTTGGCCAGCGGCGAAAAGTGAAAAGTGAAAAGCGGCGTGCATAAATGGACAAAGTTTTGGACGATGATACTACCTTACATTTTGTGTATTGTACAACATTGTAATTGGTGAGATTATTCGTTTAACAATTGCATTTCGTTAAATGTCATAGTGTTAAGTTAACCCAGGTTTGAACGGGATAAAACAATTGAATATACACAAAATATAATGTCTGTGCATGGACTATTGAGAAGTTATTTCGTGTTGGCGCCAGGGCAACCGTGCGTGGTGTAACCGGGCAGTATGCAATTTAAAACAGGCAGTCACAATTATATACATTTTGTGTCTGTTCTATACTGTTACCCGTTGACGAACGCACTCATCGTAAGCCAATTCTGGCTGTAAAACTCATGCTTACCATAACAACAGATTTCAATCAAAATTTAATCAATATACAAGTACAATTCTTCATATGATGAAAGTGTCTAGTTCTAATTCAAATTGCAAGATTTGACGACCTCCATGGTCGAGTGGTGTGTACACCGGTTTTCATGGATACGCCACGCTGACGTCCCGGGTTCGATTCCCGGCCGAGTCGATGTAGATTACCATTAGTTTTCTATGTTGTCTTGGGTCTGGGTGTTTGTGGTACCGTCGTTACTTCTGATTTCCATAACACAAGTGCTCCAGCTACTTACATTGGGACCAGAATAATGTATGTGATGTTGTCCCATATATTATATTATTATTATAAAAAAAAAACAAAAAAAAAGATTTGAACTGAAAGTAACAAACATTGTTAATGATATTAAATCTTTTAAAATTATATCTACATATCACCTTGAATTTTCCAATTCATTGATCTTTTTCCCGATAAATTAATTTTTAAATCAAAATGTTTATCACTTTATATAAAACAAAGCCGCGCCCCCCTGATTGTCTATCCCTGTGTATGCTTAGATCTTTAAACCTACGCAACGGATTTTAACACGTTTATTACAGTGTTTCGAGAGAAAGGTTTTTATATAATACACGCACAATATATTATAAAAACACTAATATTTTTTTCTCTTCCTGTCTCTAATGTGATGTCGTAAACACGTTTTTTGCGTTTACATTTCAAACGTTGGCTGAACCCTACGAGATAGATCAAAATAATGTACTTCAGAAGCATTCACCTTAAAAAGGTTTACAAAAAAGTCAGCGATGGCTATACGTATATGTATATGGCTTATATGTCTATTATCTCTTACCTACGGATAATCTGTAATAAACATTTTTTATCCTTTACTTTTTACCAGAAGTAAAGGATTATTTAAGAAGCGATTTAAGCAATAAAGCATAAATCCTTATCCCATTAAGTAACTAACACATTGTGCGTTTAATATAGATCAATAAAGAATGTCATTTACTACAGATTACAGACCTAAAATTTTCCTTTCATTTGATGAAGGGATTTCGGCTAGTATGATAAAAAATCTGAGAAAGTTGTGTACAAGATATTCTGTAGTGTATTTCGTGTTAGTATTGCACCCGTGCGAGGCTGGGGTGCGTCGCTAAATATATCTAATACTATTGCACTTGCTATTAACATTCTTTAAATTTTTTATTTCGAAAAAAAGTAATGGTATCCTGGTTCGATTTAAGGTAAAAGAAGGTTACCAATATTCTCATGTTAAATTTCATTGCAGTAATAAGATAAATTTATTTTGTTTGACTCTTAAATATATTTACGTGGTAACATGTTCGTGTAGTTAGAAGTTAAGAGATTATTAGTTTAAAAAGGTTATTAGCAATATCTCATAACTCTACGAATACCTATAAAATCCAGGCAAAGTTTATTATGAAGCACCTAAAGTATGAATGTTATCTTAAGCTAAAAGGCGAAGGTGTAATGCTTAACCACATTTTATTACAAAGGGAAAGTCTTAATTAGCTGGGTTTTGTTTTTACCCCCAAGGTAACAAGTTTGAGAAACTACTAAGGTATCTAATATATTACCACATACATAATTCGGGCAATGTCTTAAAAAAAAACTAAATCATGGATATTGTACCTACTATAAATACTATGCCACATAATTTTATTATTCAGTGTTGTAATAGATACTCAATTAAACAGACTTGATTCCTGAAAAAAAGGGGGGAGAGGTCCGTAGCTACTAAGTGAACTACTTGAACAATAATGTAATATGTGTATTCTTATTTTAAAACTTTATTCGTCAATACTTTCTATAGAACGTTGTTTTAAAGAGGTTGTTAGTTTATCAGTGATTTATTACCTCAAGTGATTACGTTGTCAGTAACATCAGGTATCTTGGTATGGGTTATTAGAAGTTAACAAGGTAAGGTCAGTGTGAAATGTGTAGCTCGACCTCTGTTTAGCATCACAGAGTAGTGAGCAAACATTTGTTAACAGTAACTAAATTACTGTGGTTGTGACGAGAGTGACCTTTGAGAGATGTTGTGTGTATGTGGTGAGTTACTTGTTGCGTGGCTTAAAACAGAGTTGGCTCAGTGGATAGATCTCATTGGCCCCAAACCAAATATTGCCGGTTCTTAGATTAAGATCTCGTGAACTCACGATTTCAATTTATTTTCGTTCAGCGCCACTAATATTTACAATAATTATTTATTTCGGTAATCCGTCTCGTGCTGGGCGTTGAAGAAAATCTCTATATATAACTTAAATATATAAGCTGTTTTTATTGAAATTCAATCAAATTTATGTATGTTTATGTAGGGTAAACCGTCGCCTTAAAATAAGTATTTAGGTAGTATTGTTGTTAAGCTTATTACTTACAGAAATTCATATAATTTATGCGATCAATTTTCTTGATTCATCAGGTGAATCTTTATTTTTTTCTACATAAAATCGAATGTATATAATATAATAACTCCGCATTAACTTAGTATTAAAACATTTCATTTGTGAGGAACGACACAATTTACGTTTTAGTTAAATGGTCTAAAATACGGAGCTTAGAGATATAAGGCATGTTCACAGGCGACGAGCTAAAAGCTTTAATAATGGCGAAACTTTGTTATAAGAAGGTTCGAAGTTTATATTCTTGGTTTTTATGGACTTGGTTATTATTAAGTGTTAGTGGTGAAAGCACATCTAAACTTAGGCCCAAATTTTCTTGCAGACATTTTGAAGAAATAGTAAATTTTGCCGACATTTTACTGATGAAAATATAACTTATGTTTGTGTGTACACACGATGAGAAAAATACCGTCAGTGAATAGCATTCACTGGCGGTATTTTTTGATTGATACCACTGGGGAATCAAGTAAAAGCTTAGAAACTTTTAATTATTTAAATTGGTGTATAATTCGTGTGTTTTTGATGAACTCGGTTACTCGGACAGATTTAAAGGTATTTTAAAGATTGGTAGACTTGTAGACGACAGTCAAAACAGCCTTGTTAGTGAACTATTGTTTGTAACAGAAGGTAATTAGTAATTTATGCATTTAATCCATTCCAATGGCAGGAGGAGTAATGATAAACAAACCTTTGACGTACATATTCGATGCAGTTTGCATATAGTTTTCATATATTATGTTCTACAAACAACTGTTAAGTGATATTTATTTATATTATAAATGAAATTATTTAGGATACCAATAGTTTGTGATCAGTCTGTATATATATAAATAGTATAATTATACACATTTAGATCAATTAGTGCTTATAAAATGAATATTAATAAATAAACATTTTACCTAAAACTTAAAGACTCCCCCATCCCTGTAGGGAAGTATCTCTTCTCCGTACAGTAGGCGCAGTTTTAATTGAAATTAGTATTAAACATTTCAACAAAATTCCGCAGTTCAAAAATAAAACTTGATTTATTGTAAAGAAAAATTAATTTCGTATAGTACATATATACTTTTATTTCAATACAGCACAGAGGTCTTTTCGATAACGATGATAATTTTACAGTGAGAGATTACGGTCACTCCGCCCATTTACAACGGAGTCTAGTCAATTGCGCAGAAGAAATTATAGTACTCAAAAGTGCAAACACAGGTGTACTCTTTATATCGTCACTCTTATAAACCGATGGTACGGCAGTCGCACAGGAAATTCGAACCAAGGATCAACAGAAACGACAGTTATTCGCCAAGCCACTGGAGTTTTATTATATACTATATATAGGACTATGCAAATTCGCCTATTGATTATTAAAATAGTAAAAAAATCAAATCTTTTATTTTTATTTTATTGTTTTGTAATACACCATACACTTTCGGAATGCATAATCACCTACTTCTTTTTTATACTTGAACAGGTGGTTGACGATTTAAGCATTTTTTGCTTCTTTCTAATCATATAGTTTGCTATTATTAATCAAGATTATAGATTGAATCAAAACAAACCGATGTGGTATGTGGTGACTAGTGCAGCTCATTCTTGCTGTCCGTACCAGTCGTCTTCGCGTTTGGACTCCACTTCCACTTATCATCAAGTGGAGTGGAGTCATATTTTTAACCGGAAAATATAAAAAATAATAATAAATCGCATAAGTATTATATCAATAAACTCGAAAAACATTACCCTACTTCTGGGCCAGTCAGTAAAGAATATAGGTATCTAAACAAAATCCAGCTCGTTCTAAATACAATCTAAAATCTATTACTTGGGCTGTCGTTTAATATATTATATATATACTTATATACTATTACTATATATACCTATATACTTAATATATTATATATATACTTATATACTTCGGGGAGGGTTCAAGAGCTCTCGATCGTTTTGATGACGACCTTTTATAATATTAAAATCCTTTTCGATAAACCGCGCGTCTGCACAGTTCCCAAAGGCTCGACAAACGGTAATCGGGTTCAATTTATTAAACAACTTTACGACGCTTTAGTTTACATTGCTTCCGTTGAACACATGATACCGTTCTATGTGATTATTTGTAAGAGGCACTGTGAGCATTAATTTAAAGAAAAGAAAATTGTTATACATAATATATAATAAAATGCGTCTTGGAATTCTAAAAAGACCGACTGATAAGTAACTAATGCTCACTGACAATGACTGTCAACTGAAGATCCTCTTGTGTGAGAAAAATCTGACTTGACTTCTGGATGGTCTTCGTTAATATGATAATTCTATTTTTCTAATAAATTAAATGTACCGTAATATGAAAACACAGCGTCGTAGGCCCTTAATTGACTCAAAACAATCCGTTGATAATACGCGGTATATAGCTGTGCTTGTACCTATAGTCTATCGATTTGCAGGCACAAAGGGTCCCTTTGTAACTTTGTAACTTTTCAATCACAGTGATATATCTTATTTATAGATTTCTTGTTTCTTTTTAAGAAGTCTTCTACGGACTTATTATTTTAAAAAGTTATGTCACATAAGCTATTTCATTAATTTAAAAGTAATACATATATATTACTAATAATATATAAACTATATGTACATAACCGCTGCGATACGATTTCGTTTAAAAGTCGTAATAATTCAATAAGAAGTCACAAAGGATTTGACGTATGAGTAGGCTCGAGCGTGACGCGAAGGACTCGTTTCCCTCGCGATGAGATCAGATGTTGGATTTACACAAATACCGAAATCCGAACCCTTGTTATACGGTTAAGCACGTTTCGAGTATGAAAAGGGATAATTGCATGTACTCCTTACGTTAATATTGTCACTTCATAAAGTCCTGCTTTATGATAAAGCTTTTAACATGTCATCGAGATGATGAATATTTATTTGAGACGGAAAATGTATTCCACACATTACACGGTACGATTGTCTTATTTTAAGTTGTAAATTTTAGATGTAAGTGCTCTAAGCTAGACAACATTGGCACAATAAAGAGTTGAGTAGGATAGAGGACTCTCGTAAATCTTGAATCTCGTGAAGTCATTTTAAATGTGTAGTGTACCTTAATCTTAAGTAAAAACTTTCAAAAACATTTTGGTTTGTGCAAAATGTTAAGTATAATAAATACAATTATTTTAATTGTAACATGTACACGATGTATAATTATTTACTTTTGGGTTCTGCATATATATTCTGTTAAACCTGATAAAAATTATTTTAAAAATAATATTTAAGGTATTTTGAATATTTTGGATCATAATATTTCTTATATAGTGTCCTTTTAAACATTTTGTAATTTTTTTATAATGTTTAGTTTAGGTAAGTATCTAAGCAAGCTAAAAAGCAAGATTTTTTACATATTGTTATGCCATATTTCAAATTTTAAATAATTGGCTTAAATTCTAATGAAATAAGACAGAAATTTTCCAGCTTCCACCCTACCCTTACTTTTGCGTCATTATTCTTTTCTTTAAAATTAAATGAAAATCTTTGTGGTCAATTATTTTATAATAAAACCTCAGAATCATCAAAATTATCTTACATACATAAATTAATTAGAAGTTAAAAAATAAACAGTTTTAGAATATAGCAGTAGGAGCAGTCCTTGTTTAAGCACTAACAAATTGCAAATTAAATTAACTGTTTAATCGCATTAATTATTTTTAGCGTGCTAATAAAATTAAATGTAGATGACTATCTGTCGATGTTCAATTGTTTTATTAATATTTATAGCATTACCAACATAATAAAGGATATGCGAAAAGTAATTTAATGCACATCATGTAATTTGCTTTATAAATGTTGGCAGGCGTAACTAAAATTACAAATGTAATATGATAGGAACAATGCTGACTGTGACCGTCTGAATGTAGTAATAATATGGACAATTAAACAAAGTCTTCACTCAATTTATCTACATCGCTGTCCAAGTATGTAAAAGTAAAAGATTAAAGTAAATAAACGTGATATTAACGTTCTAATTACGGCATAAAAGGAGGAGGTATGCTAAGTATGTATTTTGGCTCCAGAACGGTGATATTATGGAAATTTAAATACTTCACTTTTTAGCTAACATTTTTATTTTAAGTATACATTTTATACAAGATTAAAGAATGTGTAACAACTTTTTAAACGTAGCTATTTGACGTACTAATTTCTTAATTATCCGACTACAGTTAGGCGGATCTCTGAACAACGGCTTTTGGTGACTATTGGGTACAATTGAGTTTGTCATAGCTAACGGGCGTATCGTTTATTGACCGTGACACTTCTTATCGGGAAAAATAGTAAATCCATCACGAGCTACAATTGACATGTTTCTCATCTCTCATCTTCGTAATATTATTCTGTCACATACGCCAATGATAGCGAACGTCTGGAGATGTTATGAATTGAGTAGTTGAGTTCCGCGAGTAGCTATATCGAAGAATAGCTACTCGCGGTTTCACCCCTGTTAAATTTCATAAGTGCCCCAGTGGGTCTTAGGGTGATGTTATATGTATATTAGTAGTGTATAACGTATAATGCGGATCATCTAATTAAATAAAAGAAAAAATATCAAATTGGATGATAACAGCTTGATTTGAGCCAAGTTAGCCCAGTGGTTAGAATGCGTGTATCTTAATCGATGATTGCGGGTGCAAAACCAGGCAAGCGCCAACAAGCGAAAACAAGAATAAACCTGCATGTTTCTAATTTCAATGATATTCTGTCACATGTATATCCACGAACCCGTATTGGTGTACCGTGGTGGAATATGCTCCAAACATTCATATCAAAGGGAGAGGAGGCGCTTGGCCAGAAGTGGAAAATTATACAGGATTATGTATTCGGAGATTAGCGATTTATAACAAGCGCACTTAGTGGTACATTATTGTAGACGTCAGAGCCCCGTATTTTTGTATTCTTACAAATTATTAATAATGCTTCTATTTGATACTCTTTTATTATGAGATAATTTTAAGACATATTACAATTAATATAAAATACTTACATATAATCTTTTAAATATCCAGGATTAGAAAAAATCAAAAAGTACAAATTTTTATATCGTTTGATCAGATGTTTAGGAATATTTAAAACGGTCTTTTTATTTTAACAACAAACAAATGTTTGTTTAGAAGATGGTAATTTGACAAAGCAAGAAAAGCTTTCTATTTCAAGGAATAGGGCGTACAAAATAAATTATAATATAAAATAATTGCATTTAAATTTTGCTTAACGAACCTGCAAGAATATTTAGTTTATGTCATAATTAGACATAGAAGCTTAAAATGCGTTAATTATGTACCAAATAATAATAATGAATATTATCGTTTCGTATATCAAATGTTCATTTCTTCATGGAAATAAATAAAAAAGAAACGATGAAAGCGGTATAATGTACAGGGCTTTGGGTCAGTGGTGTAAGGACTAATTAACTAAAGTTGTACTAGAACTTTCTAATAGTGTTAGGGTTTGTGTAGGCTTGTGTGAACACGAACAAACCTCTCACCAGCTATTACCTCTACAAAATAGCAATATATTGGTGTATTCCGCTTTAGGATTAATATACTCGTATATATACTAGCTGACCCGGCAAACGTTATTTTGCCATATAAATTATTTCTTACTTATTGTAAGTGTGTAAGAATGTGGTATACCTATGCGTAAAATAGGCATGGAGCGATAATAAAATTAAATGAAATGATTTTTATATATCATTTCATAGTCTATGGTTAAAAAAAATAATTAAGAAGATTATCATTGGTTTATCTCCTTACAATGAACAAGGGATAATTATTTTGTGTATTATTCTTGGTCAACACTTACTTAAAACATTTAAAATAATAGTTGGGTTTCCGACTTCTAGGGGGATTCCTAGACCGGAGAAGAAGGTGCGTTTCTTCCTATTCCCCGGTCTTCTTCGGCAGTGCTGGTCTGCAGCGGCATACTCTTCCCGCTGACGTGCCGCGGCTTCCTTATGTGACATCACGTTTTGGCATAAGAAGCGCATCTCCAACCACTATACGTTGAGCGTAATCTTACCGATAGATTATATTTTTAATTTATCATTTACAACATTACATGTCAAGCGTATCTATTTCTAAAAGACTTTAAGAAGACTTGAAATTATACATTTCGTACTTGCATTATGCGTTTGTCTGATACATTCTAACTTGCCCCTTTATATTAAAACATAGCAATTGCGATGCCTTAACGATATCTAATGACTGATTTGAAATATCTTACTGCAAATAAAATATGCATTAAATTTAAGACAGACAAATGGTGAAGGCGATTAAAAAAAAGTAGTTAATTTAAGAATACTGGAAAGTGTGAGTCGTAACTGCGTTTAAATACCAGATATATACATTGACTAAACAGAGACTAGAACTAGAAATTCCACAAAAACTACAGTTTTTATATTCGTAATCATAGAGTAGAGATAAGTCAGTTTCGGGGAAGAAAGTAAAAGAGCTTTAAATATTTAATAATTTAATTTAATCAAATTTTTTGCTGTTTTTATATGAACGGATGAATATAGCTACAAAAATTATCCTGCGATGTTATGAAACACGGCAATCTGGCCACTGTAACCAACATTAATTTATTACTAACATAGCAGAAACATTAACTTTTACATACTTTTCAGTACTCAAATTCTAAAAGAGTTTATTTAAATAAAAACACAGTAAGAATTCTGTACCAATTACTTTACCACTAACTCACTGCAGTGGCGAAATTTTTATGTCCCAGTTAAGTTCTTTTGGTTTTAAGCGACTTTGTAGTGTTTCGTCATTGCAGTTATGTGTACGCTTAGGTTAGTTACCAAACACCATAAGGATATCGCCTGTCATACGAGTTATGCATGTTTCTATTTATAGTTATAGTAAAAACTATTGAGACCATTTTTTATTTATCAAATAATTCTCATTTCCTGTACATACATTGACTATTTTTAAAGCACTGTTCAAATATATAATACATAGCAGTCTCTGAAATATAAATAAAAAAAAGTTAAGTGTTTTATAGAACTTTCAAAAGGATGAAAGAGCTAGAAAAAGTATAAAAATGTAGTGCATAAAATGGACATCTGCAATACCCGGGACGTTTGTTGGCAGCGTTTGAGAAATGAAAATCTAATCAAGATAAATAAAAGAGGATCTAAATACAAAAAAAAAATAAAGAAAAGTAAAGTAACAACCTGTAAATTTCCCACTGTTGAGCTAAGGCCTCCTCTTCCATTAAGGAGAGGGTTTGGAACATATTCCACCACGCTGTTCCAATGCGGGTTGGTGGAATGCACATGTGGCAGAATTTCGATGAAATTAGACACATGCAGGTTTCTTCACGATGTTTTCCTTCACGCCGAGCACGAGATGAATTATGAACACAAATTAAGCACATATAGTGCTTGCCTGGGCTTGAACTCAAAATCATCGGTTAAGATGCACGCGTTCTAACCACTGGGCCATCTCAGCTTCCAATCGGGCATCTCACCTCCAACTGGGCCATCTCAGCTCGAGGAGCTTCCTCTTTCCTTCAGAGGAAAAAATGATTTAAAAAATAATGACACCAGGTTTGTTTAAATCAATTCTTTTTGTTGTTATTGTGTAGTTCAATACTTTCAAGTTAAGTTCCAATACCCAACAATGACTTTCAATGTTACCCTATGTAGCTGTGACAGGCTACATTAACGAGTCTGTGTTCCGACGTCAGATAAATAAACATAAAATAATATTTAAATTTCTAAGTGAATAGTGTGAACTTAATTAAAATAATACGCAGATAAAACTAAAATACGAGAACAAGTCCACTAGACCTCAAAGCTTATGCATATTGCTGGTGTTTAGTGAATGTTCGACAAACTGTGAGAGTGTTTGTAAAAGCAGGGCTTCTAAACGTGTGTTGTAAAGTTTTTAACTGCCTATTTTAAAGTTATCGTAATGGGCTCTACAGTTACCAGATTTATTCTGTACTAGTGGGTTGCCTGCGAAACTTCGCGTTAATTCAACAGATTTTTAGGAATTCCTTAAAACATTACAGGTTTTGTTTTGATTTAATTTAATTGTAAACTGACAATGTCTATTCGCACGTTTTACATTTTTTTACAAAGCCTGATCTCTACCAGCCAGTAACTTGGTTTTGGTCTCCAAAATTATTTGTAATTAAATTGCAATCAAGAATCCTCCTTAATTTTTTGTGCAGTTACGGCTAGAGCTCTTCAAATTAAGACCATAAATTAATATTTTTACATGTAGCTATCGGCCCAAAATCACTGGGTCTCACATGATTAATATATAAGACATATGATTCAAATATGAATATATGTTTCTTAAAATTTTCATTAATTTAGTGTGGACACACTAAATATCAATTTATAAGCGATTAAGTATACGTACGTTTTTAATAAAAACTTGCAGTTTTAATTCTAAACCAAAATAAACTGTCCACAATTTTACGCATTTCTTTAATCTAAGAATAATTCAGAGTTGCCAGTTAAGAAGAGCTTGTTATTAAATATTCTTATAATTATACAGCCGTGTAAGTTATTCGGCTGAATTCGCTGACGAAAACAAATTAAATTATATTATTGAACGAAGTACTATATTCCCAGCCAATAAATACATGACACATTATTTACTTCCAGACATTTATATTTACTATACTACTATACTAATCAAAACATTGGCTAAGACTATGGTTGCAACCCTCTGTTTTAGAAGCACTGAGTTACAGGACGCTCAATCGATTCTTAGAATAATTGATTGATCAACTGTGTGTATTGATTAACTATTAATTATTGAGTGTCTAAAGCTACCAAAGGACAACGCCTATTTGTGACATCGCTAGTAAATAAGTTGTGACATAACATAATTTCACAACCAATATCATTTAATAACAATCTAATGTACATACATATACAATGTAGCTACGAAATCAAGGTGTTTTAAGACAAAATACAAAAAAACAATCAAATACAGAAATGAAAATATATCTCATATATATATTTATTACAAAGTTTTTTTTTTATTACCTTTTAATTAAGATTTAAATAATTTTCATATTAGGTTAATTGTTTTCTTTTAGTGCATACTGTGTTCTTCTTTAATTAATTGTGACACTTAGAATATAATTTTACTTTTTTTATGGTATAGATTGGCGGACGAACATATGGGCCACCTGATGGTAAGTGTTCACCATCACCCATAGACAATGACGCTGTAAGAAATATTAACTATTCCTTACATCGCCAATATGCCACCAACCTTGGGAATTGAGATGTTATGTACGTTTGAATTTAACAAAACAAAATTATTGTAGGCTAAGTTACTCCTCATTGATCTCCGTCAGTGAAAGTCTCGTCAAAATCGGTCCAGTCGTTCCAGATCTTAGCCGGAACAAACAGACAGATAGACAGACAAAAATGGTAAAAAATGTTATTTTGGTATATGTACCGTGTATGTGTGTGTACATATGCATTGAGCAAAAAGCAAACAGACACTCCAATTTTAATATATGTATAGATTTATGATGCTATTAATGCGTATATTATTATAATAACAAAATTATTTTTTGCATATTACTCAGGTTTATCATCTTGACCCATTTTACCGAACCTGAGCAATTTGGGTAGCAAAGAATTTTGTATAGAATATCCATTGATAATGATTATAGCATACTTACACTTAAAAAAATCATGTACATAATTATATCATAATATATTTAAATTGTTGTAATTAATTTTTATGATCTCCTTTAATAAATTTACTGTCTACGTTACACAAGGTGTCAGCGAGTTGAAATTATTAGACAGTTTTAATAAGGGTTGTTCACATAAATATGTTAATTGTTCTTTGTATACCCTATATATATTACCCTTTCAATTTGAAACAGAACAATTAAAGTATTTATCACTTCGTTGAATGGTTTAATTAATATATTATTCGTCAAGTAACGATTATATGTTTTCTTCTTGAAAATACAAAATGTCGTAATTATGTGTTCGTTACGATGTGATTGATGAAATTAATCTCAATATTTATTGAAACATAAAACTTCAAATTATGTTTCTCCCTTTTGACATATTATTCTCTTTAGTTTTTTTGTTAATATACGTCGTTGGACGGGAAAATGGCCTACCTGACTTACCGTCAGGTACCGTCAGGTACCTGACGTACCGTCAGTATTTATGTTGTCACCATCATTTCGTAGACAGTGGCATTGTAAGAAATATTAACCATACTTTATCTCGCCAATGCGCCTCCAACTTTGGTAACTAAGATGTAATGTCCCTTGTGTAGTTACACTGTTCACTTACCCTCCAAACCAAAACACAGCGGTAGAGTATCTCGGTGGATGGTACACACCCATATGGGCTTGCAAAAAGCCCAGTAAGTGAATTTAATTGTTTTTTATATAATTTGATGGGTAATTTTTTAGTACTTCATTAGTTAAATATGTATTAGGATAATTATATGCGTAACTTACTATCAATATACTTTTATCATTGACTGAAAGGGTTTGAATTCTTGCTTGTATTATATTCTTGATATAATAGAACTCCAGATAAGGGTATGACAGCGGTTTTCATAGTGTCATTTTGGTGACTTTTAGCCGTAATTTCGGGGTTTTCTAGCAAAGTAAAGTGAACCCGTGAAAGCAATTTACGCTACCGTGGCTTCTAAACAACAATATTAAAGCTATTCGATAAAGGGTTTGACGTATCGTTTGGAGTGTTATTTCGGATGTTGGGTATTGACTGAGATTCTGTATTATTATTTAACGTGATTCAACAAAATCTCCTACTCCGTGGCATATTGCGGCATGTGATTCCGGCCTGCCATTCTCCTTAGTCTCCTTTAAAATAGACGAAGAGAAGTCAGTTATTTCAAGATAGTAGCATATCTTATTTTTTCTCGATTTTTTTTCAAACTATTTTGTTTATGCAGTATTAGATATCATAAATGATTGTATTTAAGGCTTATATATAAATAACTAAAAATATAATAAAATCAAAATAACAGAGGCAAAGTGCACAGCGACCAACGTATTACTGATTACCTCCCTCTCATATTTCTATGAGGTGGATATCTACGGAAGTACACGACCTACATGATCAGGCGTGAAACCTGGTGATCTAATTTATGGTATATATTAGGGTCCGATAATTTAACTGCCTGTTATTGTAATCGATCCGAGATACCGGATCTGCAGCCGTACAATTTAGCCACTACACCAACGAAACAAATTACTTGTTTAATATATCGAGATAATAACAGGGTTTATAATATTAAGCTGATTTACGTACGGAAGCAATTTTTACGTAGATATTAAACTTATGCAGTGTTTTTAGTATTCTCGGCTACATTAAAGAAAGCATTACCTAACTTAAAAAGTACCTTTTTGTTCGAGAAATTCCTTTAAAAATCTTTACCATTGATCATATACTTGATAAATAATTTTCAATTGTTTGTTAAATAAATTTTGATTTGTTCAACATCTAATGTAATCATTTAATAATTCCGGTTTCCAGATTTGGACGGGTAGGTTTTAAATAAAAGGTTGATATTGAAGCAAAACATTTTAAATGATAAAATTTTGGGTCTGGAAAATTTGGATATGCAGCTCATCAATGTTTCATAATAATTAAATAAATGGTTTATACAAATATTCATTTTTATTTATATTTAAGCAGATAGTATACTTATAAAAATTGTTCAATTTGCTATACCGATAAATATTTGTAGGCGTATTTACTGGCGTTAGACACTGCGAAAAGCGGTCCTTTTGTGACATAAAGAGATTCAGGACATTATGCAGCATCGCGGTGCTACGTCATTATGTATTACAAACGTGATCAACACGGATGCTCTTTACGCTTTTGTGCATTCGAAACAAATATTTTCTACTTAGGCACATTTTGTCTTAATACGACTCGGTTAAGACCAAATTATGACAGTTTCAAATAAAAATATTTGTATCATGTTAAAATTTAAAAAGCAATGAAGACAAATTTATAAATTGTAAAGTTTAAAAATATTGCTCTTCATATTTTTTTAAATAAAAACATAAGAATTAAGATAAAACTTTTACCGTCATTCATTAAACGAAAAACTTAAAAAATCCCAACATAATAAATATTAGCAGGTAAAATAACAGAAGTTAAATTAAATATATAGCAGATAAAATGTTGCTACCTGAACAATTTAGACGCTGGGCCTAATTTATGTTGTGGTGAAGTGATGAGAATGAATGTCAAAGGATTGCGGACTGCGGCAAGCCATTTTCCCTTTGTACAACGATAATGTTACAGATTTTGACGGTCAAACGTCATTACAGAATACGCAGCCTCATTAAAAGGCGAGGTGTATACAAATTAGTTAAACTCTTTACTATGTATTATATATTAAGCATAGGTACTTTGTTCTAACTCGTATAAGCATTACTTTAACGAAAAAATTTGTACTACTAAATCAAAATTAAATAATCATTTAATAACGATTATAATTTTAATGCCTCAGTTAGTGCGCTCGTTATAACACCGACAGATGAGACAATGATTGTAAACTTTTGTATTTAAAAATTGCGGTATAAGTACATATGTGACTCAAAAAATTTACGAAATTTCCGAATGCTGTATCATAAGTGGATTTTTTGATCAGCTTGTTTCTCTAAATTGTTTCTACCGAGCTGAACGTTATGACTTTGTAAATTAACCAATAAATATTAGAGGTGATGTTAGTAAAACGAGTTGTTTCTCTCTCACATATCTTCTTTTTATTAACATTCCAATCATTTTACTCTCTTTAGCATCTGGCCTATAAGTAGGTATATACCTACTATTTTCGTTAAAATTTTAACATCCTTATTCATAGTATAAAACAAAGTCACTTACTGCTATCTGTCTCCATGTACTCTACTCGTATGAATAAAATTACGCAACGGATTTGGATGCGGTATTTTTTATAGATAGATAGATTCGATGATATATGGTAAAGAAGCATTGATAATATTATAAGTTTCTAATGTGATGTCGTAATTTCTTTTGTAGTATATTTGTCATCAGATTTTACGCGTGCGAAGCTGGGGCGGGTCACTAGTGAATTAATAAAATGCTAAAACAAATAACCTCGATAGCTTTGCTAACGGTACACACAGGCGTCATTTGATGCCATTTGACGCTTCATTCCAAAACGTCCTATCCTAACAGTATTTGGAACATGATTGCTTTCTAAACATCAAATGGACAGTCAGAATTGTCTGCTTGATTTAACGCTACGTTTTATGTCATTAGTACATATCAATTATTTGCTTTTAAATTTGACGACTTCACATACATTACTCTGATCCCAATGCTAAATCACTTTTGTTATGGAAAATCAGATGTAACGACTTTACCACAAACAAATAGACCCGAGACAACATAGAAAACTACATCGCCTCGGCCGAGAATCGAACCCGGAACCTCGGAGAGGCGTGCCCATAAAAACTGACCGGTATACACACTACTCGATCCCGGAGGTCGTAAAATTAACAGGTAGTATTGAATAAAACAAAGTAATACAATAAATAAATTTATTATAACTAAACCCACAGCCATTGTTAAGAAAAATCTTAATTCTCGAATTATAATAGTCCAAGTTTATTGAAACATTTAAATTAATCTACCGTTTTTTAATATATAAATGATAAATAACTTCTTTAGTAGAATATTTATTTAGAAAATTCTTATTTAAATATCTTATTTACCCGTACATTTTCAAGTTTCATAAGAACTTAATAGTTTCCTCATAGTACAATCACATCACAACTTTATGCAGAGAAACTTCAGCCGCAAAATAAAATATATTCGCCGCCATAAGAAAAATAGTGAAAGGAATTGATATTTGTATTGTTAAATTTACATATTATAATATTAAAAAAAAACTGTCTTTATCATTTTGAAAAACAACAACATTTAAAATAACAATACGTTTAAATAAAATGAAATTTGAAAAACATATCGTCAAAACATTTGAACAATTTCAATAAAAATGACAGTTCTAAAATTTTAACAATTCTATATCGATCAGTGTTTGTGTCAGAAGTTCACAGTTATATTGGCGACCTATATTCTGTGCACAACAAACATATGAATGCGAAAAATATTAAAATACTTTTCTAAGGCACGAACGCCGGTCAATGTCCTTCACTCAATTTTAAAATGCTTACTATTATTTGTGTTGACGAGTCGCGTCACGCAAACGTTTGCTTAAAACTAGAAAAAGTAGTGTAGGGCAATCTAAATTAAACATAACGTGTTTTTAACAATTTGAAGTTATTCTACCGTTTAATAACACTTTAGTTAGTTGAGTCAGCTATTTAGCATTATTCTATTCATGTTTGTGAAATTTAATTTTATAGTTCTATTGACGATTTGATAAATCTTTCTTACAGCACTAATGTTTATGAATGATGCTGATTATCATAGTCCATTTGGGAATCCGGGTCCTTTTTATATTTGCGCAATATAACTCTTACTTATGTCTATTAAAATTGATATTATAACATTTAACATACAAATTTTCGATACTTTTTTTCTTAGAAAGTTTATTGAGAACATTTTATAAAAGCGAATACGTATGTTGTCCTGCTAAATACACATGTGTAGACCGGTCACAGTTGTGAAACATAAAATCATTATAATATACAAATTAACTAGCATTAATGAGGATATCTTCATTAAGTCGTTAAATATTATGAATCTCACCATTTACATTGATTGTTTCTGAAATCAGAAATAAATTAAATTATTGTCAATTAAGTACATAATTATTTTTATTAATGGTATCTTTCGAGTTAAAATTTTAAATTACCACAAAAATAATTTTTCGACAAATTATTAAACAAGTTCTATTCTAATATATGCATACTCATTATAATTGAACGTTGGTAGATAATTTATCTATGATCTTTAATAAAAGCACTAAATCCTTTTTTCATTAAAACTTACTTTTTCTCTAAAATTTAACGGTCTCTTTCTGATTAATTGCTTGCTGTGACTTATCAAAGCATTATATAACGTTGTCATACGAAGTTGAGTTTCGAATTTCTCGCAATGTTTCAATAGGGTTGGGTATAGATATTTCAGTTCCGCGTGGTCGAGTGTTGGGAATAGGTGATGTAGCCCGTGATCGCCAAAGCGAGTGAGTACTTTAAAGTGGTCGCCCGCATAGTCGACCCTCTCAACTATCGTATCCAGTTGATGAATGCCCCAATCAATAAACTCCTCCCTGAAAATATGGACAGTGATATATTAGGTCGTATATTTTAAGTTATCGAAACTGAAGTAGGTACTCTATACTTTTTGTCGAATAAATATATAAACAACTGATATTTTATATTATTTTAAATTCCTTTTCAGTGTTTCTGGTTTTCAGTGTTTTTTTGGTTTAACAACAATAATAGGCGCCAATGAGAAATAAGCCTGTGATTGTTACTTCAATCCTACATTTAATTTGCATTAATATTACTGATTACATGACTGTCCATTTTAGGCTGATCATATATTTTATATTCGACCCTCTTTCATTTTTCCAGTTTCATTGATAAAAAAAAATGTTTTAAGTTAGGAGCTTTTTATATTAGTCTATAATAATGGTACGATTAAATAATTATACTTGAGTGTGTATCAACAGCAGCCTGTAAATTTCCTATTGCTGGCCTCCTCTCCATTTGAGGAGAAGGTTTTGAAACATATTCCATCACGCTGTTCCAATGCGGGTTGCCAGAATACACATGTGGCAGATTTTCGAACGAATTAGACGCATACAGGTTTCCTAACGATGTTTTCCTTCACGGCCCAGCACGAGATGAATTATTAACACAAACAAAGCACATTAATGTTGAGTGGTGCTTGCCTGGATTCGAACCCGCAATCATCGGTAAAGATGCACGCGTTCTACACAAGGCCATTTCGGCTCAGTAAGTGTGCTTACTAGATACAAATTATAAATAACTAATGATTTTGGTATCATATTTACCTAGGCACATCTCCTTCAAAGAAGTTAGTATGAGCATGATGCCCAGCAGTTAGTCCAACGATCATAAAGACCAGACTGGATATCATGATGGTCGCCAGCCACACAATAATAGTCCATGGCAGGAATAGTCCACTGATCCACCACATCCACACCGGTATCACAAATGGTATTCCATTTTCCCATGATAATTTTTTACCATCAATACGTAGCACGCCACATGCTATCCTAAAATATAAATTAATTTGTTTACGTTAACAGTAAAGAATGATTATTCCTTTAAATTTTTATTTGTCTTTATGAAGATTGATTATTTTAAATCTTATCAAAAAAATTTATCATTTGTAATTTTATCAAAAACATGTTATCCGAAAAAAATCTTTTATAGCATCAATTTATTGCTAAATGCAAAAATATAACACATACAAGAATGCTTTTATTAATTCATAGATGATAATAGTATTTGATACTCAAAAAATTGTTTTATATATAGAATGATTTCAAAGTTAAAAATATACTTACTCTTTCACCATACATCCTAATGACGTAAACAAAAATATAACAGGATAGAAGAATGCTCCCATCTGTGCAATGATAGGTTTGTCTGGTCGTGGTAAGTATTGTAAAAATGGTTCTAACATGCTCAATTCAAGGTCATTGGCGGTGTTCGTATGGAGATGGTGCGACATCGCGTGCGATACACGCCACTCACTGAAATATCAAAGAAAAACAAGGCATCGTGTGTAATATGTAATCTTCAGATAATAAAAATGTTATGTTTTTGACACGAATTTAGAATTAATTATCACAAACAATTAATTCTAGATTCGCGTCTAGAGGCTTATTGTGATACGCCGTTTTGATAATTGTATCCTATAATTTTTATAATAATTACGGTCAATGTCGTATATCACATTCTGACATTTCACTTGTTTAGACTTGTGTTCTGTGGTGAGTTTCGAGGTTTAGGTAACAGAATAGCCTAATTGAACTTTGAACTAGTCGCCTAGGAAACGATATAAAATCAAAATACATGAGTTATAAATATTATTAAATTAACCGTTAAGGAACCTCCTCTTCGGGATGTAAACCCTATCAATATAAGTCACATGGTAGTTACTGCTATTTACTTATTTACCAAATTAACTATGTAAATGCGATTAGATAATTTTTGTCTGTATGAAAATTAATAAGAACCAAATCAAAGCTTGTTTATCATCTATAGAATCGTTTAGTCATATTTATTAAAGTTTTGTTATTTGTTTATAAATTTGCTGATAGTCAAAGTTAAAATATATCTGTCGTATCTTACAAAACAAACTATTTGTGACATTATAAACATTATGCTATGCACAGGGATCGTATTTGTTTTCATTTTCGTGTCTCAAACCTGCCTATAATCCATATATTACTTATAAAGACGAATGCTCATGCCTTTTGGGAGTTCTATTAATAGCATGTAGGCGTATCGTGGGTACCATAAAGTGACTAATAATACTCGTAATATTCCCCGGTAATAAGCAATGTAAACCCTTACAAATGCTCCATGAAAACATATTCAACTTGGTATTTACAACTGAATTTTATTGGAGTTTTGTTAAAACCTTTTTCGTGGAAAAACGTTATTGAAAACGTTTAAAAAAGATTGACATATATATGAGTTAATTCTTTACATGCTCAGTATATTTTTTTTTAAAAAAGTAAATTATATTTATTGATAAAAATAAACAAATTACTCTCTGTTTATTCAATTAGTAGCTTTTTATCAGAAGATTGTTTGATTACCAACAGCATATTTAATAATACAAATAATAAAAAAATAGGAAGGTTTCTATCAGTTTAATTTTGAAATATATTCGATGTAATGTTTATTATGTTTTTTTTAGGTCATTGATGTGATTAAACCGCAATGCAACCCCTATGTCGGCTAATATATTAGTGTGGGACGAGATGTTATTCTGAATAAACTAATGACACTTTTCTTTGCAAACATCTAACATCAGGGGTGTGAGGTCTGCGCAAGGATACTGACGAATATCGGTAACGCTCAATTGAGCAAGATCTCTTAACATAGCAATTTTATTATATTATTTGACTTACGCGTATGAAAATCCACTAATGTTGTACAGATACATTCGCCAACTATCCGCTCTGTGGAAATAGTTGTGGGCGGAAACGGTAAGGGAACTCAATAATACGCTAAGCATCAGTGTAGAAGCAGCCCCGTATATTAAACTCTTTGTCCAAATCCAGCAACAAAGTGGACTCGAAATCAAAAAACATATTAAAAGCAAATCAGTAACATTATCACTTTTCTTCCTAATGTCCTTTGGCAATGTTTTTAGTTTATTAGCTACTTTTGTTTTCAAAGTCTTATAAAATCCATCTTCTTTGAAAGTAAAAGGTGAGTTCCGGGGGTTGCTTGCTTTCTTAATAAAATATTTTGGCAACAAAGCTTCAGCTACTCCGCTATTTATGTGGTGTGTTTCAAAGGCTTCCGTTATATCCGTTCCCTGAAATAAAACGCAGGAATATAATTTTGTTTTTTTTTATATAAAATCTACTAATTACGATGGTAGCCTGTCAGTGGAGGGACCACCCACTGATGAAATATTCTATCACCAAACAGCAATACTTAGTATTATTTTGATACGTATTGGAGAAAGGATGAGTCGGTGTACTGGCGCTAGACATAAACGTCTGAACTCCCAAGGTTGATGGCTAAAGAATGGTTAATATATTTAAGGCAATGTAGCGTTGTTTGATAAAAGATCTTCCCAAACAAATAAACGACTATTTCTTAATGAACTGTGATGAATTGGTACACGTCAATCATTGTTTAAAATTTAAATGTTAACACGTGAAGTTAAAATTATTACACCAAGTTTCCCACTTCGTAAAGTCAATACATCCTTCCCAGGCAGAGTATTCCATTTTTGAATAAGATTCCACATGTATTATTTATTTTACATAGATATAATTACATGTTAAAAAAGAAAAAAATACAATACAAGACATATATGAGAATGTACGTTTCCATAAATTGAATACTATTTACTGTGAGTTGACTATTTCTTTCATAGAACAAAATATGTATATAATTACTTTTTAATAACGCGTTACGTGGACTATAATTGTTGATATGAAGGCAAATTATATTTTGTATTAATTGTAGTAGTAGGTATGTAGTAATTGTATCTTTGAAACTTCTAGGAACTTACATAAAAATAGACACAAAATTTCAGAGAAATCCATACAAATTTAAATACAGATATTACACAAACCTAATGATAAATTATTGTTAAAATTCCCGTTGAACATTAATATTAAAAAAAACAAGTATTTTTAAATTACAAGCAAGATAATTTATTTCTAGAAAAAAACATTATGCAATTGTACTTTGTACGTCGATAGACTGTTATTTAGTTAATTATTTATAAACGAGTCGTTTTAGATGTCTTGTCTATTTATTCCTATCTCCGTAGATTACAGGAAAGCTAAGTAAATTATTCTTTTTTTAAATATGTATGTATATTCACGTAAATATTTCCTTGAATTTTTTTTATAGTTTTCAATGTTGTAACAGCCCCGCGATTTGAATCAAGGTCCTCCTGGCACCATTGTGTGAATGACGAACGAGACAACTAACTTAATATTTAATTTTTATTTCAAGCAATAAGTAAATGTAATACTTTTATTTATTGATTTATTAATTTATCTTGAATTTGTACTTTTCAGTTTGAACAAAATTGATATACAGACGTTTTTTACATCGTATATGTAAATTAATGATGATAAACTAATGCAGCTCAAGAGTAAACAAGTTGTTAAAGTAATTTTCATTCCACCTTTATATAAATTGGTCAATGCTGTTTTATAATGTATACATGATTTAAAAGGCTAACTAGATTCTTAGTACTAGTCGCAGTAAGCTTAAGTATACAACGCTAGGATTACTACCATCAAGTTATGGCTTTAATAATTGCATGTTTATTTTTAATTACATCACAAAGTATAATTCATTGAAATATTTTTACAAATTATATGCTCTGATGAATTTCTAAGTAAAGCTATAATGCTATGTATATTGTATATACTCGTATGTTTCAGGGTAATCGTAAAAAATCGGATCATTACGAAAATTCTAGAACTATTGCAAAGCTACGGATAATTGAAATCTAAGAAAGGTTTTATAATAATTCGAGCACTTTTTATCATCACTGCAAAAAAAAATTTTTTTTCTCTATTTCATACGTCTTTTTTAGTTTTTACGAAACCGTATAAGTGTTTAAATACGATTTTGGCGCATTCGAAATATTTTTTATTTTAGTCTAATAAAGATATAATTCACATCATTATTTCAAAATAAGTGTGCCAAATTTGCACAAATGGCTAAATATGAAATTGCAAAATTCGGCGTTGTTACATAAATGTACAGGTAAGGTAGTTATTCATACGGAACTCGTCTAAACGAAGCAAATGAGTCGAAACTTGAGCAATTTATTAGCAGTTATTTCCACCAGAAGATTTCACGATTCACCTTTTGGCGCCGTAATCAGATCCACTCGATGGTATCAAATGATCGTACCCTATCCGCAGCAAAGATCAAATCAATACGACGACAATTAGATTAAAACTGGCTTTTAGATTTGGTTATATTTTACTTTTGCAAGTTGAGTAAATCGTAAAAAAAGTAAGTCCTGATTTTCTTACCGGTTTTAGAATCCATGTTTCGAACTGGTCATACTGCTATACATTTAATAGACATTCTTGTTATTTGACGACAACAAATGCTTGCAAGGATTTGTCACTTACATTAAGTATAAGTCATCTATTAAAGTTTTTATCAAATTTATCCTTAACTTTTAGTTCATTAAATAATAACTTATATAATACTTGAGTATATCTCCAAATTATTAAAAGTTTTTTCATTTAAAATATCGAAAATACTTTCGCAGTATTTTTTGGACTTTGGCATTATTAAAGATTTTATCATTATTTGAAGGAATCAGTATTTACCGTACTCTCTCGATAAAAAATGTAATTTTTATATAAAATTGTACCAGAAGCAATTCAATTAAAAATATAAGTTGTTTTATATAGTTAGTTTTTATAATTTTAAAAAAAATATCTTAATTTATTTTTGTCCGAATTATACAATTATACATTATGCAGTTACGCTCTACTAATAAAATATCTTACCGGCGTTTTGTTACGATATGAAAGGTTAAAGGAATACGTCACAAGGACAAACATTACACAGCTAAGTAATTTGCAACAATTGAGTTGATTTAGAAAATAGTTTGGTTTGATATAATATAAGAGTTAAAATAGAGTTTAATTATCTTTTATCAATATTGATATAAACAATGTCTGTATTCAAAAAATAAGACAAAAACTATACTGTTACAAATATAATTAAGAAGTAGTTAGGTATATATTGAAGAATAAAGAAGAAGCATTGTCAAATAGCCTATTGAACATAGGCTATTTGACAATGCGAAAAATAAATTGTGAATTATTGTAATCAGTGTATATTATGAGTTTAAAAATAGTTATTTACTAATGAAACTTGAAAATAATACTTAATTTATTCAAAAATCAATAAATGAAATGCATTTTTTTCAAACGTTTGTCACGTGACACAAAAACGCTCCTGATTTTTCTTATGATGAAGTTCCTTTTCTTAAATATGGAATTTTTAATATGATGTTTTTCGGGAAATATGAACTAGAGATAAAAAAATCTACTTTTACTGTGTTCCTTAACCTCTACTAAATAATATAAAATGGATTTTAAAAACAAGTCAAATAGTCTATTTTATATTATTAATTATAGTCTCGGCTTTACTGGTCATGTACAATAATACTACAGATTTGTAAAACAAAAGGCAAATAGAGTGCTTCAGAAAAGCGAATACATCCAGCAAAAAGTGCGGCCTCTTTATTTTTATTAATTATTAACAAATCGTTAAATACTATTTAACCGGAAATTGTATTTGATTTTCTTGGTTCGTAAAATGCTCACTCCATCTTCCTTTTTAAAACTTTATATAATACTAAACCTACAAATTTGATTTTAGTTAGTTCATTGTTTTTTGAGGCTGATAAAAAAATCTACTAATTTATTAATAAGTAACGTATTAACATCATGTTTAATGTTTATTCAATAAAAAACAACTGGATTGAACTTGGGCTAACCTTACAAAGGCTATACGATGACCTTAGAGACACGAAATGAATTTATGACAGGCAAACGAATTCACGCAAAACGTAAATAAATGCCATACGATTTTTGTTTCTGAAGAAAATGTTTTTTTTTTTTTAAGTACATCGTATTATATATTATTAAATAGCACAGGGGACAAACAACATTCATCTTTATCATTAACAAAGTCAAAGAAAAACATTTTGTTTTTTTTTTCTATTTTTTTCTGATTGAAGCATAAACATATTTCTGATTAAAAAAATATTTTGTCGTTTCTAGTCTGTACCAAAAAATGTCAAATCTATTTGGAAAAATACCTTAGTAAATTCCAGCCACTGTGAGCCACCAGGATGAGAGTTAATAAAATCTGTCAAATCGTAAATGTCATCATGAATCCGCCAAAGTCCTTCGGCGCCATCTTGAATTTGTTTTGCCGTTATCCATTGCTGAGGAGTTTTGGGTAAAACATCTCGGAACAACGGATATTTTAATTTGGGAAAGCTGACTTGTCGCTTATCCGGATCTGGCACCATTTTCTCCTAAAAAAAAAACAAATTTAATATTCGTATTACTTGAATGTTCGTGAATTCATGAACCATATTATGCGTATACCTTATAATTTTATAATACTATTTTTAACTTTGACTTTAGAAAATGTAATTACTTATTCTTATACCTCATTTCAATCGATTCGTTATAAAAGATTTTAGCGGCTCGATTTATTACAAAAAATAAAATAATAAAATTTTGTAGAAGAAGTAGTTTAAGTAATTTAGCGTTCTTTATGTTTTCTATAAATTTTTGTGTTGTACTTAATTAAAAGTTAAAAATAGAAAGCTTTAATTTTACGTCGATTTAATATTAAAACTACAACGGTATTGATTTTTGTCGGAAAGAAAAATGTTTTTACAAATAATAATTTTGAAAACTAATAATTTACAATCCAACGCGTCATATCAGCTCGACGCGCGATTTAATAACTAAGTCGACTATTTTTTACTTACTCGATAACTTGATTTACTAGAATAGTTTTAAATAAAGTATTAACTATTAATGATATTAATAAACATGTGTTTCAAAGGTTTTGAGCAAATTAAGTTATGGTTGCTATTTCTGACAAATGAAATATAATATTAGGAATAATTAGAAATACACTTAATATAGGTATTATTGACACGACCTGCTTGGTTCCAGGAACTCATAATTGGTACTCTGAATTTGTACTGCAGGAAGTGTCAGTAGACATAAGGCATAATGACATATAATTTATTTATATGTATTTTTATGTTTTTCGTGGTACCGTACTCGCTAAAAGCGAGCATTTTTTGCATTACCATTTGAAATTACTGTTGAATAATTTCAATTTACCTGTTTTTACAGTAAAGTTTGCTTCATAATATTTACTTTTGTCAACCTCCATTTCCCTAACCTCAACCTCCTTACAGAAGAAAAAAAATAAAGAATCGAAACGCTACTTTATTCGTTCCTCTTGAGCTTGATGTAATTTATGCCGAAGCGAAAATGATTAATGTTGAAAAGTAGTGTTATTTATGTACGATAAATACATAAGCATGTTATATTGTTAATTAATTATCATTGAATACTAGAAGAAACATCATATTTTTCACTTGGTATGTTAACAATTTATATATAAATATTGAAAATTAATTAACGAATTGGTGACGTCACTCGAAGGTCAATAATATAGGTTTTGATGTACCGAGAGACGTTTTATTATTGGCTTTTAAGGGGACTACAGGAGCTAATTGCCCTTGAGAATCACGCGCACACACTTACACTAACGACAAAAACGGCATGTCCCCCCGCGCACTACGCTTAGCGAGGCGGCGAGGCTACGCCTGAATATTCCAATAGATGGCGCCGAACCGCCGCGCGCCGCGCCGAGCGAAAGCGAAGCGAAGTCAATTCTATCAATTCTATCAATCATAGATTTCATAAAAATAGACAGGACAACAGAATTGTTTTAATTTCTGTGTGTCATTTAAAAAATTATGATAAAATTAAACTGAATTAATTAAACTTAAATTATTATTATTTTATGTACAAAAAATAGTTAATTTAAACATTTTTTTCTTTAATTTTTACTGTATCAATTCAATTAGTTGTAATACTAAATATTAAATCGTACCTATTTTTAAATTTTGTAAGTTTGTTAAGCGATTTATTAAATAAAATTGGAACTGTTCGTAATTTGTACATTGACAAAAAGCGTAGAGTTTGTTCGTTTTACTACTATCGGTACACAAAGAAAAAAAATTAAGTTAAAAAAGTCAGCATCCAAAAGTTACTATAAAAATAATATCGTCAAGTCGGTTTAGTAGAATTATTGGTTAACTCGGTCAATCACAGTGGGTTTAGTCATAAATCTCATAAAAATAGTTTGGATATTAGAATTGTTTGTATTGTTTTTGACTGATATTTGAAATAAAACTGATTCAATTAAATTCAAATATTTTTATTTATTTTTGGTTTAACAAAAAAAGAAATAAATTTCGTTTCAATTTTTTTATTAAAATATTTTTTTTTAATTATACGTTCGTCGTCGTTCGTTATTAAAATATCTTGGATACTTGCAATCAATATTTCACCCACTTTCACTGAAGCTACGAGCTGAAATTTTTCAATTGATACTATTTCCAATCTTTAAAAAATATTGAATTACGTATATGACACTTCTAAATATTTTAGTTCTTTGGTTCACAATAATTACATATTTCAAGATGGCCCTGTGGGTAGAACGCGCGCATCTTATTGCGGGTTCAAACCCAAGCACCACTAAATATTCATGTGATGTGCTAATTTGTATTTATTTATTTTTTTATTATTAAATTTCATCCATACATAACTATATTTCCAATTATAAACAAAATTGATAAAATTAAACTCTAACGTAATAGAAATAGCTTCCGTGTTATTTTTTTTCGATTTTCTTAATTTTGAAAAAATAAATGCATAGTTGTTAGGAATTAAATTTTAATAATTATAAAATATATATATATTTTTAAATATAGTCCTTTAAAAATAATAAAATTTTAGTTCAGAGTGCGGGGATCGAACCCGCACATTCTTCTTGGACTTGCTTGCATTGACCAAATACTCCATGGTGACTGTAAGAAATATGTCGAAAAATCTGATTCTATGCGAACTAATTGCATTGTTTTTAATAAATGTTTCCAATAATCATTATTTATAAAATATATATATATATGTTTACTAATTAAATACTCTTACCTTTTCATATTATCTTTCATATGTTCGGCTTTTTAATTTAATGAACGTTTTTTTAGTTTTCTTCACAGATTGCACTTTATTTCCCATGTTTACAAAATTAAACTTTATAAAAAATAACTTAACAAAAAAATAAATGGCTAACTACAACTAAACTATTTTATTTAATGTATTTATTTACATAAAAGAATAATATTCGACAATTAATTTACAATTAAAATTACACAAAAATAAAATCTACGAGATTTTATTCGCAACGATGCGGTGAAAAGAGCGACACGTCTGTATAGCAACAGGCCTCGGCCGGCAGTGTCTGTACGAGGCGCTCACGCACACATGCTTACGCATTTTGGTCGAAAATAAGAAAATCTGATTTAAAAAAAATCTATTGATTTTACTAAATAATTAAGATAATAAATTTTTAGTATATTGTTTGTAGAATAATCTGACAAAAGACCAAAATTATTGAAGGTATATAAGTGTAGTTAAAAAACAAAAAAAGACTTTTTTAGAGGTAACTTTGCGATTTTTTTCTATCGTACCAAATTAATTACATCATGTTTTCAACACAATTAATAACTAGCATCTATCCTGAAGACTAACATATATTTTTTTCATTTGATTTATTGCATTGGATTATATACTTTTTGGCATTTTAAAACTTGCATTTAGCTCATGTAGTCCCCTTAAAACAAACAATAAGGAAATTCTTAGGAGTCACTGTATTATGAAAAATAATATTTACGCATTATTCAATCAATCGATCAAAATAAACTTTATTCAAGTAGGCTTTTACAGGCAATTTTGAATCGTCATATAACAATTAAGTGAAGCTACCACCGGTTCGGAAAGTAGATTCTACCGAGAAGAACCGGTAAGAATATCAGTAGTTGCTCTTTTTCAACATTTAAAAAATACAGTCATATTAGTTAAAAAATACAGTCATATTACAATGATATATGTATGCAATGTATCCTGCCTGGAAGTCAACAGGTATTAATTCCACGCTTTTTTATAATCTACAAAATCTTGTGTCGAATAATATGCCTTTTTTTACCAATGTATTTTTTACAAACGATTTGAATTTACGAACCGACGGAGTTAAAAATGTCTGTATTGAATTTAGAAATGTCTAAAACAAAAGTTTGATATAAATGTTATATTTTTAATAATGTAAGATAAAACTTGATAATAACTGTTTATAAGGAGTTTATTTTGAAACCATAAACTATTATGTAAAATTCTATTTTATCCGGTCCATTAGCTATAAGAAATATAACATGAATATTGTTTAATAATGAATAAATTGTATCTAATATAGAGATTATTCGCATCCCTTATCCATTTCCAACCAATTACTCAAAATATATTACTATTAGTGTATTTTACTATAAATCACTATCAATATGAACATAGTTTTTCCATAATATGTTTTTTATATCTTCAGCTAAACTTGTCTGCCTTCGATTTTATCATCAATCATATTGATGGTAATATTTTTTTCTTTACTAATCGCAAATTCAATATTAATTGCTATATTAAAAATTAACCATCTACATAGGTATTAATTTTAAGCTATTTTATATTAAAAGTTTTAGCTTAATGGAATCGATGTTTATATCCTCGTATAAACATTTTAAATTTAATGTAATATCAATGTTATCGTGTGATTATAAGCCAGTCACTCTCTTACTCTTGCATTCGCCGTGGTTTAATTAGATGACTTGTCTGATCTATCTTTAATTAGTTTTATAACAATCAAAACCACTTTACATTGGTTCAAATAATTACAGTCGAATATTAGATGGCTGTTTCAAAAAACTATAAAGGAATATCATTATAGAATATTACATTAATGTTTACAAAAATCAGATTTATAATTTATATGAAAGATAGTTTTATTGTACGAAGCTAAGATATTTATTCATGGAAAAATACGATATTAAGCTATAATTAGTGTCGAGCCAAGCGGCCTATCCACCCGTGACGTGTAACAAATACATCTTAAGGTACAGTGCGATTCTGTAAGAATTACATCGTATGTTACTTGTGAAATTCAACAACTGATTTACAGTGTTATGCCATTTTTATATACGTGTATCCCATAATTTTTTGTAGTAAAATTGACACATAAACGTTTACTTTATTTTCAGTTCTTTTAAGTTCTATCATTTTACAGCTTTGTTCTGCGGTGAGTTTTAGAATAGCCCTACTGATAGAAATTTCAGAGTGAAATTTTGTATTTTTATTTAAAATCAATTTTCACTATAAGAAACGCTTAAAATAATAAAATATATTACCAATTTTAAGTAAATTAATTGCTTTATTATAATTGGTAGGTATTAATACTGTGCGATATAAATTAAAATAAACTAAGGACTTTTCTCGTTCTTTAATCCTAAATTGAAATAATGTGCCTATATAATAATATAGGATTGATAATTTTTCTATTATCTTTCACACGATTCGATTCGATAAATCAATTCTTGTGTGTCTCTTTTGGTTAAGCCAACGTTAGTCATGGCAGAACCCCCTTCCAGAAAACTCATTTTAAGTACGAATTATTTTTATTATGTATTATCAAAATGGTATCATAATACAACGTAATGTAAAGGAAGGAAATGGACTGATTTATAGATGAAGTTTAACGGTGATTCCTGCGTATTGTGCGTGTTTATGTTTTGACTCAGTACTATTAATTTTGTATAAAACATCATCAACATATTGAGGCTGGACTGATATTAAAATATACCGTATTATATAGACACAGAATAAACGACGTTCCTACAAACTTTTTTCTTATTTAAACTTGGTAAATCTAAAAGTACTTAATACTAACTTTGTTTATATACATACACAGTAACACTTTTTCATATCACATTCAGTTATAAAAGAATCTTAATTAAAAAGCTAACGCCTTTTCGATGTTTTTGCTTATATTTTTTTTGTTAATAGCTGTAGTTTGTTATTATTATGTCAACTACACACGACCGCATTTTTTACGTTTGGCATGTTTTTTAAAAACAGGCTTGGGCATGTATGTATGGTATATACTGTAGCTGCGGCACTTCTTATGGTCAAATTAAGCACCATAACGGAATGGGTCGAAGAACACAAAGCACCGGTTAAATTCAACTATAGTTAACAATGTTTCATTATTCAAAATTAATTTAATTTCATACAACGACTTATGCATTGACCGACAAGGACATCGACCGCTTATCTATGGAATTGAAAATTGATATATTTGTAATTGATCGAATTTACACTATGTAAGTGCAGCGTACAAGTGATTAAAAAAACACTGAAGAAAAAAATTGTTTATTTTAAATTAGAGCATTAATATTGTTTTTTATAATTAATTTAATAATGATAACACATACATACTTTTTACGTAATTGAGGAACAATGATTGCTACTTCCTTTGCACTGTTTTTTCACTACGATAAATTATTTGTTATCACCAATTTGATATGAAATCGACCGATCCACGTCGATGCTTGGCCGTGACTGGTTAAAGTGGTTAAAAACATGCGCTTGCGATTCACTTTTGTTGTTCCGTCAATAATGTTGTGATACACTTATTGTAAGTACTTTTTGCTTATTTTAAAATATTCGTTCTTTTGTTAAGAAGCTTGTGTTAGCAAGTGAGTGAGTAAATGACAAAGCATCCCAGTTAGCATGATTGGCGAGTAAAGCTTGGTGATGGTGATTTCTTACCATCAACCCGTTTGCTCATGTATCTTTAGTATAAATAAATAAAATTAAAAATATAATATTTTACGAGGATTTTCGACTTTCTCGTAAAACAATTTTATTATTTTAAAGCTGAATCGAAATATTTTGATTTTTCCATATGTTTATGGCGTATTTTTAGAGTATGTGTGTGTCTGTTTTCGTTGTGAATAAGTTTAAAATGAAGCGAAGCGCTAAACGATCAATCACTCTAGATTTAGTTCTTAATTATTTAAAATAAATGCAGCATCAAAATTAATTAAATTATGTCTGGTGTTACGTTGTAAAGTGGGCAGTCCATTTGCAACTTAAAACAGATTTTATACACATTTTATGCTCATTAAGTTTTTTAAGCACTGTAGTAGAGCATGCGGTAGAGTGCATATGTTTCAGGTTCGAATGTCATGAAATATTTTGTTCTACGTTATCGTGTAGTGTAAAAAAAAAAACGATTCTTTTAAATTTAATTTAAGGCGATTTCATTAAACACACAAAATATACATTTCATCCTCTGAAATAACGATCTGGCGATTGAAGGCTTTTGTCTTAAAAATACTATTTCTTTCGTCATTAGTATTTTTTTCATTACTATAAGTTAGAAGGTCATGCGGAAAATAATGAGACTTAGAATTATTAATTTATTAACAATTCAAATGTGACTAATTTATCTCTATAAAATTTAATACATCAAAATACCTTACACTTCTTACAAAACCTGTTTACCATTCAAGCAACTGCGGAAAAAATTCAAGTACAACGTACCTTTGTTAAATCCTCATGAATCGAGCGTACATGCACATACGTCATGTTTTTTGTATAAATGTTTTGATAACAAAACTTTTTTTATAAATAAAGGAAATTTAAGTACCCATTACATGGCCAATGCGCTCTTAACCTTGGCAACTAAATGTTCCGTCCCTTGTGCCTGTTACACTGGCTGTCTGGCTCACTCATTACACTCACATACTAAGTATTGCTAGTTTTATTATATTAGTTTATTTGGCTGTAAAATATGTTATGTAGGTTACATAACATATTTTACAGCCAAATAAATCTAGGTGGGCTTTTACGAAGTACAAGTAAAATTAAATTAAAAATAATAAATTAATATCGAGGTTGATACATTTGAAATCTAAATTCAATCAAGTCTTATATTAATTGAGGTAGTTTTTAAGTGAGTCAAATTAAGTCGAGGTCCGGAAAATTATACCTAATTTTTTGTCTATATGATATGATCTATATCGAATTATGTATGACGTGCAATCCAAGCAAATAAATAAATATAATAAATAATTAATTGAGTCCTGATGTTTATGTAATTTCAAAGATTTTATTTCAGTGAAAAGCATTGTCAGAATATTGTGATGTGTTGTAAAAATAAATTAATGCATTGTTTTTGTCTTCTAACCGAGAAGATAATTTTGACGTTATTTCTATAAGTGATTAAAAGGAAGACGTTCAATAAATTATATACATATATTTATAAATTATTGACATGTGTACAATTTTATTCTCAATAGTGGAAATAGAACCCAAGCTGACTGGAAGCTGATCCGTGCTGAGTAGAATGCCGATTATCCGAATCGGTCCGAAGCCTAATATACAATTAAAACCAAGTAATTTTTAATCTTTGTATCTAGTCTTAGAACTGTTTTTGTTAAACTTAATAAAGTTTATTCTTTGTCACAGTTCTTTATCTTTAATATCAAACTATGTCTGATTATCCGAATCGACGCCGGTACCAGTTTATTCGGATAATCGGCGTTTTACTGCAATTTAAAAAGTCAACATCTTGGTCATATTATTCGCTATTTTTCGTTATTGTAAGTACTCATTCTATATTACTAAAATCCTCTATGTATATTTACAGAATATAACAATAAATATAAGCAGTATATCAATATAGATGTAGATTAACCAGATAAAAAACTAATTACATGATCAGCTCTCGGACTACGAAATTATAAGAATATTAGACATTGAGATTAACGGAACGGCAACGTCGCATACATTGACCTTCAGTGTTTAGACACTGTTTTTGTGAGACAAAGTGCTGAATAAAATAATTAGTAATATTACATTATTCGATTGATTGTTTAAATTCAAGTTTATATATAAATTATTCATAATTAGTTTTTCAAGCGACGTCAATTTAATAAAATGACTTGTCAGTTACTCGATGTAAGAAAGTCAAATAAATAAATTACCTGAAAATGATTTGAAATTTGCCAATTCTTTTACAATGAACATTTTACATGTAAAATGTCATTGTCATTTGCTTATAAAATTATAAAAAAAACGTTACTTAAAAATAACTAATGCTTTTATTTTAATTTAATTTGAAAAATGACAAATACTTAAACGGAACTACAAATAGTATGTTAAAAAATCATCAAAAATGCTAAAAGTATATAGATTTCACACTCAGGGTCAAATTATATTGCCCTCAGACTTTACATAATCCATATTCATATAGTAATTTAGTAGCACGTTAATAACGTTTACTAAAGTAATAAGTAATTCATTGTTTTTTAGTCCGATATTTGTACGACCGTCTGGGTGAGTTTTGATTTATATGCCTATACAAAGTGGTTGGTTTATTAATAAGTCATATACTTATCAGCTAAAATATGCCAGATTCTTGGGTATTAACCCCGGGTCTGGTTTATAAAAAACACTTACTTTTAAGTACAAAAATTAAGTATCGGCCCGGAGTTTTTTGAAGTGTTTACACCGGGAGTGCAAATACTGCCTACCTCGGAAAGCACGTAAAATTGGTCGCCTGAATTGATTGCAATCGAGTCGTTTACCATCCCATCGAGTTATACGCTTGAGAGAATAATTGATGTGTGCAAAGTCTCGTTTACAATAATAAAACACAAATAAAACAATAATTAAAGAAGTTTAAATTATAAAAACTAGACGACAAGTTTTTATTTTTATTTTTTTTTTTTTTTTTTTTATGGTATAGGTTGGCAGACGAGCATATGGGCCACGTGAGTGGTCACCATAACCCATAGACAATGACGCTGTAAGAAATATTAACTATTCCTTACATCGTCAATGTGCCACCAACCTTGGGAACTAAGATGTTATTTCCCTTGTGCCTGTAGTTGCACTGGCTCACTCACACAAGTAATAGCATTAAAGGATGTACCAGCACTATTGTATTTTCTAACTGATACCATCGTCTGGTAGATAATGTCAGGTAGTTTCTTTCATCTAGTTGATTATTATTTAAAATTTTCTTCTTTTAGCAAAGGTAAATTTACATATTTACTTTTATTATACGTTATTTTAAACATAATGAAATATTTTTTTAGGTCGTAATTATCGAATTATAATTTTTACGAGAATCTATATAACAATGAGCCTGAAAGTCTTAGCTTTTTGTATTTTGTTATCGAGTGAATATTTTTTTTAAAAAATATGCGGTATGACTGATATATTTCATTAAATATTATATATTTCAGCTACGTTGCCATTCAATAGAAAATTCTTTAGTATAATAATATACCTACTACACGTTTGCTTTATAACTATTTAAAATAAAAATAAACCTCATGGAATGAATATTACGTGTTAATTCGATGAGTCGCTATAGTGTCAGTTAAAAAAAAAAATGAATACCGACTTTGTACGTCAAGAAGTGCTTAGGTTTACCTTTTACCTTCCATACACGCTTTATATGTCTGTTAGTTAAGGAGTAGGTGTATATTAAAATAAATGTATGTCACGACTTATCAATTAGTTTCCTAAAGTCTGAAGGGTAAGCTAAATTTAATTCGAAAATATTGTCATTGTAAGTCTGACGAATATCATCATCATCTTAATATATAAAAATCTAGTGTCACAATGTATGTTCCCAGTGAACTCTTCACCAACTCAACCGATATTGATGAAATTTGGCATTTATGTGTAATTTGGTCCAACTTAAGAGATAGGATAGTTTTCATTTCGATTAATGGCCTCAATGATTTATAAATAACAATAAACTGATTATCAAAGTTGATTGTTGTTATTAATTGTAAGTTACGAAAATTTCGAACAGATGGCGCCTCACATAGGATTTTTTACAGAAATCTGTCAGACCGTTTATCATTAACTTATCATAGATGGCGCTACCGTTGAATTTTAGATTTCATTTTCCACTACACGTGGTGCTGGCCATTTTTTGATCGATACTCTCTGTGACATCGCTTTTTCTGGATCATTTTTCATTTTATTTTCATTTGTTGTATATTATTTTGGATATCTATATAGCTACTAATTTACAGTTACATAATGCAGTGAAATATAAGAACAACAAAATAATAGTACAAGGAATTTATTCACATAAAATTTTCAGTAAAATGCCACCAAAAAAATCTAACCTCAACAATGCCCGTAGCAAAAAAGCTCGACAACGGCGTCTTGAAAGAGCTCACGAATCAGTCGAACAAAGAGCAGAAAGAAATGAAGCTCAAAGAATTCGCATAGCTGATATTCGTGCGCATGAATCAAGAGAACAGCGTGATAATCGTCTCCAAGAATATTTATCGAGAACAAGAGCTGCACGTGGATAACACATAGATTCATTGAGACAACGAGACCGAGAAAGGCAGCGAACCAGTCGTGCATTAACACGTGAATCATTTGTTCGTCTTGGGTTTAATTATGCACCAGACATTAATTACTCAGCTGATCCCAAAGTTACTATCGGTGCGATGAACAAAATATGCAAACATTGTCAGGCGTTAAAATTTCGGAATGAATCACCTGGCATGTGTTGTGCCTCAGGGAAAGTTGTATTATTACCACTCCCTACTCCGCCTGAACCTTTGAAATCTCTTCTTTCTGGCATTTCAAATGATTCAAAATTATTTTTGCGTAAGACACGAAAGTTTAATTCTTGCTTTCAAATGACATCATTTGGAGCATCAAAAATTTGCGATCTCTCAACTGATGGTCGTAATTTTGAAACAACATTTAAAATACAAGGACAAGTGTACCATAAAATAGGGTCATTGATGCCAATGCCAAATGAAGATCCAAAATTTCTCCAAATCTATTTTATGGGCAGTTGTGAAGAATGTGTGACAACGCGATGCCAGTATAATTTTATTGAACAAGCAGAAGAGAGATCAATTGTAGTATCGTTAGAAATTTTTTTGGAGAACCGGGGTCGGCATTAGAAATTCGCATCCCGAATTTGATGATAGAAGGGGTTGTTTCTTAAAGGGGTTGTTCCCCTCTCTCGAAATTTACCACTCCCAACCCGCGGAAACCCATAGTTTTTTTTTAATGTGCGTTTAAAGTTACGTGTAACGGATCGATATTTTACATTATAATTAACCTTAAATCATTATTTTTATGTTTATTAGCTTTTTTCTGTATTATATTTTAACAAATACGATATTAATTTATAGTAAAAAAAAACGTGTAAAAATTTAATTTAATTTTGTAGTGAAGTGATTCTTTTGTAAAGAAAATAATAATCACCCAGAATATTTTACGAACATGATAATAGAATACAATATAACATAAAATATAAAAAAGATCCATTTATCGCATTATTAAATGTAGTCAAGTATATATATAGAGAAATGGTTCTTATAAATTTCTAAAATATACCTATTGTTGTTTCTATTTTTCACCCAAAATTAACAGCTGTAAGGGGCACAGGAGTGGCGAAGCCACTCCGGCAACAAAAATAGTAGATAGTTATAGTAGCTAAGGATAGGTTAGGTTAGGTTAGATTTTATGACCAAACGCTGCGCAAGCCGAGCGAGCGAAGCGAGCGTGCCGCGGCAGCGGCCGGCGCAGCGCCAGAAATCACATTGTATAATGTATATGTACCAGTGTTGGGCAAATTTTAATTGCAAGAACAATTAAAGATTAACAATTAATTAATTGTTAATTGTTACTAATACAGTTAACAATTAATCAATTGTAATTGTGGAAAATCACAACTAACAATTAATTAATTGTTAACTGTATTAGTAACAATTAACAATTAATTAATTTTTAATTGTTTTGTTAATTTTAATTAAAAAATAACAATTAAAAATACTGCTATAATATAAAGCTGGTATATATAAATATACAATATACCCGTGTGGTTCCGGGTACTAGAATAGTGCCCCCCATCTTTACATGTAGTTAAATAAATATGTTAGCAACAAATAAAAGACTTGAACGAAGACGACGACTTGAAATGTTTTTGTTTTATACCTACGCTGCGGAAATATTTATCAATGCAACTTTATATTATATAATATAAAAATAAACAATTTTTTTCTGTGAAAAGAGAGATTTAGAAAAAGTAAGCTTAATACTTAGAGCCTGTGACCACATTTTTATTTGTCTGAATTCTAATACTTATAGCCTAATTTTCCTAAATCTTTACTAATTTCATATTGATACATAAAGTTAATTGTTAGTTTTAATTGTTTTATAAAACAACTAAAAAAGTTAATTGCAATTATTTTAATTGTAAGTTGCAATTGACATACGTTAATCAAATTAATTTAATTGCGAGGTGCAATTAAAAGTGTAATTGCGATTAATTTAATTGTAATTAATTTAATTGCAATTACTTTTTTAGTCAATTAATAAGATAATTGACAATTGCATGATTAATGCCCAACACTGATATGTACCAATAATTGGAATTTTATATCTCTCCCCTTCCAAAATTTAACGAACAGTACGAATTTTGATGATTTTGGTATTGAAATTTAAAAATTGAAAAAAAAAAAAAATAATGATTTCCGCGCGGGGGGAGTGGTGGTGTAGGTACTACACCACCCCCCCTTACCCCCCACCCCTTCCCCAACCATAAATTCGGGATGCGAATTTCTAATGCAATCCCGAGAACCGTAATCATCTGATTCAATTGTTTAAAAGAGTATCACCACAATTAAAAGGTGACAATTATCAAATCGTCATTAAAGCTGACAAAGTACCATCGGGAGGACACGCTGGCAGGTTCAATGCGCCAACTGTAGATGAAGTTGCGATTATTATGGTCGGTGATCCAGTTGACAACAGATCTATAAAAATTACCCGCCGAGATAATACTGTGAGTAGAATTTCAGATATACACCGTTCGTACGACGCACTCCAGTACCCATTGATATTCTGGCAAGGACAAGACGAATATCACATCAATATCAAACAGCGTGATCCAATTAATGGTAATGAATTAAATAAAAAAGTTAGTTCAATGAATTACTACGCGCATCGATTAATGATTAGACATAATCAGGACAACTATATTCTTCGATATCGTCAGTTGTATCATCAATACGTCGTAGATATGTTTGCTAAAATTGAAAGTGAACGCTTGCGATTCATTCGGTTTAACCAAGTTAAATTACGATCAGAGGATTACATCCACTTACGAGATGCTGTTGTTGGAAACATGGCGCTTCAGTAAACTTTAATGTGATAAACTGTGATTTATTTTAATTAAAGGTTATTTATAAATAAAATGAAATTAAAAATGCTATGTTAATTTGTGTTAAATTTTGTCTTTTAAATCCTTCCTTAATCATTCAGCCACAGCAACGCGTGGCCGGGTCTGCTAGTTACATAGTATAAAATAAAGTCGCTTACCGCTGCCTGTCTCTATGTATGCTTTGATCCATAAAATTACGCAATGGATTTTGATGCGGTTCTTTTTAATAGATTGAGTGATTCGAGAGGAAGATTTTTTTGTATATAGTATGGAAAATATAGTAAAGAAACACTGCTAATTTTCCGAAGTTACGAATGTCATATCGTAGTTAAAAATCTTTAATATATTTAGTATCAGTATTGCTCGTGCGAAGCCGGGACGAGTTGCTAGTAACTATACATATATACATAATATTGTGTTTGTGTTTTTAACCAGCCTTAAAATTTTATCTAAAATCTCTTTTAAGTTATTATAAGATGTGGTCGTACGAAGTTGAGTTATTAATTTCTCGCAATGTTCTAGTAAAGTTGCGTATAGATACTGCGGCTGAGAGTGGTTGAGTGTTTGCAAAAAAAAATTGGTAACGCGTAGTTGCCAAAGTGAGGGAGTACTTTAAAGTGGTCGCCCGCACCCTCTTCAGTCTGCCCTCTCGACTATCGTTTTCAGTTGATGAATGATCCAAACAATAAGTTCCTTCTTCGAAATTAATATTTTATGTAATAAACAGTTTACAAATGTAGATGTTTACTTATGTTTTATAAAATATAATTTTACGGTACTAAATTATGACATTCGGTATAATTAAGTCTTTTTATTTTTTTATTTCTTTGTTGTAAATAACTGACGTAATTATTGAAGTTTTGTATTTGAAATGGAAGATTATGATTTAGTGATTTTTGTAAAATAATAGTATTATAAGGAGAATTAGTGTGACTTTCCGAACGCCACGCGTCAAGCTGACAGATGTCTTTTAAAAATTCTTTCTCTTTTTGGCGGGAGGTGGCGCGAAATACGGTCAGGCGTATCATTGTTTTACTGTTTTGTAATATTATTAGAAAACCAGAAATTGATTGAAGTATTTTGTTGTTAATGTTTATTATTTTATGTCCTTCCAATAAATTTGTTATAAAAGTAATTTTGTTTTGTTAATATCAGAAGTGGGATTTCAAACTCACTTTTTCTTTAATTGATTTCTGGTTCTAATAATTCTTAATAGCTTTTATTTTTAAACATAATTTGAGTTTTTGTTTTGTTGTATTTATTTAAATTGTAACTATGGGAAAACGCAAGTGTAGCCGTTCTAAAGATTATAACGTTCCAAAGCGTCGTCATCGTTCCGGTAGTCGTTCTACGCACCGTTCACGATCTAGAAGTATTTCTAATAACTCGGAATTACGTGAGTCATTGAATACAATTATTACTCGACTTAATGCGCTAGAGGATAGATCCTCAGTGCCCGTATCATCTAATTTTAATGTTGAAAATAATAATACGGCAAGTGATACTGCTACTAAGATAGTTGAAGCTATTCATAATTTAAAAAGTAGTTCTCGCGACTATTACGTTTCTAATTTTGATCCAAATGTGCACAATATTGATTCTTGGTTTGATGAAGTCGATCGTGCACAAAGTATTAATAAATGGAGTGATATAGAATGTTTGTCACGCGTAGGGAACTGTCTAAAAGGTGACGCAAAGTCTTGGTTAGACGATTGGGTCACCACGGATCGTTCATGGAGTAATTTTAAAAATGATTTTAAATCCTTATGTGTTAACAATGTTGATGTGGCTAATATATTGTATGACGTCATGAGTACAAATTCGGATGATTATCCTACATATGCCGAATATGCTCGTCGATCTTTACTACGTTTGCGTATGGTAAAAGGTTTAAGCGAGGAACTTATTAGCGCAATTGTGATACGGGGAATTAATGAACCACATGTAAAAGCCTCAGCTAGCAATGGAAAACTTATGCCCTGTGATTTAGTTAATTTCTTGTCAACTTTCGTTAAACCAGTATTACTTAAAAATGAGAATTTCTTGTCAAACAACTCTTCAACGCGCAAACACATAATAAAATCACATACAACTAAGCGTATGCCCCTTATTACATCATATAAGTGTTTTACATGTGGTCAAACGGGCCACAAACAAGCCGTTTGCCCGACGAATAAAAAGTCACCAATAAACAATAACGATGTAAAACCGAATACAAAAATAACTTGTGCATATTGTAAGAAACTCGGTCATCATATTAGTATTTGTTTTGCTAAGCAACGTTCCGATCAGAGAAAAGGTCACGTTAATTTTTGTTCTTTGCCTAAATTAAATAATTCTAGGGATGTAATGGTTGGAGTGGTTCAAGGTATACCTATTGATATCCTCATAGACAGCGGTGCTTTAGACGTCTCACTTATTTCATCCTCCGTGGTTAGTCATTTAGCATGCGCTATGAAGCCGATTTATCGTGAATTGAAAGGTGTCGGACAAGGTATCACCAGGGTGTATTCTTATGTTACTCTCTTTATTGAATTTGAAGACATCACTCTTGAAGTTGATTTATTGGTTGTGCCAAGTGACAGTATGAATGCACCTATTATAATTGGTACCGATGTCCTCAACCGTGAAGGCGTAACATACGTGCGTACAAAATATTTTCAGCGCTTATCTTACAGTCCTGCCTCCACAAATGTTTCAAATGTAAAAGCGAATGAGCAATCTATTAAAACTCCGTTGGTTGGTAAAGATTATGAAAATCTTAATAAAATTTTAAAGGAATTTTCAAAATTTATGATTGTTGGAACTGCTACTTCTACTGTAACTACAGGTAGTATGTACATTCGCTTGAACAGTGATACGCCTGTATATTATAGACCTTATAAATTGTCAATTAATGAAAAACTCAAAGTCCGAGAAATAATACAAGACCTTTTATCAAAAGGTATCATTCGTGAATCCGAATCTGCGTATGCCAGCCCAATTCTTTTAATTAAGAAAAAAGACGGAACAGATCGAATGTGTTTAGACTTCCGCGCATTAAATAGGGTGACGATTAAGGATAGGTATCCTCTACCGTTAATCGAGGATCATATAGATCGTTTAGGTAAAGGACGTTATTTTACAACTTTAGATATGGCGTCTGGCTTTCACCAGATTCGTTTAGATGATGCGTCAATTCCGTTAACAGGTTTTGTCACGCCCGAGGGCCATTATGAGTACTTAAAAATGCCTTTCGGACTTGCTAATGCACCAGTAGTTTTTCAGCGTATTATTAATAACACGCTGCGTTCATTTATTAACGACAATAAGGTGATGGTATATATCGACGATATTTTATTAGTAAGTGATACCATTGAAGAAGGGTTAAAGCTTTTGCACGACGTTTTGCGTACCTTAACTAATGCTGGGTTTTCTTTAAATTTATTAAAGTGTTCGTTTTTAAGCACTCAAATTGAATATGTAGGTCGTGTTATTTCGAATGGTGAAGTACGACCATCAAAGTCAAAAATAACTGCTTTAGTCAAATCTCCGGTGCAAAAAAATGTACGACAGGTTGGACAGTTTCTAGGATTAGCTGGATATTTTCGAAAATACATAGAAAACTACGCCCTTAAAACAGCGTGTATAGCTCGTTTAACAAAGAAAAATGTTGAATTTAAATGGGGTATAGAACAGGAACAAGTACGACAAAATCTTATTAAATGTTTGACAAGTGAACCAGTGCTCACTATCTTTGACCCTAACCGAGTAACTGAAGTTCACACAGACGCTAGCAGTCTTGGATATGGTGCTGTTTTACTTCAGATTCGTGAAAATGGCAGCAAGTCCGTCGTCGCATATTATAGTCAGGTTACACAGGGGGCAGAGATACGTTATCATTCCTATGAATTAGAAACCTTAGCGGTGTTCAAAGCTCTGCGTCATTTTCGTCATTATCTCATAGGTATTGAATTTAAGGTTATCACTGACTGTAACACTTTAAAAGCAACACAAAATAAAAAGGATCTCCTACCCCGCGTTGCAAGATGGTGGAGCGATACGTGCGTACTGTACTTAATATGCTACGCATAGAGGTCAGTCATAAAAAGAATAAGTGGTCTGAAGAGTTATGGCGCCTGCAATTGGTGCTCAATATTACTAAGCAAAAGACGACACAAATGTCTCCATTGAATCTTTTAATTGAAGGGACTACTCCTGTGATACAAGCTTTAATTCGTGATGTGGCTACTGATTATTCGGGATCAAATCGCCCGTCTTTACGGGAGTTAGCTAGGCAAAGGACGGCCGAACGTCTCAAAGAAAATGAAAAGCAACAAAATGAATATGTCAATAAGGGACGTGAATCACCTCGCGCATTTCAAGTTAATGATTTCGTATTCGTACTCTCAATCTAAAGGAAAATTAGATCCCGGAATGCGTGGTCCTTACTAGGTGACAAGAGTTCTTGAAAATGGACGATATGAGTTAAGACTTGTGGCTGGAGACTATGGCAAGCTGACTTATGCTGCCGCTCAGTATATGGTGCCTTGGAGAGGAGAATGGACACCTGATGAGTGTGCCGCTTTCTTTGATAGTAAGTTGTTCTTTCTTTTTGATACTAGACCTTGCTTTGTTATGTCTAGTCTTATATGAATACGTACTAGACCTTGCTTTTGTATGTCTAGTCTTTTGTGAATACCTACTAGACCTTGCTGTGTTATGTCTAGTCTTTTGTGAATACCTACTAGACCTTGCTGTGTTATGTCTAGTCTTATATGAATACCTACTAGACCTTGCTGTGTTATGTCTAGTCTTATGTGAATACCTACTAGACCTTGCTGTGTTATGTCTAGTCTTTTGTGAATACCTACTAGACCTTGCTGTGTTATGTCTAGTCTTATGTGAATACCTACTAGATCTTGCTGTGTTATGTCTAGTCTTATGTGAATACCTACTAGACCTTGCTTTTGTATGTCTAGTCTTATGTGAATACGTACTAGACCTTGCTGTGTTATGTCTAGTCTTATGTGAATACCTACTAGACCTTGCTTTTGTATGTCTAGTCTTTTATGAATACCTACTAGACCTTGCTATGTTATGTCTAGTCTTATATGAATACCTACTAGACCTTGCTTTTGTATATCTAGTCTTTTATGAATACCTACTAGACCTTGCTGTGTTATGTCTAGTCTTATGTGAATACTTACTAGACCTTGCTTTTGTATGTCTAGTCTTATGTGAATACCTACTGGACCCTACTTTTGTATGTCTAGTCATATGTGAATGCTAGAACTTCAAGTTGCTATGTCTAGACTGGCTTAAATGTCTACTAGACCTTATTGACATTTACGTGCTCTAATAATACATTTCACAGGTGTAGACCAAAAAGATGAATTGACCCCTACGAGCAAAAATGATGGAGTTAATAAAGAAGATGAACTTCAGGCTGGCGAGGACGCCAGGACGTCAGGAGAGGCCGTATAAGGAGAATTAGTGTGACTTTCCGAACGCCACGCGTCAAGCTGACAGATGTCTTTTAAAAATTCTTTCTCTTTTTGGCGGGAGGTGGCGCGAAATACGGTCAGGCGTATCATTGTTTTACTGTTTTGTAATATTATTAGAAAACCAGAAATTGATTGAAGTATTTTGTTGTTAATGTTTATTATTTTATGTCCTTCCAATAAATTTGTTATAAAAGTAATTTTGTTTTGTTAATAGTATCATATATTACGCAAAGCCAAATGCCTAATATGAGTGAAAACATCAAAATAGATATACAGGCGTTTATTTTTTCTACGAACAAATTTAAACAAAAAATACATAATCTCATAATTACTTAATATATTCAATGCGCTAAACAAACACGAACAGAACACACATTATTAAATAAAATCATTGTTTTTTTTTTTATTTCGGCCTCACAATATCATTTTCCTTGCCTTATTTCTTACTTTAGGACATTTCCTCGTAGAAATTAGTATTGGAATAGCGTCTAGCAATTATTTCAAGAAACTCCATGATTTTTGCTTGTCACGTGATAATCACGTGTTATAATGGTTAATGTAAAGTCCACTGATCAACCACATCGATATCGCTGCTGCCAATGGTATTGCATTTTGTCGTGATAACTTTTTGCTTTTAATGTTCATTTTACCAAGCACGGGTCTGTAAAATCGTTAAACACGCTTTTATAAAGGCTTTCGACTTCAAACTACGTTTTTTCGATATTTTTCTATTTTATCGACAACTGCGTTTTGTTTGCAGTTTAAGCGTATTAGTATGGCATGCATATTAATATTCTAACGTTGAAAACACGTGGAGGTATTATAAAATATTATTTTAATAACTGGCCTATTATAATAGTGTTTGATCTTAGAGATTTCAAAAAAGATTGGCTATAGATAATATAAAAAAAGACTCAAAGGGAAAGACTCGTTCATATCTGTCATAGTATTGAAATTAAGTTCAGTACACTGAACGTGAGATTTAAATTATGTTGAATACTTTTAACGTGAACGTGAACATATCGTGAACGTTTTAATAGCTTAAATACTACCCTTACTTAATAAGACTCTATAAACTATTAAAGCAATTTATTTGAAGTAGGAACAGTAAAGTCCCTTAGTGTCCCACTGTCATGTCACCTGCTTTTTAAGGAAAAGTTTATGAACGTACGTGGAGAAGATTTTCATCCGACAAACCGCTTTGCCATTTCAACTAAGATTTAAATTTTAAATATATATAAATCGCAGTTTGATACTTACTCGTACGTCCAACATTGTAAGCAGATATATATGTGAGACCGATCGGAAAAGCGATTGCTGCTACTTGTCTCTAACTGGATTTATCTGGTTTTGTTTTTCGTATAATAGACTTACTCTAAGATCATTAAGTGTGTGTTCATGTAAAGACGATGCGTCAAAGTATGGGATATTCGCAAGTTAACGAAACGAATAAAATGTGTAGGTATATAGAAAAGAAAAATATTTATGTTTTACACCAAAATGAAAATACTTGAGTTAATCTAATTGCAGAAGTTGCTAACAAGTTCTAAATAACAAGTAAAAAAAACGGAACGCCAAATTTTTTATGAGGTGTAGCTTTGTAACTATTTTTGTTTTGTAATTTTAGTTAAAACTCAACTCATTTTAATTACTACTATAATAACTACTCATATAGAAATTAGGTCGTTCAAATATCAAGTTCGTTTCGTACATGTAAATGTTAAAAACAAATTTGTTGTCAGTGTTGGTCGATCACATAGTATTTCTATAAGTAGTATTTTTGATATCCTTATTTTTAGTTACATTATATTTTTAGTTAGAAAAATGAACGCTAATAATTAATTACATTATAATAAGATTAAGTTATCAGTGGTTATCAATATCAGTTTATAATAAGATTAAGTTATCTTGGGATGGGATGCGGTCTTTTTTTGCATCTTACCCATGGGGGCAGATTTGTTTCTCGCCGGATGATCCGAACGCTGCTGCTGACTCTGTTGCCGATGTGGTGCTTCAGGGTATGGAACTATTCATTCCTTACTCTGCAGTACCCATCGGTGGCAAGTCCCAGCCTTGGTTTGGTCGCTTCTGCAAAACGGCATCACGCCGAAAGTGGGAACGCTATCAAACCTGGGCTAATGCATCTGCGTCTCGTGATGTAAATACCAGCGCATTTAAAAAGGAATACAACTCTGCCTCTAGGTCCCTCAAAAACGTGATTGCTAGGGCGAAGACGGAGTACATTGGCAGAATTGGCGAGAGACTGGTGCGTCTCCCTTCAGGAACACGAGCGTTCTGGTCTCTCGCTAAGGCTGTCTTAGGGAATTTCTGTCAGCCATCTTTTCCATCTCTGCACAGAGACGGTGAGTCATTGGCCCATACCGCGAAAGAGAAAGCTGATCTTTTAGGCTCTCTCTTCGCGTCGAACTCGACTCTGGATGACCAAGGAAAGTCTCCACCAACAATTCCGCGGTGTGATACCACGATGCCGGAGGTTAAATTCCGACAAAGTGCAGTTCGTAAAGCACTTCTTTCCTTGGACATTCATAAGTCGAGCGGACCCGATGGTATCCCTCCAATCGTGCTACGGACATGTGCTCCCGAGTTGGCACCGGTCTTAACGCGTCTTTTCCGGCAATCCTACACATTAGGCGTCGTCCCGAATTCCTGGAAGACAGCTTTGGTGCATCCGATCCCTAAAAAAGGCAACCGCTCAGACCCGTCCAATTATAGGCCTATAGCCATCACCTCCTTGCTCTCCAAGGTAATGGAGTCCCTTATTAACTGCCAGCTCCTGCGGTACCTAGAGGAGAATCAGCTGATTAGTGACCGCCAGTACGGTTTCCGTCGGGGTCGCTCAGCCGGTGATCTTCTAGTTTACCTTACTCACAGGTGGGCTGAAGCAGTTGAGAGCAAGGGGGAGGCATTAGCAGCCAGCTTGGACATAGCGAAGGCCTTCGATCGTGTATGGCACAAAGCGCTTCTTTCGAAGCTTCCTTCCTATGGGCTTCCCGGGAAATTATGCAATTGGATTACCAGCTTTTTGGCAGATCGGAGCATCAAGGTCGTTGTCGACGGTGCATGCTCTGGCTTAAAATACGTCAATGCTGGTGTTCCACAAGGCTGCGTTCTATCACCCACTCTGTTTCTTCTGCATATCAATGATTTGTTGCAAATCGGGAACATTCATTGCTATGCAGACGACAGTACCGTTGACACCTTATACACCGGCCGCGCTAATATTTCTCGGGAAAACGTCGAAGAGAACCGGAACAAACTTGTGTCTGAAATCGAGTCTTCATTAAACGAAGTCTCGAATTGGGGCCGGCTAAATCTAGTCCATTTCAACCCCAAAAAGACGCAAGTTTGCGCGTTAACCGCTAAAAAAACACCATTTGTCGTATCTCCACGATTTGAGAACATTCCGATAGCCGCTACAGGTAGTATCGGAATACTTGGCGTTGATATTTCGAGCCTCGTTCAGTTCCGCGGTCAATTGGAAGGCAAAGCCAAATTGGCTTCAAAAAAGCTGGGCGTGCTCAGCAAGGCGAGGCAGTATTTCACGTCGGCCCATCGCTTTAAACTTTACAAGGCGCAAATTCGGCCTCACATGGAGTACTGCTCTCACCTCTGGGCGGGTGCTCCCCAGTACCAGCTCCTTCCATTTGACCGCATCCAACGTAGAGCGGCTCGAGTTATCGACGATCAAGCTCTTTCCGATCTCCTTGATCCTTTGGCTTTGCGTAGAGATGTCGGATCACTCTGCATCTTCTACCGAATTTTCCACGGGGAATGTTCCGAGGAATTGTTCGGATTAATCCCGGCTGCTGAATTTCACCTTCGGACATCTCGCCAAAATTCTAAGTTTCACCCGCACCACCTTGATGTCCGAAAATCCACAACAGCGCGATTTCTCAGACATTTTCTGCCTCGCACAACCACTTTGTGGAACCAGCTTTCGCCGGCGGTTTTTCCGAACCGATACGACATGGGAACCTTCAAGAAAAGAGCGTACTCCTTTTTGAAAGGCCGGCAACGCACCTGCAAGTCCCCTGGTGTTGCAGGTGTCCATGGGCGGTGGTAGTCACTTTCCATCAGGTGAGCCTCCTGCTCGTTTGCCACCTATGCCATAAAAAAAAAAAAAAAAAAAAAAAAAAAAAAAAAAAAAAAAAAAAAGTGGTTCTAATTTTTTATTGCTTTATTACGACAAATGATATTCCTTTGTACAATTACCAAAACTGATAAATTATTTTGTGTCAGTATAGAAGTATACAAGCGCTGTTAAAATAGTATAGGTACACGGCTAGGACTTTGTGCATTAGGTAGCTCTTACGAGTTTTGTGACTAAAACAATCCCCCGCTGGCCATTTCAAATAAGATTATCATGTGAAGATTAATATTTTTATATCATAATTCGTGTATTAGAGACTAAAATATGCTGAGTATCTTTCCCTGGATCTTCTCAATCGAATCGGTTGTAGACTTTAACTTTGAAAACATGTGTATCTTACTGAAAATTATTGGTACATTATACACAAGCATATATTTTGCTTAGAACTCAAGGCTAAAAAGGAAATGATATTACAAATACAATTTGCACAATAACTAAGCTCCTTAAAATAGTATGACAATAACTTATAGATAAAGAATCACATCATACAGATTGAAAATATCTTATGCACATGAATATTTACTGAAGCTGTATATGGACATTTGCCAATTATCTGATCTATGTAAATAGTTGTAGGCTCATTCAGTGAAGGCGCTTAATAAAATGCCAAGAAACAATGTGGAGGCCGCTCCATATATTAAATTCTTTGTCCAAATACAACAACGAAGCGGGCTTGCGAAAAAATATAAAAAGTAAATCGGTAACATTGTCAATTTTTTTTCTAATGCCCTGCGGTAAGTCCTCTAACTCGGCAGGTCGTAAATTTACTAATTCGATGCGTCTTATTTTAAACAAAAAATGCATTATAATGTTCAATTTAATGACCTGATTGGTTGAATCTTGAATTTTTTTAGGTCCTGCATAGTTGCTTGATATCCCATGATTGGCTTCATTCGAATGAAATTGGCATGATGACGTCATCATCATCGTACAGCTTTTGTAACAACCCAAATACTTTATATTCAAATACAGAAAAGTCAAAATCCAAGTCATTGATTAGTGTTTATACTTTTTCAATTTTTTAACATGCCAACACTAATTCTATTAGCCGACATACCGGCCATTCACTGTTCACTGCGTGATTGGTTAACACAATTTATGCAGTTTATTTTATTTCAATATATTTTTTAAAAAATATAACACAGATAAAAATGTAATATTTGAAATTGTAAGTGTATTTATATACTTTTATCTAAACAAAAACCAAATAATAATAAGAAAGTTTAACTTGCGTACACTAGACTATTTATATTTATATAATATTGGAAACTATCTTTGTCACTCGATTTTGCGAGAGATTGTATTTTAAAAGGAGCACAAGTTGTGAACAGCGGTAAAGATTGAATTCACTGTCTCAAATCCGTCCTTATTGGACCAATTGCAATAAACTCCACAACCATCAATTCAGTTTTCATCTAAAATTAAATGATTCGTCGTCTTTTTCGAAAAATAGAACGGTTTGGGCCAGGTTTGTTATGCAAGTTTTCTGATACCTAGTTACACATAAGTAGCAACTATACATCCGCACCTGATTGGTATTTTGATATTTTGGAGTTTTTCATCCTGATTTATCCTGCACAATTCTGAGATTTGAATTATATTCTTTTGAGGTTCTTTTTATGGTATAGGTTGGTGAACGAGCATATAGGCCACCTGATGGTAAGTGGTTACCATCACCCATAGACAATGACGCTGTCAGAAATATTAACTATTCTTTACGTCGTCAATGTACCACCAATGTGCCACCAACCTTGGGAACTAAGATATTATGTCCCTTGTGCCTGTAGTTACACTGGGTCACTCACCCTTCAAACCTGACCACAACAATACTGAGAACTGTTTAACTGCTGAGTGGGTGGTACCTACCCAGACGGGCTTGCACAAAGCCCTACCACCAAGTAAGAGTTGAGTTGAGGTATTATTTTTATATATTATTTTTCCTTAAAGGCCAGCAACGCACCCGCAAGCCACCTGGTGTTGCAGATGTCCATGGGCGGTAGTCACTTTCCATCAGGTGAGCCTCCTGATCGTTTGCCACCTATCTCATAAAAAAAGGTTTACGTTTGCTAACTATCGTACCCAATCTTATACTTTTTACCGCCTTTTACCATCAAATATGATTTTAAAGAGAAAATCTAACGTAAATACAACACTATTCCACTATCGAATTCCTCGATTGTGCAAGAATTGTTAGAACTCACAAAATATGTGTTCATACATTAAAATGCGCTCTTACGCTCAGTTAGATTATTATTAATCTGCTTGAATGACAACAGTTGCAGGATCAAATTGCATTACTTGCTTTCCAAAGAACAGAAGTGTAAAATTGTTAACATCCCAACCCAAGTTCATTCTGTTGGTGAAAATTTATTGACAGATAGGTGTAGGTTACTCAAAATATAATTACAAAAAATCGTACAGACATTTCATACCACGAGCTGAGATGGCCCAGTGGTTAGAACGCGAGCATCTTTACCGATGACTTCGGGTACATCGGGTACATACCCAGGCAAGCACCACTATATATATGTGCTTAATTTGTGTTTATAATTCATCTCGTGTTCAGCGGGAATCGAGGGGATGTAAGGGGGCGCAAACTACACCTTAGTGCCCCAAGCCAACCTCACCTGCCCGTGGTGCATCCTGCCGACCAGCAAACGAGGCTCTGGCGACCGACTGATGGCGGTATAACCATCAACATAATAGGCGTAGCTAAATACCACAGGCCGGTGACGGGCAGCAGCGTCACCGGTGCGAGAAGCTACGCCCTGCGATCGCCAACCCGCCTGCCCAGCGTGGCGATTATGGGCACAACCTCCACATGCAGCACACACGCAAGCCACGGCCCCCAGTTCCCGGCAGCCCCGCTATTCCTCGTCATGGTGGCGACGATGGTAACGGCGGGACGGGGGGTGCTAAGAATCACCGGGCTACGGGAGGCCACCATAACCGGCTGACCCTTGCGACGTACAACGGACGCACGCTACGGCTTGACTCGCATCTAGCGCAACTTGAGGTAGAACTTGGGAAAATTAGGTGGCACATATTAGGGCTATGTGAAGTCCGTAGAGAGGGAGAGGACACCGTAACCCTCGAATCAGGCCACCTAATGTACTTCCGAGAGGGTGACCAACAATCCCAACGTGGCGTTGGGTTTCTGGTAAATAAGTCCCTAGTTGACAACGTTGTGGAAATCTCCAGTGTGTCGAACAGGGTAGCGTACCTCATTATAAAGCTCACCGAGAGGTACAGCCTCAAGGTGGTGCGAACGTACGCACCGACCTCGACACACTCGGACGATGAAGTGGAAGAATTATTCGATGACATATCGAGGGCCCTCCACTTCACCACGAAAAACCACTACAACGTTGTCATGGGGGACTTCAACGCTAAAGTGGGAGTACAGGACTGCAGCGAATCGGTAGTAGGACCCCATGGATTTGGAAGCAGGAATCATAGGGGGCAAATGCTTGTCAACTTCCTCAAACGGGAGGGGCTCTTCTTGATGAACTCCTTCTTCAAGAAGCAGCCGCAAAGGAAGTGGACGTGGCAAAGCCCCGACACTATGACAAAAAACGAGATCGACTTCATAATGACGGACAAGAGGCATATATTCAGAGACGTCTCAGTGATTAACAGGTTCAATACCGGTAGTGATCACCGACTCCTCCGAGGCTCTCTGAATATCAATTTTAAGGGCGAGCGCGCCCGTCTGATGAAGTCCACGCTCCGACCAAAGCTGCTCCAAACCATTGCGGGATCTGAAACATTCCAGTCAATCCTGGGGAACCGATTCGCTGCTGTGGAAACCACAACTGACGTAAACCAGAACCTCGAAAATGTAGTTCGAATTCTCAGGGAAGAAGGCACGAGATATTGTGGCATGCAGCGTAAGGACAGGAAGTCCAACCTTTCGGAAGAGACTTTGGGGCTCATGAAGAAACGACGTGAAAACCCACCTGTCACTTCGTCAGAGAAACGGCAATTAAACCAAGAGATCAGCAGGCGCGTACGACACGACCTCCGGTGCTCCAATACTCTTGCAATAGAAAGAGCTATTGAGCAGAATCGGGGGTCTAAGGTGTTCGTACAATCTCTTGGAGCACCTGACGAAGTTGACCACAGCAAGTGGAGAAGTCGTTTCTTCTAAGCCGGCAGTACTTTCGGAAGTAGAGGACTTCTACGGCCGGTTATACGCATCGCATGCATCTCGACCTGATCCCGAAAATGAGGATCCTAGAGCTACATTAACACGCCATTTCTGGAGAGGACGGCGTTACCACAGAGCTATTAAAAGCGGGAGGTAAACCGGTACTTAGGGAACTTCAGACGCTTTTTAACTCTGTCCTCTTCGAAGGGAGAACTCCGGAGGCGTGGAGTAGGAGTGTGGTCGTCCTGTTCTTCAAAAAGAGAGACAAAACCCTGCTGAAGAACTATCGTCCCATATCCCTACTGAGCCACGTCTATAAGCTGTTTTCAAGAGTGATCACGAACCGTCTTGCGCGAAGATTCGACGAATTCCAACCCCCGGAGCAGGCCGGGTTTCGGACCGGATACGGCACCATAGACCACATCCATACAGTGCGGCAGATTATACAGAAGTCCCATGAATATAATCGGCCCCTGTGTCTTGCATTCGTGGACTATGAGAAGGCCTTTGACTCGGTTGAAATCTGGGCTGTTCTGGAGTCCCTGCAGCGTTGCCAAGTTGATTGGCGATACATCCAAGTGATGAGATGTCTCTACGAAGCTGCCACCATGTCCGTCCGAGTACAGAATCAGCAAACAAATCCCATACCATTGCATCGAGGAGTGAGACAAGGGGACGTTATTTCCCCCAAATTGTTCACTAATGCAATGGAGGATATGTTCAAGACGCTGAACTGGAAAGGACGTGGCATTAACATCAATGGTGAATACATCTCTCACTTGAGATTCGCAGACGACATCGTCATCGTGGCAGAAACGCTGCAGGACCTACAAGAAATGCTGAACGAGCTGGCTGATTCTTCTATGCGTATCGGCCTACGGATGAACTTGGATAAAACCAAGATCATGTTCAATGAACATGTTCTACCGGAACCGACTACGATAAATGGTACCGTCCTCGAAGTTGTTCAAAAATATGTCTACCTCGGGCAGACTCTGTGATTAGGTAGAAACAACCTTGAGGACGAGGTGAATAGAAGAATTCAGCTGGGTTGGGCAGCGTTTGGGAAGTTACGTCGAATCTTAACATCGTCGATCCCACAGTGCCTTAAGACGAAAGTCTTCAATCAGTGCGTCCTACCCGTCATGACATACGGAGCCGAAACGTGGACACTCACGACAAGGCTGGTCCACCAGCTTAAAGTCGCTCAGCGTGCTATGTAAAGGGCTATGCTCGTCGTTTCTTTGAGGGATCGCATCAGAAATGAGGTGATCCGTCAAAGAACCAAAGTCATCGACATAGCCCACCGGATTAGTAAGCTGAAGTGGCAGTGGGCTGGTCATATTTGACGTAGAACCGACAACCGTTGGGGAAAACGTGTTCTAGAGTGGAGACCGCGTCTCGGCAAACGTAGTGTAGGACGTCCTCAGGCACGGTGGAGTGACGAATGATACGCAAGGCGGCAGGCAGGAGCTGGATGCGAGTAGCCGGATAAAGACCACAGTGGCGTGCACTGGGAGAGGCCTATGTCCAGCAGTGGACAAAAATAGGCTGTTGATGATTGATGATGATGATGTTCAGCGGTGGAGGAAAACATCGTGAGGAAACCTGCATGTGTCTAATGTAATCGAAATTCTACCACATGTGCATTCCACCAACCCGCATTGGAACAACGTGGTGGAATATGTTCCAAACCCTCTCCTCAATGGGAGAGGAGGCCTTAGCTCATTTTATTTGTTCGAAGGAAAATCTTCTAGTAATATCTATTTAAAGTTGTCATGATATTAGATGTAGGTACTTTTAAAAAAAAAAGTATATGTGTTTTGTACACACTATATATAATACTAAAATAAAAAAATATATGTTTGCCCATATTATGTTGTTAATATCGTTTGCCAAGTAGTCGCTTGGCCGCAAAACAGGCACTATTGCGGATAGCCAGAGCTAAATTTGATTCAACTTAAACACATGCCAACACGACTCATCATACCGCTATATTAATAAGGTTGATGTTTGTTTTTTGTTATTATTACTCATGCGAAAATCATTAAACCAGCCATATGTTTAAATATAGGTTTTTTTTGGAAATGTATTTTCATTAAAATTGTCTGCCCAAACGTTCTAAACTAAGAACTACCTTTTGACGCTTCACAGTTTTTGTGGTTAGGTTTGAAATTGACTATATATGTTCACTAGAAAAACTTTTACGCAAAAATAAAAGAGATTGATAGAAGATTCGAGGAACTTCTGAATAATCATAATCATATCATTCACGTCAAATAAGTAACATTGTAATTGCGTTCCTATATAAATTAACTTTCAAATTTTCATGAATGAGATACGAAGTGAGCTCATACAAGAAAAACACAGTATATACTCATTAAACAGCTAGACAATAGACAATAGACTCTACATATATGCATATCTATTCCTGGTTACATACAAAGGCACATCGACAAATACTAGTGGTAAGTAGTTGTAATAAAGAAAATGCCTTTAGTAATGATACAATTTTATGTCATCATAATCTTATCATAGGTAAATATAAGTTTTATCGACTTTATTGACCCGTAGAACCACTTGGGTAAGTACTACCCTCTTCTAGGAAACTTAATCGCCTAGCAATATTTACTACACACTGTTTTTTTTTAAATTAGTAATAGTAATATAAATATATAATTGTTGGTTCATTATAAGTAGAAATGAAAATATTATATATCATGGTTGTGAAATCGATAAATGTATGTATTGTTAGATACACGTATAGATATTAACACCGAAATAAATCTTAACCATTCCTTATATCAAATACAATCAATATCGCCAATACACGTGCTGTTTCTTGTGCCTGAAGTAAAATGCTCACACACATTTCAATCAATCAATGTTTGAGGAGAGCCAGACGGGCAGCCTATCCTCCAAGTAATATTGCTTTATTTAGTCATGACTTTACATTTAAAATAAAAGCATACACATACAAGCCAAAAAATCTCTTCTTTTTTATTTATTTATTTATTGTAAAAAGTTACACCATCGACTTATCACTAAACACTTAAAAAAAATAAAATATTTAATATGGGTAACATTCGAGGTGATACATCTTTATAGGTGTAAACAACAGTCAGAATTAACTTTTTCTTCTCAACAAAAACTTTTAATATCCATTACCTTATAACAAAATTGCATTGAGGCTTCATTTTAAAGTAAAATCTCAGGAGCCCATAAATTTTTGCTATCTAGTAGAAAATTATCATTTTTGTTAAGTTAAAGTTAATTTATCCAGAAGATTACTGCCATAACTTGAGGTTTATTTAAGGGTCCACTAAGATATTGCTTAGCTTTTAAAACGTGGTGATAATTTTATATTTTCGTGATACTTGACCTACCTTAAATATGAAGAGTGGACTTCATACCAATAATTATAGACTTGTTTTGATAAATAGACATAGGATTGTATCCTAAAATGGTTTTATAAACTCAGTCCAAATCAGTTTATGAATTGTTTAGCGAGGGTGCCAATTTGAAATTATATCAATAAAATATTTTTTTTTACTTGTCCCTGGAATGTGGAAAATAAAACTGATAATCGCCCTCACAAATAAATTTCTAATAAATATATTAAATATTCTTAAACCATGTTATCTTGTTCAAAGCCTTTTGTGCCAATATACAGGATTCCTAAAACAACCAGCAGCAAATAAACATACACTAGCCATGTACCCGATGGGGTATCCGTGTAAAAAATTTGACATTGGTCTTTTAGTGAATACCAATTTCCATATAATTATATTTCTGACATCATAAGTGGCGACCTTTCATACAAAATTCATCTCCTATTTAACCTCCTTGTTTTTCCATAAGAAACTCCTATGCCATTTCATCTTGTGTAGGTTTGTCGCTTTTTATTTTTATTATGTATATTGATGTTTATGCTTGAACTGCTATAGCTGGTGATGAGTAGTAATGCAGTATCGATTCCTTTACAAATATCTGTTTACGGTTACCTCGAAAATAACCAGATTGTAATGCTCAGTAAAAATTAGTCACCGGAGGTCATTGTACATTTTACACTACTAATATATGTTGCCATATATCCCGCGTATTAATTTCTTTTTTACTAAGATGTTCAACAAATTCAAAAGTGTTTAACCAAATGAAGAAAAGCATAAGTGACATTTTTATAGAAATAAAATTGTAGAAATTCCTATGTATTTTAGTTATGTCGGAAGCGATATTTTGTTGTTCTGAAATTCCAGAAAATTCAAAGACATTTTATTACTTTTTCTTAGTATCAGTATGATTGGGTACTTACATAATTCCATATAATAAAGTTGGACAAGGACAGTGAGTAAAACTGATATGGCAAGTGAGTTGACGTGGTATACGTGGATCTAATTTGAAGTCCATACTAGCAATTCTAAGCTATATAAGGAATACCTACCAGTAGTCACCCGCGTCTTCGCTTGCGTTATAGGGTGTTGGTTGTGTATTGTTAGGCAAAAAGTATAGTCTTTATCCTTTCTTGGAGATCAATTTTGCTTCATACCAAATTTTATCAAATTCGGTTCAGGGGTTTGGTTGTCAAAGAGCGATCGACAAACAGACAGTTAGTTACTTTCACATTTAAGTAAGCGTTCTTGGACTCAAATATATACAAAAATGTATATTCACGTGAACTACAACATTTCTGTTTTCGAGAAATGTTTCGCAGACGAGGTCTAAAAGTGAAACTCGACAAGGCAGTAATGAAAAAGCGCCTAAATTTTTTTATAGCATTCATGACCGTTCTAATCAATTGTTGTAATTTTGAAAGAATTGTCCTGATAGAATGGTGACGTTCTAATACGATTGAGTAATCTCGGGATAGTGGTTATTAACTTTCTCATTTCGGCTAGACGAGAATTCTGCTACATTGAAGCATCAGTATGAAGTCTGACATCTTTTACACGGCAAATTTCCTAGACCGATAGAAGTTAGTAGACAACTTAATAGAATGTGATTGATATTCAATAAAGCTTCATTGATGTCATTTAATTCGGTTTTTGATCATAAAAAGATAAGGATTGACAGATTGATAAGGAATGAGATAGTTAATGAAAATACGAGGATAATATTAACCGTTAATTAGGTAAATCATTATTCTGTCATTCAATAGATGTTTTGTTAGTCTCAAGAAGGTTATCTCACTACGCACTACACGGATTAGTGAATATATATATATATATATATATATATGTGCCATATTTTCATCAGGCGCATAGAAGTTTTTTTCGCCGCTGGGCATGAGGTAATCTGTTAACACTAATTAATCAGTGTCTATCATAAGGCCTTTACCAAGAAGTGGGTTATAATTATTGCTAAATTTTCTCATAAGGCGTTTTCTTATTAAGCTTCACATTTTTACCTCTGTCATATTTTTAGTATCACAAGATCAGATGAAGAGAACAACAAAAGAACACTTAATTTTCACTAACTTCAAGCGGATTTACGACGTGGCTTCGTTGGTGTAAATTGCTTCCTTTTATGTCATTTTCAGACCTCTTCTTTTCATAGCTGCTTTAAAAATATAATATTCTTTCAATATGTTACCCGTAAAAGGAATATGAAACTCGCATAACATAACCGTATTCTCGTATTTGAGTGTTATGGAGGGTAAATGTTCCCGATCATAAAAAAATAATTGGATGTTTGAATTAAGAAATTTTATAATGTTTAAATAATAATAGAAATTATAATATTTACGGTATTTTAGTTTACGGTATATATTAGACTTTAACAACTATAGTTATGTATTTCTTGAAATAATTGTCAATATATATATTAAACACATTCATTAAAGTTGTAAATGATAATTTTATTTTCTGAAAAGTTATCCTTAAGTACTTATTTTATATTTCCGTGAAACGTCGTTTCATCAATGTCCCCCAATCAAATGAATTCGCAGAACAAATTCAATAAAGCGAACCGGTGTAAATCTCAATGGGGGCTCCAGTTTCATCAAGATATCGAATTCAGTAAATAGTCCTAAATAAAGTGAGGATTGTATACGAATTGTAACATTAGGTATCGAATGCATTCCCCTGTGTTGAGGATTATTCGGGTTGGCACGTTAGGCTTGGAAGTTTAAGTCGAATCCAATTTAGTTTGTTGTCCGCTCTAGTGCTTGTTTTGTGGACCAGTGACTAGTAGGCAAACGATTCTACACAACACAACTGTGCAGCTAGACTATATTTAATATTAATTTCTCTTAGTTTAAACTATTCAAGAAACTGAAAATACGGGAAGCTTTTTGAAAGGCCTAATCATTATTTTATTTCACTTGGAAACTTAAAACTGTATTCGATAATGGTGTCATATCTATGCTCTTGATCGATTTAGTCCACAATGTAAAAGTGTCAGGTCATTTCCCTCATATTCAATCCAACTTGAAAGCGTTCATATGCTTTTAGAGGCGTGGCCAACTCTGTCAACTTAAAGCAATTTATATCTTGGGGATTAACTCTTTACTATGAAGTTAGAATATGAATATACTGAATTTCAATTTGAAAAATCATAGAATATTTTCGTAGAAATTGTTACGTATATGACGTTACGTTACATATACACCAATACAAAGAACCAACATGAAGATATTTGAACTATCCCGTTCTATGCAGGCTTTCTTTATTATTTAAAAATTAAAAAACAGTAAATACAGATAAAAGTAAGTGAGAAAATAATTTATTTTTATGATAAAAACACTGAACTTCCAAAATATCATTATAAATTAAATTTTTGTTTGTAGATATATTATAATTATATACATAGTATTCGCGCCATACAAGGAGATCGAGAGTGTCAGTTACGGCAAGCTGATGACAACTAGTCCAAAATTAATTAATCAGGTGAAAAAAAGGTGGCGCCAATTTTGGAAAGTTCTCAAATTGGTGACTCACATTCATTTTATTTATTTTGATTTTGAGTCCTTTGAAAAAATAATAGGTTCATGTATAATTTACATAGACCTTACATATCTTCAAAACAGTGTAAACAATGTATATACCGATTAGCAGATACGATAAATTTAAATACATATTAGTTTGTTTATTTTATATGAACTCGAAGTTCAAACAGATTAGTCCGTACCATCATATAACCGGCGTCTAATGGACAGTGTGTCGTAAAATACTTATTGTGGATTTTATGGCGGCCACCGATGGTTCCATTTTATATTTCATTTCATGCTCCCTGGATAAAGTTAATTGAATTTTATTGTACCAAGAAATGGCTTATTATTGACTCCTACACCCACAAACAGTAAATTAACTATTTCTAATTTATTGTGACTAAGCACTTTTATTTAATCTCTATAGATTAAAGGTCTTGCTTTTAATTTTTTTAACGTTTTAATAATTGATCTTTTTTTGGGAATGTTATTGTGAAAAAAAAACATCAGATTCGATTGAACGACCAATGGACCAATGTTGGGCCTAGGCCCCTTATCTTTTTGTCAACTATTCGTTGATATTTTATCCCTTCATATTTAAATTTATAATCATCCCAAAGTGTTATCTGTGTTTCGCGTTTTAGTTTTTCATCCCTAGTGCATGAGTTCAGGATCCTTTCGCTCCATCGTCTATTTGAATTTCTAGAAGTGTGTCCTGCCCATCTCCATTTTTGTCTACATACGACTTCTACAAAGACATTAATTATGTTTCTTTTCTAATTTCATTAGCTGTTATTGTGTCGTTACATTTGAGGAAAAGCATTCATTCTTATATATAGATAGATCTTTTAGTTGATTTCTGAAATAATCTCAATTTTTGAGGAACATATTGTGCTAATGGCAATTGATATCCTTAGATTATTGTGGACAATTTTGCATTATCTGATTTCGTTTTTCTTTCGAAGAGATGTACCCGTCACTTTTAACATATATATGACTAGCAGACCCGGCCACGCGTTGCTGTGGCTGAGTGATTAAGGAAGGATTTAAAAGACAAAATTTAACACAAATTAACATAGCATTTTTAATTTCATTTTATTTATAAATACTCCGATAACCTTTAATTAAAATAAATCACAGTTTATCACATTAAAGTTTACTGAAGCGCCAGTCGATGTACAATATTTTTGATCAACCTGTCTTTTGTTAGCACAAATAAACGTGATGGTCTTCCTACACGTGAACAGGCCACGTATAATTGCCCATGGGAGAAACATGGATTCTCTAAATCTAAGCCGCAAATAGACATTTTTTGGCCTTGTGACTTATCGCGAAAGCTAAACGAATAGGAAATTGCAGTCTTTTAAATGGTATTGGAGAATCTGACGGTATCATTGGAATGCGTGGTAACAGAACGATTACTCCTTTAAACTTTCCTGTCAAAATAGTTGCTTCGAGAACATTTCCGGTGATTTTTTTTATTACCAAACGTGTACCGTTGCATAGTTTAGGGGGGTTCAAATTACGCAGAAGAATAATCGGTGATCCAATTTTGATTCTAAGATTGTGTGGAGGCATTCCTGTTATGTCTAAAAAATTTAAAAATTCAATTGGAAAATTCACTGCTTCATTTTCATCAACAGTAGTGTCGATTGACTTGAACGACATTAAATCACCTGCTAATAGTTGTTGTATCTGGTAGTTAATTAGATCTACATCAACATTTTTCACTGCCATAATAGCACGATTACTAAGCCAATTATGATTTAGATAGTTATTTATTATATCTGGGAATACACTCTCGATCAGTTCATTTTTAGTTTAAAAAACAGTACAGAAATGTTCTGGTAATCTTATGCATTGGGTATCTTGATAAAATTGTACTTCACCGTTTCCAATATCTAATAATTGCTGAGAAAAAACTTGTGCTGCCGGATCATTTTGGAGTTGTACTCGCATGTTTTTTGTCAATCTTAGAGTTTTGACGTTTCTCTATAAAAATGATTGTTTTAGACATGCATTGATTTCATCGGCAAAAGTAGAGCGAGGAATGACAGGCAATGTTTGCCGGAAATCACCAGATAATAGTAAAATAGCACCACCAAAAAGTCTGTTATTACTGTTTAAATCCTGCAAAGTTTTATTTAATGCTTCGAGCGAATGTTTATGAGCCATGGTACACTCATCCCAAATTATGATTGAACTCTTCCGTAATACTGCAGCCATTCCGCTCCCTTTCTTAATGTTACACATTGCATTTGGATTTGTTCTCGATAAATATTCTTGGAGACGATTATCACGCTGTTCTCTTGATTCATGCGCACGAATATCAGCTATGCGAATTGTTTGAGCTTCATTTCTTTCTGCTCTTTGTTCGACTGGATCGTGAGCTCTTTGAAGACGCCGTTGTCGAGCTTTTTTGCTACGGGCATTGTTGAGGTTAGATTTTTTTGGTGAAAATTTTATTTTTACTGAAAATTTTATGTGAATAAATTCCTTGTACTATTATTTTGTTGTTCTTATATTTCACTGCATTATGTAACTGTAAATTAGTAGCTATATAGATATCCAAAATAATATACAACAAATGAAAATAAAATGAAAAATGATCCAGAAAAAGCGATGTCACAGAGAGTATCGATCAAAAAATGGCCAGCACCACGTGTAGTGGAAAATGAAATCTAAAATTCAACGGTAGCGCCATCTATGATAAGTTAATGATAAACGGTCTGACAGATTTCTGTAAAAAATTCCTATGTGGGGCGCCATCTGTTCGAAATTTTCGTAACTTACAATTAATAACAACAATCAACTTTGATAATCAGTTTATTGTTATTTATAAATCATTGAGGCCATTAATCGAAATGAAAACTATCCTATCTCTTAAGTTGGACCAAATTACACATAATTGCCAAATTTCATCAATATCGGTTGAGTTGGTGAAGAGTTCACTGGGAACATACATTGTGACACTGTATTTTTATATATTATTATTAAGATTAATAACATATATAAAACGTTTAAATTTTCAGTTACACTTTTTGCACTAGAACGATTCGGCGCTAGAAATTATTTATCTCCAAGAAACGTCTTAATTCATCAATTCTTTTTGGTTTTTGAAAACAAGCAAAAGCCCTTAGCTCGATCTTCTTTAGCTCATTCCTTTATCAGAAACGTGAAACCCTAAGGAATCTAACTTACAAATTCCCATTTCGCTATATATATTATAGTTACAAGAAAATTACTTACCTGTTCAAATATCCTCGTGTTCAGCTTCCGATGATGATGCTACAATAACGCCATTGATGTAAATAAGAAGATAATTAAACTTAAACATTCAACAATAGTTCAAAAGTATACGTCGCTTACTAACAATAAATTGTTTACATAAACAACATTGGCTTAGAGCGATTGAAGTACCAATAAGTTAAAAGTTATACGACCTTTTCAGGTTGGTAATAAATAAGTTCCTGCAGTAGCGTAGTTCTTACGTTGAAAGTGCATTAGACAAGGATAATTAAGCATACATTTAATTTTCTTACCAACTAGGTAGTGCATTTTATTCACCTCACGTAATTAAATTACGGTACAGAGTCTCTTATAACTTTCTGTTGAATACGAATTTCCATTATATAGGTAAATGATATTTTTTTCCATATTGATTTAAAATAATTCACATCGAAAGTTTTAATTAATATACATTCAAACTATTAAAAATATTTTATTTTCCATTTCCGAAAAACAAAAGAAAATCGTGAAATTATTTTGCACGCTCCATTCATCTTTGTAATACGTATTACATTTATGTTGAATTTATAAAGCGATGCGTGGTATTGATGGTAAAAGCCTGCCTGCGTGATTTGAGAACATCTAACGATTTTGATAAATTACCCTTTGGCAAATAAATCTTCCAAATACGCGTACTGATGGGAATATTAGGACATTAAACGTTTATTGACAATTCTGTATATATACATTTTGTGGAATAATATTAATGTCAGCTGATTAATTAACTAGAGCACAATATTAAAATCAATTTAGATTCTAGTTCTTTGAAATTTATTATTACTTTATTAATTTATTATACTTGTGGGAATTATATAAACATAACATAATGTTATTTTAAGACTATAAAGAGAAACTTTACCGTTAAAGTTATGTTTCGGTAAGTTTATATATTTATCTAATATATATACATAAGTAAAATATACCATATTTATTTACTATAGAACATTAAAATTAGATCTGATCTGACATCAATACACGTTAAAAAAGGCTGTCTCATTAACTGCTAGCCGTTGGACCTAAATAACTTACATTTTGCATAGAAACCTAATGTAGACAAGGATTAACGATAGCTGGATTTTTCGAAATGCTCACGGTATTGGAAATAAAGAGGATATAATGTAATCTCGCTTTTCGCATCGCGCCTTTTTAATGCTATCTTCTTTCACTGTAAGTATAAGAGATTTAAAATGTAAGTTATCTTGTGTATTCTTATAAATATGTATAGTTTGAAATATAATTCAGATCAGTAGCTAGTGTGTAGACAGTAATATTGTAGCAACAGCATTACTATTAATTAATGTGTTCTGGTTTAAAAAGTGAGCCAGTATGATTACAGACACCAGAAAAATGACATCTTAGCTATAAAGGTTACTGTTACATCGGCGATATCAGACATGATTAATATTTATTTAAAATACTTTATTGCACAACACATGGAAATATATAGGAAATACAAAACAATTAGATACATGGTGCGCAAAGACGGTCTTATCGATTATAGCGATCTCTCACAGACAACCTTTGGTTGTAATATTTTTATAGTTCCCGTCTATTGGCAATAACTACCTACCCATTTCATATACAAAAACTTACCCTTAGGTAAAGAGTGAATCGATACCAGCACACATACCCTGAAATGAATTGGATAACACAACCTCGTTAAGTCTCGATTTCGTAAACCACTGATGACCTACTAGCCCTAATATATTCCATTTTCGCAGCCGTCACAACACATCAATGAATCGATCGCGCATCTCTAAAAAAGATCAGGTTTCCTTTATTCACATATGTTTAAGTTATTCAATAGTATACAATACAGATTATAAACAATGTAGTGTATGGAAACGATATAATTAGGTATATTCTGTATAGTTCCCAATTAATGCATTCAATCCAAATAATTACCATTCGACACGCTTATCTACAATATGTATATCATCATTAGTGTAAGTCGTTCTATGGGTCTCGGATAGTCACTTGGAGGAGGACCAGCTCGTTTTCACTTCAGCTAATTTTACGCGTGATGTCGGTAACTTTAATTTTATGGCGAATATTTTAAATTTGGATTCTACTTGTCAAAGAAACCGCAATCATCGCGCGTTCTATTGCTAGCTAAGTGACCTTGAATTTTTGTCCTCCAGTCCTAACCTATGGCCAGAGTCCACTTGCGCTCTGATTGAAGACCTTTAAGCGAACGTGGGGTTAACAATTCAGAAATATGAGGTCATCTCCTGAATGTTGCAGCCCAAAGTATTATTTTTTATCCTCCTTCTCAAAGTTGTGCCGCCCGATTTATAAAGTTTGGTCCTGTTCAACTTCGAGTGACGAGCCGTTTAAGACTACATAGTCTCGGGGATTTATGTTGGTTGGCCATATTTATGACCTACTTTTTATGAATAACCACTCAGGCTGTTTAGCATCTCCTCCAAATTCTGCAGATTCATCGAATATTACTGAAGTCTTTTTTGCAGTTCAGAAATGCTAGACATACATGTTAATTGTTCTCGGTCTTCTGTATTATTTGCTTAAGTGTGTATGGTGTACGATATTGAAGTATGTTCGAAACTTAGCCTGTTCAACGGGTTGGAAGTCATAAAATAAAAAATAAAAAACCATAAACGTAGCTTAAAAGTGCGAGGCTGAAGAGCACACCTTTGGTGTGATACCATTGTGAAGGATGGAATTAAAGATTTTTGCTAGCTCTCACAGAACTGGTTTTATTCTTGTTTTAAGGGATTTTGAGGTAATTCTTTGATCACTTCGCAGCTTTCGAAACCGATTTTGACATGGGGCAGAGTTGGTCTAAGAGTCGACTTAATTTACCGTGAACGTTCGATTTTAGTGTCAATATTCAGGGCGCCTCTTACCAGTCGGTGTACACTTCAAGAGTGTATCCTATTGATTATGGAGACATGAATTTTTAACGCATATTAGATAAAATGAAATCGATCCTATTCATTGTTACGTTATCGGGGGCTACACCGGGTCCACTTCCTTTGGGGCCTTTTCTTGAAAAATGATTTTTTGACATGATTCTGCATCCATAGCCATATTTTCACCCTCCATCGCATCATTACTATGATGTCGGTCAGGATGCACGACGGTAGATATTGATAGTTATCATCGATATTTATATTTTATCATATTAAAATTTGTAGTAGCTGCTGTAATTGGAGTTAGTGAAAAGGCAAAGCAAAGCAAATCTATTAAGATACGTCTTAAATATCATATAAGTTACCTATTATCACATTATCTAAATTCTAGTTAAAATGCGTCTTTTAAAATTGGAATATTAAATTTATTAACAAAAGTTTTCTGATTTATATATATATAATACCTTAAAATTAGAAATAATGTGTGAGATTTCAAAACAAAATTGTTTAATTATGAAAACCCTCTAAGGGGCCGTGAAGTAGAATATAATGACACTTCTTCTCTTACACCGTACGTGGAGGTAAATAGTCAATTTTCCTGTGAGGTGAAATTGCTGTGATGCCGAGATAAGTTCGGGAAGGTACTTACTTTGAATGAGAGTAATTCCCAAACTCGTGCGTCGGCAAATTGTTTAGAATTATAACGTCCCGCGAAGTTTGTTCTAGAAACGATGGAAATTGGAAAATATACTCGCTTTAATGGAGGTAGCCCTCTAATTAAGAGGCTTTCCCGAATTAATGTTCCCTTTAGTCGCTTCATTTTACCAACACTATGATCTTCTTTCACGATATGCAAAAGTTATTTTAGGCGACCCTTTGTATAAAGGATAGAATAAATAGTTATGGGCGACTTATACACGTAGTTATGTGCGGTTAGACTTTTGTAAATAATAGGATCTGAAATGATAATTTGGTGATCTATGAAATGACTGTCAAATATAATTTATGTCAGAATCATATAAACATGTTTTATATTAAACGTTGGTAGTTACTGCGAAGAGAATAATATTACGTGATTATTACCACACTCGATGTTTGTAAATTGAAGGTAGAATGCTGGAAAGGCAACGAAAGCCACTAAAAGAGGCTCTGGTGTTGAATTAAAAAGGTATACAACGACGATACAAAAGAGGTTGTAAAAGCCGACTTAAACATAGTATGTTTTGATTTTTGATTGCCATTTGGCGATACACACCCAGAGACGCTTCCAAAAAGCTTTATTAACAGGTAGATATAACGTTGTATATATATTTTTGTCCATGCAGTTATTAAATAAATAGTGCCTTAATATGTGAACATAATGGAAATGAGGCCACATCGGACATTATATTTTGTTTTCTATTGAAAAATTTATAGAATCTTGTGCCGCTTATTCTCAGGTAATCTGGACGATTTGTTTTTAGACAATTCTAGTTTTTTCCTATGGCTACCTTGATATGAAGTATAATGAACTACTGACATCATGTTTCAAATGTTTTTTTAATTATTTATTATATTAATATTTTGTTTAATACCTCGACTAAAAATACTGTAACATATAAACACGAGTAATGCAAGTATACCTTTTTGTACATAAAATTATATAGTTTTTGTCAAAACAACAATAAGACGTATAATATTTGTATATAAATACACAAAGTAACTTCTGTTTTCGTAATTATTCCCATTTTCCTCTCAAGCCATAATCGTAAGCCAGTCAATCTATCACGGGTTTTTTAACTAATATCAGTATATTGAATAATCCAAAAGTAATAGAACCATCGGGTTATTTTTGCTACTTTTATATTCTTCGGTATCGCCAAATCGAGCATAGACAACGTACTCTTTATACAATATATTATTATTATTATTATCATATATATATATTCTTAATTTATTTATTTTTGTAAACCATTAGTTAGAATAGTACAGAAAAGTCCTAAAATTTATTAATGAATAATACTTGGAACAGACTTATGGCTAATTAGCCATATCAGATCAGATAACCCTGCCGAAAAGGAGACTTCTAATCAGGTTTCCTACCCTGATTCGAAGTCTCTTTTTCGGTCCTATATTTTACTCACATACAAATGTGTACAAGCTATGTGTAGCTGTGTGTATGTTACTAGATTAGATGTACTAAATTAGACCATTATTTTCTAACTAAACATGAACTTATTATGTGAATAAAAAATACAATAATTGAGAAGAAAAGGGTATAGTATAGTAATATTTTATAATTAATTTATAAAACACTGCCAGGGTTATTTGAGTTGATGTGATTTATAATTCTTCAAAATGATAACTGATGAATTATTTCTGCAAAGTTTTGGAATCATATCAGTGCGTGGCGGTTTGATTGCATCCAATTATAGTAAAGAGTGATGCTACTCGAAATGCAATTACGCGACCCGTACGTAGAACAGTAATTAAACGTACAAAGTTTTCAAAAATAAGGTCAGTTCAGTCAGTTAGATAATGAACATCTTATGTTATACTTAAATATTTGAAATGTATGGAAACTGCAAAATGTTACTGTACGCCGACTATTTTACAGATGTTGAGTTGGATATTTTGAAGTAGTTTTTATATTAAATTTTTATTTTTAAAAATATTTATTGATTTTTAATTATTTTCTATTGATGTGTGTTCTTTCTATTTTACTGCGTTGGAATTGTTTCCCAGTTCACATCATCGTCCTGCCCTTATCCCAGTTTTATTTAGGGTAGGCGGAGCAAGTCTTCATCCATACTTCTCTGTCTGACGTCATCTCAGAAGTAACATTATTTCCAGCCATATCGTCTTTCCCACAATCCATCCACCGTTTCCTTGGTCGTCCCCTTCCTCTGTATCCAAACACGTCCATGCCAAAGACCTTCCTCAAAAAATGGTCCTCATTCATCCGCATAACGTGCCTATACTATGATAGCCAGCTTCCCCATAAAATCTCGATTACTGGTGCCATTTTCTTTTATTGTGACAGTGTTGATAATTTGAGAATTACCAAATAAACAAACGCAAAAAATAAATAAACGCTAGTTAATGTTAATAAATAAGTTTTAAGTGTTAAATATCGTAGTTTTAAGCTTTAAATATCTTGACAAGTAGGCAAGGCTTCTCTTAGTATTTTTGTCTTTGGGTCTCAGACTTTTCGATTTCTATTTGGCCCAGCTACTCATTTATGTCATCTACCTGACGTTTCGTGGGACGTTCTTCACTTTGCTCATTTAGCCATACCCTAAGTAGCGATGACACATGTCATGTAATCTTATTCCATCATTATTTCGACTTTTCTTTTCACCTTCACACTTATATTAAGAATTAAATTATCAATTCATAGAAACTTGAATAAAATTAAATAAAAATATTTATTTTAGTTCAAGTTTACTCATTCAACAATACGACCAGCAAATTTAAAGTTCAGCGTCGATAAAGAAATACTACGTAAACTTCACAGTGAGATATTTCAAAAGTTGCTTCTAGTGGATTTGGTTCTTTTCTTTTCACTTCATTGAACTTCGCGCAATTCGAAGCTGTCCTTAACACCTCTTAAGATTGGTGGTAGTTAGAAACTAAATATAAATAATATCATAAAACAGCATATTTCTATAACATAATATGTATTATGACTTGTACTCAAGTTTTGGAATTATAAATTACTTACAACCTTATTATTTTCTTCTATATATCTTTATACTTGTAGTTCTGATATAAAGAAAAAAAACAGTATAGATTTTTTTGTTTAGAGTTCATTAACGGTGAAATAAAAACCGTTGATCTGTACCAAGCTAATGGAGTAAAATAAAAATATGTTCAGCAACGTTCAGTACGAGAAATTTTAGCAAAATCTATTTAATCTTAGCGGAAGATTATTGGTTCAATTATAAGCAGCATCACTGTGTTTCTTTTATCACTGTACTTAATTTGTGCTTATAATGTATGTATGCAGTGAAGTAAAACATTGTGAGGTTTCTTGTGATTGTCGGATGAAATTCTGCTTGTGTATTCAACCAACCCGTATTAGAAAAGCAGTGTGCTGGAATAAGCTCCAACCATTCTCTTCGAGAAGAATGAAAGCTTTGGGTCAACAGTGGGATGTTTAGAGGATATTATACATTTACCTTTTATTATATAAAAAAGTGAGGAGTCATATTGCTTGGTAGACATTCTGGGTTGCGATAGGTATCAAATGCCGATTAACCGATGCACGAATAAAGTCAATATGCTACACACTATTACTATGAAGGACGAACGATTCTCTACAATTCTACTAAAGGGAATTGGAGTAAAATAAAAATGCTTTAATAGACGTTCTTGATTGAAAACAGTATTTGTGGTTCCATATTCGTGTTACTGAAAAGTATCGTAACGTTATATTTGTAGAAAACATAGCATGCCACATTTAAGTGAACCGCAGTGTACGCTGGGTAGTCACGTTGGTTTTATGGGATTACGGAAATATATGAGAGGTTTTATTTCGCGCCTCCCTTGTATCTCTCATACTGAATAGAAAAAAAAAGCGAAGGCGAAAAGGGTATTGCTAATATAGAACCGTCTATTGTGATCCAACACGTACATGTCGAGCCTATTAGAGGTTTGGAATTGGATTTTATATTTAGTTGTCCTCATCACTAAATATAAATAGCATTCCATATTTGTCTGATTTTCATTTCAGAAGGGTATTTACTGCCGTCAATTGATAAATGAATATTATTTTAACTAAATTAATTACGAACACGTTCGGAGTAAATATTTAAAGTAATTTATAATTAATCAAGTATATATTTAAACGAGCAATGTTATGTTCTTTGAGAAAATAATTATCTTTAAATGGTTAGTGTCGTCCCCACACTTAACAAGTCGTTAACAACTGTTTAGTGGTCAGCCTATTACACCGTTTTATAGTCGGACCTTGCAAAGAAGTGGTCAGACAAAAATTTGAATATAATACACAAGGTATGTAAAAGTTCCATTCGTGATAGAACAGTCTACATGGGCGTCATTTCATACTGCTCAATACAAAGAATATTATTTTTACAACTGAGAGAATGGTAACCGTACGTATACGATATACGAAAGACAGGTGATCTATTGACAAGTTCTAGTGTACATAATAGTCCGTTTTATGAAGTTTTCCATACCTGGTACATCTATATACTGTCACGTTATGAGACGGTAGTGGACGGTATTAAAAGGGTAAAAAATAGGATAGATACAAGATTTTGAATTTTGAAATTTCGTTTTTTGAAATTAGAATGCCAATAGGAACTTCAACTATTGTTTTATTAGCCAAGTTAAATATTTTTTGGCTTGATCAGCCAAAATAGTACATATAAATAGAAAAAATACATAAAATATAATTCAAACACATTTTATAAAAAAATAAATATATATTAGCATTGTTTAGAAAAATAAATTTTAATTAGGTAAATGATTAGCCTCATTTGGATAAACTTATGTTATTTTCAACCGACTTCAAAAAGGAGGAGGTTATCAATTCGTCTGTATTTTTTTTTTTTTCTTTTTTTTTTTTTTTTTATGTTTGTTACCTCATAACTTTTTACTAGGTGGACCGATTTTGATATTTTTTTTTTGTTTGAAAGGTAGTGCTTCCCGTGGGGTCCCATTTTTTTTTATTTTTTTTCCGATGATGGTATCCATATGAAAACGACATAAGTCTTAAATTTGCATTATGTATATGCGCGACAAATAGGTGAATAACTGAAAATACGTTAACCAATTTTGATAATTCTTTTTTTATTATAAAATATATACTTCAAGGGTAATTTAGTGAAAGTTTGGTAAGGTTCTGAGCACAGGATCCATGACAAAGTAACGGAACGGAAGGGAACGGAACAATTCTGAGGAACACGTTAGCGATACTCAGTCGAATCTTTTATTTATAGGTTATTTGGATATTTGAGTCACCTTCCGTAATGTGGTTATGTTTATGTAATTATCATAGTCGAATATTATAATCAACTAGCTACCCACCCCGGCTTCGCACGGGTGCAATACTGATACTAAATATACTACAGAATTTGTTTATTACGACATCACATTGCAAACTTCTAAAATTATCAGTGTTTCTTTACTATATTGTTCATGTATTATATACACAAACTTTCCACTTGAATCACACTATCTTTTAAAAAAAACCGCATCAAAATCCGTTACGTAGATTTAAAGATATAGGGACAGAGAAAGCGACTTTGTTTTATACTATGTAGTGATGGAACTCTTATACGGCTTGCAGTTAGGGTGCGATATGGGGCAGAATTTCTTACTGTATTTAATCAAATTTTGTGTATATGTTGTGATGTCATATGTTGTACGACATAGATTACGAATAGCTCTTTTGCAAAGTTTTTTTACTGAGGTCGATTACAGGTCTTTGGAGGGCGGTACCTTGTAGTTTACGCCGCGTGACGTATTAAATCCGCATTTTCGAAAGTCTATTTTTGCTTTATTCGCAAGTTTTCTTTGAAATTGTCCTCGAAGTAGTTTCTGACTCATATAAACGAAACGCTTAATCTATCCATATTAAGAAAAAAATGTTAGTCTATATCAGCTTCACTTAAAATCAAAAAATAAATAAAATTTTAACAAAAAGAAAAACCGACTTATAGCCACGGTGCCCTTGTCCCAACAATCAAAAGAAAGAAGCGATACGAGCCCCTTGATTCCTTGATCCAGTATATTATTGTATAAAAGGTAATTTGTAAAAAACATATTTGTTAAAGTATTCTCGTATTGTTTTTTGATAGATATACTGTAGGGTTTTCTTGGCTGACACCGGCTCCAAATATAGCAATAATTATAACTACATTATATAATCGTAAATCGACTTTTAAGTAGTCTAATATTTTTCATTTCATTTTACTTAGGAGGACTCTAAAAATATGTTGAATACGAAATTATTTTTATTACTTTTTAGTGCATATTCATTTGTTTCAAAATTGTGTTTTGTTTGAAGTCGGTTTTTCTTTTTGTTAAAATTTTATTTATTGACGAGGAAATTCTTCTGTAAAACGATAAAAGTAGACAAAAATCCCATTTTGAATTCAAATCACCGTCGTCAGAATTGAGATGATGAAGTTGAACCTTGAAGTTATTTTTTTATATTTATAAAAAGTACCACAACTCTCAATAGAACAAATTCATATAACGTATTCAGACTCGCATTATATAGATTAGTAAACATTATTTTTTAATGCAGGTATTCCTCGTTAGTTTTGTGGAAGTAATAACTTTTATTAGCTTAGATAGTATAATTTATGCGTATACGCTATATTTCACAGAGTTTAATTACTTAAATTACTCCCATTGAAAAATAGCGCATTGCATATTTCTTTGTAAATAACGTTGCTCTTTATGCTTTTATTATTGAAGTAATAAAATATATATTAAATATATTTTAAATGAAATGTAATTTGAGAGAAATGTTGAATTAATTTAAATATAAAAAATATTTATTCATTTTTTCGACATGTTCAAACAAAATTAAATATTATTTATTTAAGTAGGCATTGAAAGGAAATTATTTTAAGTAATAAATTAAACGTAAGTCTTCTATGATATTGAATGAACAGCTTAGAATATAGATTCTGCTGATAAGAACCGGTAGGGAATCGCGTAATTACCTACTTTTTCTCTGAAATCAATGGACAAAATCATCCATGTACCTATGTACATATATACATACACACTTAACTTAATTTAAAATTGAATCAAACGATATACGAATTCTATACTTTTAAAATAATAACCCCAATAACAAATACGTTGATCTCTTATAGGTAAATTAAGGACTTCTTAATAGTGGCTTTAAATAGAGTACCTACCTGCATAGATTCAGCATTGTTTTAGTATTTAACTTCTCATAATCTTATATAACTTTACGATAATTACTGTATTCGATATACATTACATTTTTTTTAAATATACTATACGACGCAAATGTAAGTATTCCTTCTTAGTTAAAATATCCCCATGAGAGTCTTCAGCTCCAAGCTTATAAATACTCCGAACAACTCTCTGTAGAATTACAATAATTTTAAAATACAATATATAAAAAATAAGACATAAGACTTACTAATGTTGTTTCATGAAGTTTACAAAAATACGTCGTATTAAAAGTGACATGTTATAATGTAAACTTTTTTTTTTGGTTTTATGGTACAGGTGGGTACGAGCTTTTCGGCCACCTGATGTTAAGTAGTCCACTGCCTAAGGACAATTGGGCTGTAAGAAATATTTACCATTCCGCACATCGCTAATGCGCCATCAACCTTGTGACCTAAGATTTGTCCTTTGTGCCTGATATTACACTGGCTCACTCACCAGTCAAACCGAAACACAACAATACGGAGTAATGCTGTTTGGTTGGTAGAACATCTGGTGAGTAGGTGGTAGATACCCAGATGAGCTTGCACATAGCCCTACCACCAAGTAAAGGTTTAAAATTGTAATAATTCCATATTCCTTTCAAATCGAAACGTACCAATATTACATATTGTTTTTGTTGGTTGAAAACCTTACAAGCCCACGATGTCTAGAAATATATTACCACTATTTATGTATGTTATAGCATGATACATATTAGAAATAAGGGATTAAAATATTTAAATTATTAAGTGATGATAGTTCGACAAAATAATTATAATTTTATAGTGTTTTCAACTTATCAAAATTCAAATATGGAAAGTGTATAAATATTATAAAATAGTAGGCTAGCTGCGGCCTGATTTCATCCGGATGAATAAATAATTTTATTTACTTCCTGCTCGCGGCTTCACCTTCCGGATCCAATCAAAACCGTCGAGGGACCTGTGTAAATACTATCAAAAAAACATTGAAATCGGTCCAATCGATTATAATTACTTTAGAACATATTTACGTAAAGAAAATTTATACGCAACATTTTATTTTTTACCTTTTGAACTGTAAAATTTCATGTAAAATTTGTTGTCTGCAGATATTGAATACTTGGCACAGACAATTCATAAATATTTGCCGTTCACCTCTAACGCTCGGCTGTTTATTATATTCCAATAATATTATCGATATTACAGTCTTCCACGCAGACGAGCTGGTATTTATGGTACGAAATATGATGGGAAAAACGTGTTTATAACAATAGCAGTAAAGTATTATTTTCATTGGCTTAATTTTTATATAAACCTATCAATGGGATACGTATGTGACAATAACAATAATAGAATTTACAAAAAAAATTGTCATCATATTCGTAAATAGTTTAGACAAAAGGCACTCCTTTTATATTATAATTAATTATATTTTCTATGATGAATTACATCTTGCGTGTTCTGGCTGAATATATAGAAGATATTAATTAAAATATAATTTTTCATGCATATTTAATGAAAATATTGTATCCCAAGTCTTAGTAAGTAGTTATTATTATAAAATATTAGCAACTTGGCTAGCTACTTTGTTGATGTTATAATTATTCGCTTCAATAATTCCTTGATGTTTTAACCAGCAGCTTAATTTCTAATATTTCTTATTACGTATAAATCCTTTCAACGTCTAGCTCTGAGATGTCTTGATTACTTAGTGAATAATTATAATTTCAGATGAAAATTAAGAGGCTGCTTGGGCTTGAGAGACGAATTCTGTTAAAGCTAATTACTTCTAGTTAGCTCGTAGCCTGTGCAAAATAAGTTACACCCACTTGGTTTTCAGTCTATCTTTTATCTTATATTATGGAATTACACTAAAAGCTTGTTATATTTTACAATATTTTAAAGTACTCATACTTGTAGTGTTAATTTTATATCATTGTATTTATTGGAAAAATAAAAATAGATAAGTCATATTTGAAATGTGGAGTATTTACAAGTTTACGTTTCTTTTCTCAGTATATTACCTTATAATGTGTGTTATAAGAGTTATTGTTAATTTATAATTGAATTTGAGTGCCTAAAGTATTTGAATTGATTAGTTTTATGGGTTCTACTATACGGGTGATTGTAGCGTTTTTAAGTTCGAAACGATTCCATCACCTGTAAATTGAAAGGGATCTAACATCTGTATCAGCAAACACCGTCCTAAGAAAGATTTGTGAAGGGCTAGCCGAGATTCGACGATTTTATTTATTTGTTAGGTTTACTAGCGATTTTTCAAACATAGATTATGTAAAATCATTCAAAAGCAAGCACAACATGCTAATGAATCTATTAATTAGGTACTTTTATTTGTTACAACAACAAAAGTAAAAAAAGACCAAAATAAAATATAAAATGAGCAAAAGAGAAAGAAAAATGTTTGTACACATATTTCGGATTAAATATTACTTTGGTATATAGACATTTGTTAACACTTATAAAAGTAAAATACAATTATATTAATTATATAACTGATATTTTTTAATAAAGCATACATTAATATAAAGTTAAATAGATATGGGATTAAGATTCGGAGTCTTCTCTGCAGGCGAGGTATCTGTGGCAATCCGTTCCCCGGAGTCAATGGATTGAGAGAAGTCGCTGATTCGAGAGGAGTCAATGCACGCCGACATTAAAGCTTACACCGGTGCTTACCGCACACGGCTGTTCGGTAACTAACCTCTTAGAAACTTTTAAGTGAAATATGTCACTCTTCTGTAGTGTGTAGAAACAGGTTCTAGCAAGAGGTGATTCTATCTCTTCGGAGAAAACATTATGCCGCAGAAGGAAAAAAGGGCTATGCCCCTCTTTTCCCCTCTTGGCCACGAAGGTTATTGTTGGCTTATCTGTACCCTTGTGTTCGAAGACCGCATAGGCGGATCAAGAGTTGCGACACATGTTCTCAAGTGATTGCGAGTGAATGCGCAAAAAACATTTTTTTATACATCCTGTATTGACCCCAAATGGCATTAATGTAGGTAGATAATTATGATAATTATCCAAGCCAAATTCATTTAAATTATTAATGTTCAATACATGTAGATAAAAAACAGACGTGAAATTTGGAAAAAAAACTTCTTTGAATAAAATTTATTCTTTTTGATAGTAATAAATGATTAATTTATTAAGCATATTTTTAATGTATTTTAACCATATATGGAGAAAATATAATAATGACTTAACAAATATCATTACATACAGAAAGAAAAACATATTAGATCATTTATAAACCCAATAATTCTTCTAGTTAAAACTTTGTATGGTTGTATATTAGTAATTTATTTTCAAAAGGTATTAATTACTATCATCGAAACCTCTATAGTGAAATGATAAATTTTAAGTTTTCACCTATAGAAAATTGTTAATTGATGTTTAAATGAGCGAAAACTCATTATACCATGATTATTGGTTGTTTCTGTATGAAGTTTCGCCGCTGAAGTGCCTTAGTAACTTTAGATTTTACGGATTTCGCCGGATATTGTGTTATAAAAAGTGAATATATCATCGAAATAATATGAATATTATCGTCGAACGTGGTCTGATTAATAAAAAATAACAATTAGTGTGCCAATCACGCAGTATTCGTAATATAATGTGAACGCTACACCGCTCAAATTTAATGTTTGATAGTGGAAATATGTCCGATATGTGATCAAAACTTCAATTGTCAGTTTTATATTCTAAGTCACTATTGGTTAAAAAACAATTACATAATTGTATTTTATCCAATCAAAATGGCGGTGAGCTAACGATGTAACATAGTAAAGATCGTCATTGGATTATATTATCAATTGGATTGTATAATGCCTAGACTGAATGCCCGCTCGGCACACAGTTTGTAATCCCTCAGCTGTCGGTCTTTCCGGCATTGTATGCACAGCTGATTGATGTTTTTATTATTCTTAATGTAAGTTAGATATGCTTATTGAATTTGAAATAATTTATCATCTTATATATTATACTATTATTTAAACAATTATTATATAGTGAAGGAAATAAGTTGGATAAACAATATTGAATTTTTAACTTGTTACCTGAAATTAGTTAATTATTCTAGTGACATAAAATTACTTTTAATTTTCAACGTTGCTTTCAGTACTTCCTTTGTACTTATATTATAATCATCGTTGAGTACTGGGAATCCACTTGCATATCAAAAATCAAAATATACTTTATTCAAGTAGGCTTTTACAAGCACTTTTGACAACATTTTTTTTATTCAGTAAATTAACCACCGTTTCGGCAAGTAGTTACTCTTTTTCACCATTTAAAAATATACTCATATTAGTTAAATACAATTTTATATGTATGTAATTTATCCTGCCTGGAAGTCCAATAGATTAACTACGTATAAAAATTTCTTATATTTGAAAGATAAATAAATATAAAATACTTAATTAGAATTGTAATTGTATTAGTGTTTAATATTATGTTATTGGTGAAGATGTTTATCAAATGAGTTCCATAACTCACTTTTATGTGAGGATGAATAGGCAATTTGCGGAAAACAAATTGCCGCGATGTGAAGATAACACGGAGTAATGCCTATTCCACAGGAACTTACAAAAGCATTTGCGAGATGATAATGAAAATTAGTATTATATGAATTGGTTATAAATTATTAGCCACACACTTACCTTAGAATCACGATGTTGCATAAAGAATATGTTACTGCAAAATTTTATAGTATTTTTTTTAGTATAGTTGGACGCACAAAAGCCACCTGATGGTAAGCGGTCACCACCGCCGAAAGACATTAGCGCTGTAAGAAATATTAAACGCTATGATTCATTATTAAATAAATGATAGCGCACAAATAACTATTTTAATTGTATTCAAAACCAGTAATATATAAATGTTACTTGTTTGGGAACGGTTACGGGCACGGCTAGTCTTAAATATAAATTAAGAACCTAGCTGTGCCCACTTCGTGTGCGTTTGAATTAAATTGAAATTGCATATATAATTCTAAAACAAAAGTAACCTAAGTTCATCCTTATTACATCAGCTACTTATCTGTCAGTGAGAGTCCTAGCAAAATCGGTCCAGTCATTTCAGAGATTAGTCGGAACAGACAGACAGATAAACAAAAATGGTAAAAAGTTAATTCATTTTATATAACGTGTACACTATGCTTTTAGTAAAAAACGCAAATTATAAACATACATATATAAGATTACGTGTAAACTATATTGAAAAAGATTACGTAATATATATTTACTGAAAGCGAATGAATAAACTTGAATGTGTATCTGATGGAGTTAAGTTTCGAATCCATGACGGCTGAACGAATGATGAGAGTAGAAAAACGATCCGTTCATCCATTAGGATTTACGTTTATTGTCTTAACCGATAAACCTTCATTTAGATTAACCTATACATTACATAAAGCTGTATTTGGTTAACCTTGGATATATAAGCAAAGATAAAAAGCCGTAATTCTTTAAAGGACATAATTATTTTAGATACAATGGCCTCTTATCAACTGTTTTGAACTCGGTTCGCATTGTTTCTTTAATCTGTCCAATGACTAATTCGAATTGTGTTGACGCCCTGTAGTTTGCTTCATATTTTTCTGAGAATTCTATAAAAATCGGGTGTAAATATTTGAGAATCGAGTGATCTAGTGTCGGAAACATGTGATGTAATGCATGGTCCCCGAAGAGTGTCATAACAGCAAATGTGTTTCCATTAATATCCTTTCGATCAAGTAGTGCCTCTACTTGATGTACACCCCAGTCTGGAGTTTCGCTTCTGTAAAAATGTATAATAATTTTATTTATCTCATGTTATGTTATGTTTTTGTAGACATTGGAAATACATACCTTTACTAAACTATTAAATTTCTAATAATATAATCTTAACGGCACATGTACTTAAATAGGAAAGCCAAAGTAATTTCAATTGAGATATATTGGATTAATTAATAAACTGTAATTAGTAGATGAGTATGCGATAAATTATAATTAATAAAATCAACATGTGTAATGGAGCCAAGGTCAAATTAAGATGTAATACAGATATAAGCATACTATTAAGTATGCTTTTTTTATATATGGACGTAAAAGCCTATGGATAAATAATCGGGAAAAAAAAATAATTATAATAATTTAAGAAAATTTTCATATTTTTTTCTTGTGTTCAGTGAAACTTACTTAGGTTGGTCGCCATCCTTCAAAGCATCTGGATGGTGATGTGCGGCATTAACAGCGATGAGGTAAAAAATAAGACTTCCAGTGCAATTGATCCAAAGCCACGTGTAAAGTACATGGAGGAAAGCGCTGCCACTTGTGAACCACATGCATAACGGTAACAAAAAGCCAATGGCATCGTGCCAGCGGTAATGCGCCTTGAAAAACCCTTTCCGTAGGAATATGCTTAGAAATCTGGAATAAGATATTACGTGCTATTGTGAATATTTGTTTAGACCTAAAATTCCGTTTGATATGATAATTGGAACGGAAGCTTTAATAATATTAAAATTTAAATGTTTTGTCATTCTATAATAATAAAAAGTTAAAATTGAATTTTATTTTTGTATAAAATTTATTAAAGATGTGTGAAAATGAAAATTTATAGAAATACAAAATAAAAGTTATAATCAAATTTCAGATTTAAATATCATATATATTTACCTCTTAGTGAAGGTCAGCAGAAATAAGAAAGGGAATAAAAAGTATTCCGTAATAAATCCAAATCTAGCATATAATGGTTTATCTTCCCTCGGATTATAAAAAAGGAATGGTTCGAGTGAGCTTATTTCTAAGTCCATTAATGTATTTGTATACAGATGATGCGAAATCACATGAGATACTCGGAAATCTCTGAAAGAAAACAATATATTTCTTAAATATTATAAAATGAGTTATAGATCTTAGATCCAAGTTCATTTAACATTCAATACATACATTTTTGTATAGAATATTATTCGTTACATTGATGAAAGTTTAAGGTTTGATTAGTTACTATACCTCTCTCCAGAATTATTAATTAACGAGTCTTACCTGTAAGACCACATACTCAAATTAAATAGATACATTCGCCAGTTTGTTCTGCGATGAATAAAATTATGACAAGTCACTGTTAAAAGTGCAAGGCTCACAGATGCAATTATGTACCAAAACGTCGCTATAAAATAATTTTCGACCCAACACGCTAAAGAGGAGCTACACAGAAGTGTTGCAAACAGTCCATCAGTTATTCTGTCCGCCGTAACGGATGCCTCCTTTGGTATTTTCTTTAGTTCTTCGTGAACTGCTCTTTTCAGACTTTTATAAAAACCGTCTTCGTGGAAAGTGAAGGGTGAATTCCGTGGTGTTTTTGCGTCCCTTATATAAAATTTATTTAGCATCTTCTCGGTTGTCGGGTTTATATGATGAGACTCGAAAGCTTCTGTTATATCAGTACCCTTTAATAATATAAGTTAAGAATAATTTATGCAGCAATATTTTGTTATTAAAGTCTAATTATTTAATAAATACCAGAAATTACCTTCGTCAATTCCAACCACTCTGAGCCACCAGGATGTTTCTTCATAAAAGTTGTAAAATCATAAAGCTTGTCATGTATTCGCCATAGATCTTCCGCACCGTCATCCAATGCTTTTCCGGTGAGCCATTGCAAAGGATCTCTTAGACCTTCATCCCTTAAGGAAGGATACTTGAGTTGAGGAAAACTAACGTGAGTTTTCTTCTGGGCTGCACGCTCGTGAGCCTCTTCCACCCAGTCGGTTTCTTTTGGAGCCATTTCACCGACTAATATTAATTAATTTGTTGCACAATTACCACTTGTATATCTTACACTACTATTCCATATGGTCACTTCCGATAAAATGAGCTAAAATGCGTTCGATTACTATAGTGTCCATATGAACTTTACCCTTAGAGTAAGTCAGTGTGATTTGTAATTATTTCAAATACTTGTATATACGCTATGTACTTTTAAGTGTAATAATTTAGATACACTGCAATCTACTAAACAATTAGCGAAGATAAGTAATTTAACAGTTCATTCAAAGAACAATGTTATATAATTAAATTAATGACTATTAATCTTATAGTAAATAATAGTTTTTGTACATACAAAAATGGACTAAAGCAAATAATAATTATATCATTAGCGAGTACTCACTAAAGATATTATTATAATGAGTGAAAAAATTATAATGGATTAAATATTTTTAATATAAGATGTGTGTTTCATAATATGGAAAAAGAAAATGTAATATGATAGCATGATTGCTTTAATGTGCCACTTTTCAATATTGCTTTACTTATATTTTGATATGTTTAAAACATTTGAATGTTGACTTCACAAAATTAGGAAATCATTAGTAAAAATAATATCTGAAGTTCTGATTATAATATATTACAGACTATTTTATGGGCTTTTAAATTTAAAATAAAAGATTCAGGTTACGGAATGTTAAGTTCTCTCCCCTCTAAAAATCTTGGGACCAGCTCTTTTCATCAGCGAATTTTGGTTCTTATTACGCCTCGAGAAATAGTAATGATGATGGTAAGAGACCTTATAGATTGACACTGGTTCCCTTGAAACGAGAAAGACAATGTGGACCGCTACATGCACTGGCCCCTTCTCATATCATCGCTTTCACTGAAGCGATGCGATTATACTAATTCCAAATTAAGTCTTTGTTGCATTTGTAGTTGAAACAGTTGAACCTAGGAGTAATAGTAAAAAAACATATCAATAAAACTATAAGCTTCTTCTTATTGCCCGGAAATGGAATTCTAATAAAAAATGCGACTATTGTTCATGAAACAATTATGCATGATAGTGATTCGTACAGTAACTCATTATTCAGGGTGTTAATGTAAATAAAACAACAACAACAACAACAACAACAGCCTGTAAATTCCCACTGCTGGGCTAAAGGCCTCCTCTTCCTTTGAGGAGAAGGTTTGGAACATATTCCACCACTCTGTTCCAATGCGGGTTGGTGGAATGCACATGTGGCAGAATTTCTATGAAATTTGTCACATGCAGGTTTCCTCACGATGTTTTCCTTCACCGCTGAGCACGAGATGAATTATAAAGACCAATTAAGCACATGAAACAGCGGTGCTTGCCTGGGTTTGAACCCGCAATCATCGGTTAAGATGCACGCGTTCCAACCACTGGGCCATCTCGACTCAATGGAAATAATTACTCGGTATGTGTATGTAAATAATTATTCTAATAAATCAATAAATTATCTGTTATTTTTCGAATATAATATGCATTCGCCTATGCTATAAGAGAGAACAAACTTTTTAATTAGTGAAAAGATCTACTAAATTAAAACTTTTAAAATAATTCTTTCCTGAACTTTTTTGTGGGCGTGAATTACTAAGGCTTTGTAAAGGTCGGTTCATTCAAAGCTTTTTCATAAAAGGCTAACTAAAAGAGCTTTCATCTAAATAAGAATTTAGATAGATATAAAAAAGATAACGACTTTGGTGCAGTAATCAAAATTTTGCTTTATATGTTGTTGTAATGAAAACAATAATGGTAGGTAATTTTTATCAAAATATTAAGAGAAATACTAAAAGTTAATGACTATGGAGATTTTAATAAGAGATTACTTGCCTATAATAATAATAAGATATTTATATTTATTTAACTCTCCAATCTTGTGATGGCAAACATTTATTCATTATATAGAATTATTTTTCATTCACGTTCAGTTTCCTTTCTCTGTATATTGGCAAAGCTTTGATGTTTTCGAACAGCTTTGATATATGTTGAAATTTTGAATTTAGAAAGCCACATTGAAATTGCAAAACATTGTATATATCATTGTCAATATAATTCATACATTTTTAAGTACTTGATCTTTAAATATTTGGGAGTATCTTAAAGTTTTAAAGATATGTCTTAACTATGCTTAAAAAACCACAACATGACCTGCTGTGACAAAAGAGGCCGTCGCGGGAATTCAGGGTAATAAATAATTTGTACCGGGAGAAAGGCAGCGGAGTGGGGCGTAACGGCATGGGAAAGCGTCGTGCCGTTTGGCACAAGGAGCGACACTGTATACTTCACATAAAAATAGCAGAAACATAACGAAAACTTTAGTGTATTTGTCATAAAGTATTAATTCTTATCATAATCATTACATTGCATAAAACAAAGTCGCTTACCGCTGTGTCCCTATGTATGAGTATGCCTAGATCTTTAAAATTACGCAACGGATTTTGATGCGGTTTTTAAATAGGTATATACAGTGATTCGAGAGGAAGGTTTCTGTATATATTATATGGATGATACAATTAAACACACTGATAATTTTAGATGTTTCTGGTGTGATGTCTCAAATAAAGAAATTCTCTAGAATTAAATATTCTGGAGATTTTCTTTATTTGAGTATCATTATTGCACATGTGCTAAGCCGAGGCGCGGCTCTAGTATTTAAATAAATACCACATTAATTTGAAATTCTTTTTTGTAAGCATTGCCTGTTATATTTTAAAATTAGAACAGTCGTTTTATAAATTACGAGATAAATTAATTAACGTGTGAATATATGCCCAGGGCGTTTTGTACGAAGATTAGTACATTCATTATTAAAAAAATAATATGTTGGATTTTCGTATTAAACCGTGTACATAGTCAGGACGTACGGATTGTTATATATTTTCCATCCTTTTGACTCCACTGAGCAATTTATAATATCTTTGACAATAACACTGCCGCAAATTTATTATCTTCTATAGTGATGGCAACATTTTTGAAATATAATATTTAATGTCGATAAGTCATCTGTGTGATATGTTTAAAATTATTGTAGCAGTAATTAACCTAAGAACATCGTTAAGTAAAAATGTTTTAACATATATTTCGGTGAAACGAGTTATATCCAAACTCCTACTGTTTTGCACAAATTGTGTGCGGGAACATTGTTGGCAACCAAAGGCATTCCTCAAAGCTTTGGGCGTTTGACGCATCAATATGGAAAACATTTTGTAACTGTGAAACAACAGCAAAAGTCGCTTCATATATGCATACGTGTATTGAATATATTTTATTAAAAATAATTTTACGTTTTAATACAAAATATGTATTTTCCGTTGCAAGTGTATGGGTTGTATGAAAAATACTACGATCGATTTGTTTTTCAAAGAATTCTCAGTAGTTTCGGTGTAGGCAGTGTTTACACTCTCGTGCCTCGGAAAACAAGAAACGCCTTGATTGATCTGTGTCAGAATTCTCTCCGGTTGAACAGATATACCGGTGGAATAAAGAGTTTACAGTGCACGTAGTTAATATTTATTTATAAAGTCTAATACATTAATTAATTATCAAATTTGCAGCATAGATGTAAATAATTATGGTATTCTACTTTTGTAAGAAACACATGATTTAATTAATAAATTTCAACATTAAGTTACACAAAATTAAACAATTTACCCCGTTGTAATTGATCAAAATGGTGTCTGCATTTCAAATTAGCAAAGATAAAAAATCTCCAAGGGTCTTTCTTTATTTCGACAAAACTTTCTTAAAAATTCAAAAGGGTGCAATTATCATTATAATTCTAATTGTTAATACTTTCATTCCTCCTTGTCTTTGTAGTCAAATTTATATTACTTTCACTTTGTATTGCATCCTTTGTTAAGCGTATTAATTATATGCTTATTTTTAATTGTATTTAATAAATGTATTATATAATGGAATAATCCTAAGACAGTTAAAGGATAAAAACAAAATCAGTATATGATTCGTTTTTCTATCTGTAGAACATGTTTTCTAAAATTAAGGTTTCTTAAGACAAAGGATTCACGGTTTGTGCCTAAATAAAAAAGGTGTATATTTTTAAGTTCTTATAAAATATTTATTTAATTTTTTTGTACAAAAATGCCTTGTACATACAACTCCTAAAATGTTTTACAAAGTCATATCAACAGTGTTTGGGAAAATGATTTCTTAAGTTAAACTAGTCTGGATATCAAACTCGTAGTTAATTTTTGGAAAAAAATTATTTAGCATAGTATTGGAATGAATTTTGTTGAATAATGATGACGTAGCGTGATCTGTAATTAAGCGTCTTAATTAGGTAGTTAGACGAATTTCATAATTATGTGATGGATGAGTTTATTAACTAAATGGATGATAAACGTTAATTACTAAGTTAGGTACTAACTCGCAAAAAACATAATGTGTTAATTATCTAATTTATTAATTAATTATTGAAATTACCGACACTAATAATATTCGTGCCGTTGTATATCTGTATTTACTGATTTATTTGACTTTTACGAAGGAAAAAAGCGACCTTTTTGTTTATTTTAATATACTGTGTAGATATATTTTAGAGCTCGAAGTGTTATTAATAATAATATACATAGTATTGTTTTTCCGGAAATCCATACACGGAGTCTTTCTGACTGATTTGCGCCATGATAACTTTATACAGAGGAAAATATAAAGGTTCAGGTGTGTACAGGTGCCTTTTCCTGCCTTTTATAACCCTAATAGCAATAAATACGCCAAAATCTTAAAAAAATAAATAGCTGAAGACGTTTAAATGCGGATGCTCGTTAAAGTTCGTTGTAAAAAAGTACCTTTATAAAATACAAAGATTACGATATTAAAACTTTATGACCTTCAGATTTGAATTTCGACCCATAATTTTTTTATATACAAGTAACATGTTAAAAAATACATTACAACTTATTATGAACTCTTGAGGACATTAAACTGTATTTTATATTTTGAAATACGTTTAAACCTACATAATTATAATAATAAACAAACTATTCATTTACAAGGGTCAATTTTATAGTATAACAATTAAAGTAATGTGGTGTTTGATTAGGAATCGATTATCAATAGCATTAAATGTTTCAACAAACTTTACAAATTCTTTTATGTATATTAAAACATGTTGTAAGTTCACAAGATTAAAAACGTACGGTTCGTGGCCAGTTGCAGGATTGGTTCTGAGTCCTTGGGCTACCGTCTTACCTATTTACCTAAGGTGGGCTATTATTCTATTTAAAATAATAATAATGATAGTTTCAATTAGTAGATATATGCGGAAACCCGCCAGAGTACGTACAACATGGTCGTAACAACCCGTGAATTTCGCATTGCTGGGTTAAGGCCTCCTTATTAAGAAGAGTGTTTGGAAAATTTTCCGCCACGCTGTTCCAATGCAGGTTGGTGGAACGCGCATGTGGCAGAATTTTTATGAAAATAGACACATGCAGGTTTCCTCACGATGTTATCCTTCACCGCCGAGCACGAGCGTTATAAACAAAAATTATGCACATGACGGGTGAGTGAAATGTTTAAATAATAAGCGCAAGAGACAAAACTTTTTAGGGTTCATGGTTGATGTTCCAAGCGATGTAAATAATGGTTAGTATTACGTATGGGTGGTTCTGACTTACTTAGATGATCCATTAGCAACTCCGCGTACTTATTACAAATTAAAATGTTTTATAGGTCAACTCTGTGTGTCCCGGTTTTAATTGAACTGTTTGGGCCTTCTGTTGAACCCTAGCGTAGGGCATGCTCGTATCAGTTACACACCTTGAGCCTTTGAACTTTAAAATAACGCTCGTCAATACGCATTGTTTGAATTTTTTTCTCACTTCAATTCCTTGAAAAGCATGAAAAAATAGGACAATTAGTTTTTATAAATTGTTGTTTATGAATATAGAAATAGAAATGCAACTTTAGAAGAGGCTTTTTACCGAGTTTTTGTTTAAAGATATAAAAAAATATTCAAAGACCAAATTTTTCTTTTTATGATTCATGTATTTCTTTTGAGAATTCTGGTATAATAGATAAACCAGATCTACACGTATTAGAGAAAATTGATTTCAATATTATGTCGCCACTAATCTGACTTTATATTCGTCGGGTCGCTGAACCAAGTTCAATTGTACATACCGATAACGGAATCGCTTCATAATTTTAGTATATAAACGACAAAATATTTAAAAAAAACGTCCATATCAAATTGATAACCTCAGTATTATTATTCATTGTTCGTGTATCAGGTATAATTAGTATGCGCAAGGGCGTAGCCAGGATTCTATACAGGGGGGGGCAGATTAGCAAAATCCCATACTACATTGTTTTAATCGTGATTTTTAACATATGAGTATCTAACATTGGTGGTGGAGGTGAGGTAAACATTAAAAACAAATATAACAATAAGAAACAGCTTTATTATTTGAAGAGTAATCTGCGCGGTTCTTCACAAAATTTATTAAAAACTTCTCTTACAATTTCATCTTTTTTTTCTTGGACAATTTTCCGGTGTACGCTTAACATACATAGCCCGTTTAAACGGTTTTCGGTCATTGTAGACCTCAGCCACGTTTTGATACGTCTCAGGGTAGAAAAAGACCTTTCTATATTACTTGTTGTACACGGTTGTGCCAACAAAATAAGTATGGCTTTTTTGGTTGTCGGGAAGAAAGTGTCCGCCTCCTTTAATACATCAATAAAATCTAATTTTTCTAGAGCGTCTTTTTCCATACCTTTATCCTTCCAAAGTTTATACCATAATTCCGCTTCATGCTCAAAAAGAAGAAGATCATAGTACTGGCAGAAATCTTGCGATTTTTCTTTAAAATCAACCAGTGACATATTTAACATTGAACTTGGATGTATCGACATTAAACTAAAAGCTGGTAAATGTTCATTAGAAAAACGCTGGTCGAGTGCGGATATCAAAGAATCTAAATAAGGAATGATAATTGATCGCTTCCAAAAATCGCATGAACTCTCAGCTGGGTGATTGGACCTATGTTGTTGGTGACATACAATACGCGGGATTTGCAAATCACTGCCAATGGCAGTTGCAGTTCTACGTGAAATGTCTAAAATAATCTGACTCTCTTTGTCTGCGTTACCACGATGATCTCTAATAACAGAAATAATTCTCTTGATATGATTCACACACGTGTACATATCGATATTCTTCGATTGTAATGCATTTGCAACAGGTTCCAATATACTTGAATATTTGGCTATCAATGTAACGCATATAATGAATACTGATTTAGTAGCAGCACAGTGTAACTGATAGGCGCTTTTTCTTGCAGCAGCATTTCCTTCTGTAGATATATTTGCAAGTCCATTAATAATTTCTTCAAAATGTTTGTTGAAAATTGCAATACTCTTATATTTTTGCGACCAGCGTGTCTCACATAAAGCCGGAATATTGGGAACATATTTCCTCCTTAAAGAAGATTCTCGGAAAAAGTTAATTATATCTTTTATCGTGCCGATTGTGTTCCGTATTTCTGGCACTTGATTCAAATCATTTATTACTAAATTAAGCCTGTGACTTGCACAATGAAAATATAAGGCTTTTTTATATTTCTCTCTCAGTTTTTTTTGAACGCCCCCAATACTTCCAGCCATTGTAGAACACCCATCGTAACCTTGACCAATGCACCTATCAGGTTCAAGTCCTACGTTTTCTAAAAACTTATCAATTGCTGACGCTATAGTATTAGCATCCATTGCAATCAATTCTACGAATCCTAGAAATTCTTCTCGGATCATATTTTTGCCTTCGTCGTAAAAACGGATTCCAATGGAAAGCTGCTCTCTTCCAGCTATGTCACATGACTCATCTGCCATGACACTATATGCAAAAGCTTTCTTTGCTACCTGTATAATTTCATTCTTTACGACCAAGCCGCACAAATCAATAATTTGGTTTTGAATCTGTGGGGAAGTATACATGGCATTTTTTTTGCCATGTTCTAAGTGCTGTTTTAAATCTTGATCGCCAGATCCAATTTTTAGATTTAAAAGGTCTTCAAAAATACCTTCATGATTCTCTTTACCCCTCAAAGGCAAGTCATGAGTGCCACAAAAAATAACTGTATGTTTGAAACGTTAATATTTAATACTAAATTACGCATACTGTATGCGTAATTTAGTATTAAATATTAACGTTTCATACCGCATTTCTACTTCTACTTCGTATGTCGAAAGAAATTTTCCAACAGAAACAAGGTCAGAATATCATTAGTATAAGTAACGAAATCAATTCAAATTCCTGGAATATCAAATTAAGAGAAATTTGATAGATTTATTTATGAGAGATTTGGATTATTTTCTGTTTTTAATATATTACACAGTATAATATACCGTAAGTATATAATAGAAAAAACATTTCGTTTTACGACCATCAATTACAATAAAAATTAGTAATAATTACTGTCCAAAATTAATTATAATTAATATAAGCCAACATCCTATACTCTGATCCAATATAAGCAACGAAAGCATATTTTGTGTTTTGGAAAATCGGAAAGACAGTACCACCTATGATGACTTCCGTGGTCGAGTAGTTTGTACACTGGTATTATGGGTACGCCATACCGAGGCCCAGGGTTCGATTCCCGGCCGAGTCGATGCAGGGAAAGTTCAAAGATAAGTTCAAGATAAGTTTTAGTTTTCTATGTTGCCTTGGGTGTAGGTGTATTTACACTAAAAAGTAAGCGGTATAATAATGTTGCTAAAAGGAATTCTAGTCGAAATATTTACTCCAACATTTGAAGTTCTCCGATGCGACATTGAAATAAAGAAGAATATGTCAACCACAGATACGCGGGACCTTATAAGAAAAATATAGACGAAAAAAATATATTAGAAAAACATATCAGTGTTCTTCTGAAATAAATATCTATATACTGCTTAAGTTCATTATTGTTATGTTTAAAAAACAAGATAACGATAGGGCGACACTATATAAGCAAGTTAAAACTAAAATTGACTTTATTCATCGCATTGATGTTTTCCTTTCGTGTTTTAATTTAAAAAATAGTGCCATTGGATTTTGAAGTTAATACAAAAAATGCCACCAAATAATACTGATTATTTGGAAATAGCCCACAAAAGGGCTACCGAAAAGAAAACTCATGTCAGCTTTCCTCAACTTAAATATCCTTCGTTGAGGGACGATGGATTAAGAGATCCAGTGCAATGGCTAAAAGGGAAAGCAATGGACGATGGCGCTGAGGGATTGTGGAGAGTGCACGACAGATTGTATGATTTAAAGGAATTTGTTCAAAACCACCCAGGCGGGGCGGAGTGGTTGGAACTTACAGAGGTACAATCTAAATTAGTTATCGAACTTTATAAAAATTTCATTCATTAAATTTTTTCTAGGCTGCCGATTAAGGTCTTCAGAATTTTGAATACCTATGCTTACTTTGCATTTAAAATTTATTTAGGAATATTTATTTATAAAACAACCATGCTAGTTGTGATTAGTGATTATGCCTAGTGTGATTAGATAAACAGTTTATATGTGTTTGTTTATGTTTATTTTATTACAGTTTGGATTGTAGGACAAAGTAAACATAATAATAATTACATTACTTTATATTGATTACATAAATTATAGAAACACAATATTAAAGCTATAGATGTGTAGGTAATACGTTTATATAATTCACTTATAATTTTATGAAATTCAGTGTTAGTTATTGAGTAACTTCCTACGTGTTTTCGAACATAATATATAATACGATATTCGAACATCCCGTACACAATTGTAGATTTGTGTTTTAGCACCTACAGTGTCTGGAAAGAGTTTGAACTGACGAAATTGTACAAGTTACTATGCGTAATACAGACACTTTTGAATATCGCACAAATAGTATAAAGAGATAAGCTGACGTTGTTTGTTCATATCCAGTATCTTACAAAAAACTGTGCATATTTTTTTCTAAATATTTCAACGATGTCTGATGTACATAACTTATCTTATCGCCCGCTTTCAGTGCTACTGTACAACTTAATAGGAAAGTACACTTTTCGTAATTTTCAAACATCGTATAATATCTCTAAAGGGCTTGATTGCAATCGTAAACGGTATAATTTATTTGCATAAAATGTTTCAGCTCGTTTCAGAAAAAAATACATGTCATCCACTTTCATACGGATAATTTTGCGTGACAAATAAGTTAAGGTATTCCCATTTTTTCACATGTTTACATTTAACTGTTTTATATTTATTAAAGTGACACATGGGGTTATTATTATTATTATTTTCATTTCGTCGATTTAAATCGTTTAAATGTAATACTATAAATATTAAGTAACTAAAATGTTTCTTATGTTTTTGAGATTTAAAACAAAATCTTCAAAGAGTATACATAGCATAAGCATGTATGTATATTCTATTACAATAAATAAAGTCGTTTCTGTGAAACCGTTGAAAATTCTGAACATACGCGTCGAACATGTAATCTGCTTAAAAATTTCGATCGTTAAAATGAGAATAATTTAAATAACCATATTAAGGTTCATTAGAACATGAATAAAACAAAATGAAGTTGTTTCAATTTCATAATTAACGTTACAGTACATTAAACTACTAATTGTGTTGTCATTGTTACTGTTCCTATGTATTGTATAATTGTTTTAATGTACATACTACAATTCTATTTTTATTATACAATAACAAAAAATACAAAAAAATAAAAATAAAATAAGGATATATTAAAAACCCTCATTTAAAAAAATAAAATAAATGTTGTTTATATACTGGGACAAGAGAACTCGCCTTTGACAAAAGTTATTTAAAAAAATCCTGTTGTCTGGCCCTGACATAATTCTCCAGTGAACAAAATGAAACAAAAGAGAGCGTACCTACTCGTCCCACAGTCTTATATACAAGTGATACAAAAAAGTATAAATAGTGTGTTATAGATTACTTTTAATTTTTTTTAAGCGTTACCATTTGCAAGTGGTAGTGCCACACTGCATACCTCTCGGTTGCAGTCGAATGGGCCGGCACGCCCGGGGAAGTACCACTCTCTCACTTAAAATCGGCGTGAAGTGGTAGCTATGCTACCGCGTTTCGTCCGGTAAGTGAGAGTTCCGGAGGCCCGATCCCTCTCCCCCCAAAACATGGTTGTGCAGAATTTGGTGACATTACCCCAGGAGGGTACCATCAGCGACTGCGATGGAGAATCCCTCTCTGGGCATCCATGCTCAGGACGTACACCGCCTGAGCAGGGATGCCCAGGCTGCCCTCCGAATTCTGGGGGGGGCAATTTTGCGCTCGCCACTGTTCGGGGCAAGCGGAGCAGGCATCATAAGGCAACCCCTACCACACTCGCTGTGGACTTCTGCAACATAAGGGGACTCAACTCCAACTTGAATGCCGTTCACTTTCACCTTGAGACGGCGAAGCCGGCCTTGCTCTTTCTTACCGAGACCCAGATATCTTCTCCTGCCGATACGTCTTTTCTCTCTTACCCCGGGTACAAATTGGAGCATACTTTTGTGCCACGAGCTGGGGTGTGCGTTTACGTCAGAGATGATATCTGCTCTCGACGCCTCGGCAGCCTTGAAGGGCAGGACCTATCAATTATCTGGCTGCGCGTAGACTGCGACGACCATCCGCGAATCTACGCGTGCCTTTATAGGTCCCATAGCGGTAATGCCGAAACCGACCGACTGGTTGAGCACGTCCAATTGGCTACAGATTCCGTGCTGCAGCAGACTCCATCCGCAGAGATCATTATTCTGGGCGATTTCAATGCTCATCATACAGAGTGGCTTGGATCACGCACCACTGATCATGCGGGTAGATCTGTTCTCGACTTCGCTTTGGCTTATGATTTGACACAACTGGTCACCTCGCCAACGCGAATACCGGACGTGGAGGATCATACACCTTCCCTGTTGGACCTTCTGCTGACTTCGCATCCGGACGGCTATAAGATTGTCGTCGATCCCCCTCTGGGCTCGTCGGACCACTGTCTCGTCCGGAGTACAGTGCCAGTTGCACGGTACTCACGACCTCGTTTCGCGGGCTGTCGTCGCGTGTGGCACTACAAGTCAGCAGATTGGGATGGGATGCGGTCCTTCTTTGCATCTTACCCATGGGGGCGAGTTTGTTTCTCGATGGATGATCCGAGCGTTGTTGCTGACTCTGTCGCCGATGTGGTGCTTCAGGGTATGGAACTTTTCATTCCATATTCTGCGGTGCCCATTGGTGGCAAGTCCCAGCCCTGGTTTGGTCGCCTCTGTAAGACGGCTTCACGCCGAAAATGGGAACGCTACCAAGACTGGGCTAACGCATCGGCGTCTCGTGATACAAACACCAGCACATTCAGAAAGGAATATAACTCTGCCTCCAGGTCCTTCAAAAACGTGATAGCTGAGGCGAAGTCGAAGTACATTGGCAGAATTGGCGAGAGACTGGTGCGCTTCCCATCAGGAACACGTGCGTTCTGGTCTCTCGCTAAGGCTGTCCTAGGGAATTTCTGTCAGCCTTCTTTTCCGTCTTTGCACAGGGACGGTGAGTCATTGGCCCATACCGCGAAGGAGAAGGCCGATCTTTTAGGGTCTCTCTTCGCGTCGAACTCGACTCTGGATGACCAAGGAAAGTCACCTCCATCAATCCCGCGATGTGATACGACGATGCCGGAGGTTAAATTTCGGCAAAGTACAGTTCGGAAAGCACTTCTTTCCTTGGACATTCACAAGTCGAGTGGACCCGATGGCATCCCTCCAATCGTGCTACGGACATGTGCTCCCGAGTTGGCACCGGTCTTAACGCGTCTTTTCCGGCAATCCTACGCATTAGGCGTCGTCCCGAACTCCTGGAAGACTGCTTTGGTGCATCCGATCCCTAAAAAAGGCAACCGCTCAGATCCGTCCAATTATAGGCCTATAGCCATCACCTCCTTGCTCTCCAAGATAATGGAGTCCCTTATTAACTGCCAGCTCATGCGGTACCTAGAGGAGAATCAGCTGATTAGTGACCGCCAGTACGGTTTCCGTCGGGGTCGCTCAGCCGGTGATCTTCTAGTTTACCTTACTCACAGGTGGGCTGAAGCAGTTGAGAGCAAGGGGGAGGCATTAGCAGCCAGCTTGGACATAGCGAAGGCCTTCGATCGCGTATGGCACAAAGCGCTTCTTTCGAAGCTTCCTTCTTATGGGCTTCCCGGGAAATTATGCAATTGGATTACCAGCTTTTTGGCAGATCGGAGCATCAAGGTCGTTGTCGACGGTGCATGCTCTGACTTAAAATTCGTCAATGCTGGTGTTCCACAAGGCTGCGTCCTATCACCCACTCTGTTTCTTCTGCATATCAATGATTTGTTGCAAATCGGGAACATTCATTGCTATGCAGACGACAGTACCGTTGACACCTTATACACCGGCCGCGCTAATATTTCTCGGGAAAACGTCGAAGAAAACCGGAACAAACTTGTGTCTGAAATCGAGTCTTCGTTAAACGAAGTCTCGAACTGGGGCCGGCTAAATTTAGTCCATTTCAACCCCAAAAAGACGCAAGTTTGCGCGTTAACCGCTAAAAAAACACCATTTGTCGTATCTCCACGATTTGAGAACATCCCGATAGCCGCTACAGGTAGTATCGGAATACTTGGCGTTGATATTTCGAGCCTCGTTCAGTTCCGCGGTCAATTGGAAGGCAAAGCCAAATTGGCTTCAAAGAAGCTCGGTGTGCTCAGCAAGGCGAGACAGTACTTCACGTCGGCCCATCGCCTAAAACTTTACAAGGCGCAAATTCGGCCTCACATGGAGTACTGCTCTCACCTCTGGGCGGGTGCTCCCCAGTACCAGCTCCTTCCATTTGACCGCATCCAACGTAGAGCGGCTCGAATTATCGACGATCAAGCCCTTTCCGATCTCCTTGATCCTTTGGCTTTGCGTAGAGATGTTGGATCACTCTGCATCTTCTACCGAATTTTTCACGGGGAATGTTCCGAGGAATTGTTCGGATTAATCCCGGCTGCTGAATTTCACCTTCGGACATCTCGTCAAAATTCTAAGTTTCACCCGCACCATCTTGATGTCCGAAAATCCACAACAGCGCGATTTCTTAGACATTTTCTGCCTCGCACAACCACTCTGTGGAACCAGCTGTCGCCGGCGGTTTTTCCGAACCGATACGACATGGGAACCTTCAAGAAAAGAGCCTACTCCTTTCTCAAAGGCCGGCAACGCACCTGCAAGCCCCCTGGTGTTGCAGATGTCCATGGGCGGTGGTAGTCACTTTCCATCAGGTGAGCCTCCTGCTCGTTTGCCACCTATTCCATAAAAAAAAAAAAAAAAAAAAAAAAAAAAAAAAAAAAAAGCTACCCATCTACTATCACCGATATGTGTTATATTTATCTCTAAAATATTTTTTTTCATGATGTAGTTTCCATGACACAGGGAGCGTAGTATGTGGACGTTTTATGGACGCCATATGGGTATTCAGATAAAGTTTTTGTCATCCCGGGAACTTTTTTGTTTCATACTCTTGGGTATAAAGTATCATATGTGTTGACCTAATTTGAAAACATTGTCGCAAAGACAATTTTCGGTTCACGCGGGACAGGACTATGAAAGAATTATATGAGTATATTTAGAATACATATAAGTTTTATTTTTGTATCTATTATATATAGATTATTTCGAACCAGAGATACACGTCACGGTTTTCTGTTTCCAAATTTAAATAAAAATTTGAATTAAAAAAAAGCTATAGATAGCTCAAAAAATTGTATTAGATTTCTAAGATTTACATTAAGATTTGGTTTTTAATATCTATTTCATTTTAGAACAGCTTCTAAAGTAAAATAGTTACAACATCGTAAGGAAAGACGAGGTAACAAAGGAATCAGAGGAACATAATTCTTGTTCATAATCGTCATAAAGAAAAATAAATTTAAAGTTAAGTAGTTACGAGAAAGAGAGTTAAGGTAAGGTAAGTAAAATAAGGTACATTAAAGCGAAGACTGTATACGAAGCTTTTATGTTGGTAAATTGTTAGTCATCCAAGCTTAGAGCGAATGGAAGAAACATGATCGTATTTACGGAGACGGGCGGTAGAAGATGAGTTAATGTATACAGTTGTTAACAAGGCTAACTTATCTGAAATATATTGATTAAAGTCAGATATATGCATAATCGAATGTTAGGAATACGAAAGTAACGTAAATGGAAATAATTTTTAAGCATTATTCATTAGATGTACCTACTGTAGAAGTTTAGGTTATTTTTTAATGTTAAAATAAAAGCGAATATTGTTATATTCGATTTTATCCTGGTTCCTTAAAACATTCAGAGATTTCAAAATATTTGATTGATAAAATTCCATGTATTATAACATATTTTTTGTTGACTTTACGGTACTTTTAAAAATCTATTTATATATTTGATTATCATACGTCTAGGGTTCGTAAAAATTTTACTATTTTTATTATATCTGTTGTATTTTATATCAAAAACAGTTAATCATTATTTTACAAGAGCTTCACATGTTTTAGTAACAGAAATGATCAATAGTTATAGGATGCTATGTTTTCCGGCTGACGTTCAACTAACGTTACTACTTATATATTGTGCAAACGATAGCGTGGCTTACTGGCGTCTAATGCAATATTGCATATTGCAACATGAGATAGTAAGTGCATTTGTAGATAAGGCGGCATGGCGAGTTCATCAATTAAGTTATAGATAATATCATCACAAACTGCAATTCATCATCTCGCTTAAAGTTTTGTTGTTCCACAGTTTAATACTGTTAACTTATCAATTCAATTATTTATGACAAGTGATGTCTTTATATTTCCATAATATTTGGTTAGAATAAGACTATATATATAAAAATAAGGTACAACCATATAAGTAGTAGCAAATAAGGCTAAAGTTATCAGTAAGTACTTCACGTTATGTAATAAAACGGATATTACAAAAAGCATTATTGTACCCAATAACAGATAACACAAAAAAACAAAACACAACTTATTACTATCATACTTACTTATTTGTCATATTTAAAAAAATACTACTGAAAAATTCCGAACAGGAAACTCTATTAACCATTTATTTACCCCTCTGTTTTAAAACAGCCTTTCAAACCATAAACTTTCCAATTGTGAGTTAGGTACGAATAGATAGCAAAATAATTATATTTCAAAAAATGGCTGATCATAGAGTTTTCTATCAAATATTATAATATCATTATATTTTGATGACACGGTTAATGATAAACAAATGTAATATCTGCCTATTTATTAGGCAGTAAAAAACCGAAAATTAATTCGATTTTCAGGTAATAGGCCATTAACGGCGAGTAATTTTCATTTAGTGGCGTTTCTTGATTATTTTTCATTGAATTTTTGATTACATGACTGAGTTTATTTTGAGAAATACTTAATTTTAATTCGGTTATACCATCGCATCGTACAGCGTCGGGATGATTTGGTTATTCGAAGGGATAGGATAGGATTATATTGGGGTGATTGGGGTTATTTTATAAAGGTTTTTATTTTTGTTGGTTAATTTGTTCTGAGGGGTTGTTTACATACATTAATTGTCATTTTTGATTATTTATGTACCCGTTTTTTGACGCATTCGCAGATTTGACAGTCTATTGACAGACTGTCAAAAAACAAAGTGACCAAGAGTTGTCCATTAAGTACACGAACAATAGTAAGTTAAAATGATGTTTGGCGAATGTCAACTATGATAATAAAGTTGACCCGTTTGTTAGTCCTTTTGTAGTGTGAGACTCTATGTAGATATATGAATAATCTAAGCTTGCCATATTGCATTTGCTATGTTTATACAATGTAGGTCCAGCTTGCTGTTACTATAGCAGAACCGCCTGTACTAAAAAATTCACGCATTTTACTTTTTCACGATTTTTTGTGCATATTTATGGCGCTGTAACTTTTAAACTATATAAGTTTGATTTCTCTTCTTTTATAACAAATATAAAAATAACCATATTAATATATCAATTTTAACATTTACTTAAACGTTAACTGTCAACTAAAGCCAACAATGATTTACACACATTAGAAATATGCAAATTTTATATATTTATTGTAATAAAATACGTATGCTTAAATTTATAATAGTTTTGGAATACCTATTTTGTACAGGTGTAACTGAACCTGCTCAGGTTTTAAGCTGACCTTGATAAAATATTAAATATTATGAAATATATTTTTTATTATATTCGCTATTTATATTAAAATTACTTAGAACGACCAGGTAAGGTAAACTGGGATAAGAACTTGAGAGCAGAATTAGAAAAAATCAAGAAGGTTGTAAAGTAATTGACTATGCCTAAAGTATGTTTATTTTATATATTGTATATTTTATTGCGTCAAGCGATTGTTGTGTACATATGAAATGGAATTCATCGAACCGAACGCTTTGCAAACGCTGTTAAATTACATAATATATTACATTTGTACATCTATAATATGTTTACTGAAAAGGCTGTGGCAATGTTTTGTTGCTTTCTTTATACGGAAATTGCACGAGAAACAATTTAACATTAAATATAATATAATTTGTCATTTCTTTTAAGTTTGAAATTAGTAACTTTCTTTATTCGAATAATATCCTATCATATAAGAATTTCTGTATCATATATAAAAGTGATCGTTAAGTAAGACAAGAAAAGGACCGAAATCAATGTAGGTTAGATTAGGTTATGCGTAAATCTTAACCGATGAATGCTGGTTCAAACTTAGGCATTCATTTTCATTGAATTTTCATGTGCTTAATTCGTGTTTATAATTCATCGTAAAGAAACCTAGATGTGCCTAATTTCAACGAAATTTTGCCACATGTGAATTTACCAACCAGTATTGGAGTTGTGTTTTCCTTGTAACCTTCTCTTCAAAGGTAGAGGAGGCAGCAATTGGAAATTTACAGACTGTTACTATAAACTATAGACTTGGAGTGTTACTTGTGAGTGTAGAACGTAACAATACAAATAAACAAAGCAATATGAATGCTACCGTGCTATTTTTAAAAGTCATTTTACTTTAACAATTGGATTAGAAAATACTATTATATATATAGATTTGAAATCATAGAGACTGGCAAATAATATTTTGAAAAATTAATATTGACACAAATTTTCGTCACATAACGAACGGTGTTAAAGGTTTTGAAAATACTGTAGTTATTTGTTCACGTCAATTCGATACAAGGAAGATATTGTTGTAATAATATTGAATTTATTTCCACTTTCTATGTAAAAGACAATTGCAAAAATAATACAGACATCGGAATTGACTCAGTAGATAGAATACGTGGGTAATAACCGAACATTGCAGATAAAATCGGTAAATTCAAAAAGGATTAAGTTAAATAAGGATTTATATAACAAGGATTAAATAAATATATAAAGTTTTATATTATTTCTAAAACTATTCATCGATAGTAACTCGATTATTTTGTGATTATTATATTTTTAATAAAATTTTATTAATGTAATATGGAAAAGTTCTTCTTAATTCGTGTACTTAATTTATTTTCGCCAACTATCACTACTACAAGTATAATAATATAATATTATAGCTAAACAAATGCTTTTTGTTCACATAATGTATAAAATACGATATTAGTTTCTTAATATGAATTTATACAATCGATGTTATTATTACTTAATGTATGGGGTAATCTCTTTTGATATAAACAACGTATCTCCGTTGATTATGTAACCCCTCTTATCCGTTGATGTTTATTGTTAAATGTCAAAGCTATTTGACCATTGGATGTTTTGTTCAGAGAATGAATTTAATTATATTTAAAAACAACCAATTGACTTTTATAATTGGAGAAGCAAAGCTATTACCTAATTCATAATTACTTTGTTTATGATTATTTTCTTATATCTATATTTTATCATGAAATGTTTGTTGAAACAAGTAGCTTTAGTTCTTAAGGAGTTATATTGTATTTGGATAGTGACCCACCTTACTGATTCTTCAAAAATAACTCAATAAGCCGTAACAAAATTTCGTATAGACTACATACTCATTTTTATTATGATCTATGTCAATAATTAGTTTTTTAAAAAATATTTTTTGTTTTTTTAGGGTACCGATATTACTGAGGCATTTGAATGTCACCATATAAAAACAATTGCAGAGAAAATGTTACAAAATTTTTATGTAAGAGATGCAAAAACTCCAAGAAACTCCCCCTTTACTTTTAAAGAAGATGGATTTTTTAAGACATTGAAGAGAGACGTAAGGGAGGAACTCGAAAAAATACCAAAAGATACTTCGAAGCATACTGATATGATTATGGATGGATTGCTACTAACTTGTCTCATAACATCGGCGTTGTCATGTTGGGCAACTAATTATTGGCTTGTAATGGCATCCTATATTGTAGCATCTGTTTCACTCGCTGGCTCTGTGGTTGCCGCACATAACTATATTCATAGACGATCTAATTGGAGAATGTACATTTTCAATTTAAGTTTATGGTCTTACAGGTAGGTTTTTCTTCATGTGGTGATAGTAGTGACTTATTACAATAATATTATTGTCTTTAATGATAAAAAGTCTAGTCATGTGTGAAATTTAAAATGTGTAATTTCATATTTCAGAGATTTTCGAGTGAGTCACGCACTTTCACATCATCTTTACCCGAACACTTTAATGGATTTGGAAATAAGTGCCTTCGAACCCCTGATTATGTTTAACCCAAGAAGAGACAAACCTTTTTACGCCAAGTTTACTGTTTTAGTAGAATTTGTCACTTTTCCGCTTTTCTTCATATTCAATTTCACCAGAAGGTATGTTATTTTAAACTTTAATTATATCATTTGGATGTAAACATACCTACGTATCAATTACTCGTCACAAATACAATACAGTAATAAATTATGCCACAGTATATTTGCAATTAGTTTAAATTAAAGCTCGAATGGAATTCTCATCTGGCATCCCTCAGGTTACTCTGATTAGCAACATATGCTAGTTAAGTTAGTTCTGTAATATTGTAGTGATACGAATCGATGAGAATAGCAATTTTTGTATTAACTCTTTAAAATTTATTTACTCATAGACTGAAGACTTATTCCTTCAAAAACGAGACTCCGATAGGTTTTAAACAAAGTAGGAATACTTACTGTAGCTTCACACTAGATTTACAATAGTGTTATGATAGAATTTTGAATATAAAACGGTGACAAATATTGTATACGAGATGCACGAGAAGTAAAGACGAACTTTATGCTTTCGACTTTGTAAATTCAATACTTCTTTGTGTGAGTGCTATTTTCAGACAAGAAATTGACTTTGATCTATTTCCAGGTTTCTTCTAAACTTTTTACGTGAAGGATTTTTTGAAACTCATTACCGTTGGCACGATGGCGTTGGATTCTTATTACCTGCATGGATGTATCTCATTAGTGGAGCTTGTTTATACGATGTTGTTATTAATTGGCTTTGGATACTTTGTACTGGAAGTTTAATCTTTTTCACGATCGGATCAAACGCTGCACACCACCATCCTAAAATATTTAAGGATGGCGATCAAATCACGTAAATATAATCTTTTTATCCAATATAAAAGGCAGGGGCTAATATCACGATTGGTTGATATACAAATAGCCGATTTCTAAACGATGATTTCCTTTACTGTTTCTTAACCGGGGGTTGAACTCATAGTCTGAGACTAGGTATGTTTCAAGTTCTCAAGACTGGACCAAGTTGGTTCATTTTTAAATGTAATTTAAATCTATACAATATCTTTTCCTCTTTGGAATTCATTAAAATTAAAGAAACAAATAAAACACTTAAATATAAGATATTCTACTATATCTTACTAATTTGAATTAAAAAAAACTGAGATTTTTTAGGAATGATAGATTTATATCCTTAATCAGGGAACTTTTTAACATCCACTCTGTAAACGAAATCATTTGCCTAATTTGAACCAAAATTTTTCTTTTTAAGTTGTCGCTTTAGGTATTTTATTCTTTGAAAAAAAGAAGTTGTCAAAGCTAAATTTGCAACAACTGGATGATTAACATTCCGTTTTAATATATGTTTTTAGTGATGTTACACCAGACTGGGGCATGCATGAACTAGAAGCTGTTATGGATCGACCTGACGTCAATGGCAATCATTTGAAAGTGATGACTTTATTTGGACACCACGCACTACATCATCTGTTTCCAACTTTGGATCACGCTGTCTTAGAACATTTATATCCAGTGTTTTTAAAAAACTGTAAAAAGTTCAGAGCGAATTTCCGATTAACATCGCAGTTAGACCTCTTCCTTGGTCAAATTAAAATGACTCATAAAACAGAACCGAATCTTCTGAAATCCGAATAGTGAAATATATTAAAATTAATATCAATAATTTTTTATGTTATATTTTTAAGCTTGCTACTTAAAACAAAGACAAAACTGTTCTTTTGTAATTATTGTTAGATATGTAGGTACTTTATTGTAGTTTGTATTTTACGAGATAAAATTACAAATATTTATTAAAAAAAAAAAATTAATATCTCTTTTTATTTTTCAGTTATTAACTGAAAAATAAAAAAAGATATTAATTATTCAGTCGCCTTTAAAAGTAAATTCTCTAAAATTTTAAATATTTAAACTTAGTTAAAACAACTTTCGACTACTTCCATGGTCGAGTAGTGTGTACATCGGTTTTCATGGGTACGCTACTCCGAGGTCCCGGGTTCGATTCTCGGACGATGTAGAAAACTCATTAGTTTTGTATGTTGTCTTGGGTCTAGGTGTTTGTGGCACCGTCGTTACTTCTGATTTTCCAAAACACAAGTGCTTTAGCTACTTACATTGGAATCAGAGTAATGTATGTGATGTTGACCAATATTTAATTAATTAACTCTAATACCTTTATGGATTCTTGTATAAAATAAATTAGTTTCGAGGATTATTTGTTAATAAAATTAGATTTTGTCAAATAACTAAATGAGTTGTTGTCTATGCGAATTTAAAATAAATATATCAAAACTATAATTAATTGTTAAGTTATTTTATATTTTATATCTCGATTTAAGGCTCGCAAATTTTTAATAACAAAGAAGTATAAAATTTAATGCGTAAAATAAAATAATCTACTTGGTTGTAAAATTCCCATTACAGTTTAAATTGCTTTTAAATTTCAAGGAACTACAAATTTAAATTTACGATGATGTCTACGACTTAATCTGCAATTTGCGGCTACCACCCCAAAAGTACTAAACCGTTTTAGCTAATAACCCAATGACTTCTTTGGATTAGGTATATATTCCAACTGAAATATTTAGAAGTAACTACAGTAGAACGAATACCATACGTATATTATTTTTTAATAGATATAAATCGAAATTGTAACGCTTTTTCATATTCTATATATTTCATAAAAAAGGTATATATTCCAAATGAAATATTTAGAAGTAATTACAGTAGAACCAATACCATGCGTCTATTATTTTTTAATTGATATAAATCGAAATTGTAACGCTTTTTCATATTCTATATTTCATAAAAATATTGTTGATAATAAAAAATAACTGTCAGTAAATTGGTGCTGTATTGTATTTTATTTTTTTAGCTTTTACTTCAATTCAATCTCACGTATATTATCAATCATAACAATTATTAAATTAGTTAAGTTTCTAACGTTTACAAAGTTCAACTTTATTAATGGTTACTGTACATTTACATCATATTCGCCAAACTCTTTCAATATCGATAGACTAATATAAATACTCTTCTACTTTTCTTACTTACATATTATTCATTGCACAAAATTAAGTAAAACTTCTTCATATTTCGCTGCAAAGTGCCTCCACCATGGTTCTATCAACGCTAGTACCAGCGTCTTCCGTTTAGTATGTACATCTATTCAATTTTTAAGGTCGTCATATATGCCTTGAGTTGATCACTTGATTCCTATCAGCTCTAGTATCATTTAATTTTAAAATAATTGGCTTTTATCTGACACATTTGGTTATGGATCTATGATAATATAATATAAATCAGTGCTGTGTACGTCTGTAATTGGTACATACATCAGATAAGTGTCAGTTTTATATGTCTAATTTTAAGTGTTTAATGTATGTACTGTTGATGTGCCATTCAAATAAATAAATAAAATAAATATACATGATTTAATAGACCTAAAATTTGTATGAGATGCGACTTACTCAAAAGAAAAAAAATTAACATTTATATCGACAAAAAGTTTACTTCGAAGCAGGTTTGGACGAGATCTATCTCCATTCGCCCTAACATTGAGTACAGAATGCCAAATAGCTACGAATAAAAGGTATTTTTTATAAAAATTTACCTGTTTTCATGAATCAAGTCGATTGAAGGCGGTCCAATTATGTTCAAAATAAAGCTATAATTCAGTGGTAACTGCACACAAGGGACGTCCCTTTCCGACAGAGGACGATTTGATTGCGTCTGCGATAGATTTATTTAACCCTCTAATATATTTTCTTAAAAGGATTTTTTATGCAAATTTAAAAGCTATTTTAGTTACAATTAGAAATTGTTGTAATCTTTATGTTAGTAGAGTATGTCGGATAGGTGTTTGTTGATTATTTCCGGGGTAAAAAATAGCCCGTGTGTTTTCCTGACTACAATCGATCCTTGTGCCATAATTAATTCATAACAGTTTTAGACATTTTGGCGTGATTGAGTAACATTAATGTTTCTTTCGCATCTGTCATATAAGGATTCTCTTAATATTTAATTCGCTTAATTTTCTTATTGTATTGTATTTGTATTAGTTAGAGGACTTTTTTGTGACCTAAATAAATTTATAAAAATGATAAGATTGTTTAATACCCTTGAATTTTGTATAATAAACTATCTTTGCTCGCGACTTAGCGCTCGTTTAAATTTAAAGTTGTTGTTCAGTTCGCAGATTTTATAATAACTTATTATTCAAAATAGCCTAAGTTACTTTTAATGACATCAGCTATCTGCTTGTGAAAGTCCCGTTAAGATCGAGCCAGTCGTCAAAAATTAGCCGGAACAAACAGAGAGACAGGCTAATATTGTAAATAATGTTATTTTGGTATATGTACCGTCTATACTTACGTGTAAATTTAGTAAACACTCTATTTCTTAATAAAATTAGAGTGTTTGTACTCTTGCAAAATTTTTTCACGGATACATTTTGCATGAATTAATATAAGAGTCCGGTTCACTAGTTAATAAAATTTGGGATTTGTTTGATAATATATTTTACTGACTGATCGGATTTACAGCGATCAAGCGTTAACTTTTTATATAACTCGAAGTTTAAAATTAATGTTCCCCAATATTTTGTCCGACTTCGTTTTCAAACACCGACGTAATCGATACATCGAATAAATCGGTGTTATAGTGTGTAAATTTAATTTAAATTTCAAGTTTTTTAATTTGCTCGTTCTCGAAAGGCAAAAACAAAACCTTATTTAAAATTTACATATAAAACATTTTAAGCAACAGATGACTACTACTAGAAAAAGACATTATCGATGTTCAATTCTAAATTGCAATGTACAATACTAGAAGTAAAGACAGTTCCGTGTTTTCCTAATGGCAAAAGTAGCTGTTGCCCGGAGCGATCAGTTCAAGAGAACTGATTTATATATTCTTTTTCACCTTTGCAAACATATAAACATAGAGCGCAAATACGACCTTGTAAAGATACGAAAAATACTCAAAAACATTATGGGGTTCATAGTATTTGTAGTAGTAATAATTTCCAATTGCATTTCTATTTTAGTAATTGCTCAGCCACTTGTTAATTAAATTATTATACATCTATTTTTATTCCCAATATATATCTTATCTTTACATAACATCATATGTAATACATGTGTTTTCATATAAACGGTGAAAACATTTAACGTTTGCTAATTATCATAAATTTATTCAATGTTTTGATTTGCTTTCATTGCAATCGGCCGCTGTTTTACTTTTACAACAATCATAACGCCCCTTAACCTGCGCCTATACTGGATAACCTATCTGATAACTCAACTAAAGATTTGACCCGTATTTACGTCCAAGGTTCCTAATATTTTATATCACTTTGTTATGTAGTATGTAATAATAATTGTTTCGTTAGTGTCACGGATAGTTTATTAGGCTAGACATTTTAAGGTCTGGGGTATATAATACGGGTAGGTCCAATAAAGTGTTGTCGGTTTTTTATTTCAACAAATTAAGTACTAGCTAACACTCCTATGATGGCAAGAAAACGTTGACCCAGTGCGTTAGTTCTTCAGCCGTTAGCTCCCTTTGCTCGGGTCAGATTTTAAATTTAGTGAAATAGATAGTGCACTACTCACCTCGTATTTACGCTCAATCTATAGTATCTCCTGCATAATTGTTTGTCCTCCCTTAAGAATTGGCGGTGTGAAAAAAATCTGTCAAAAAAACATTATTACATATCAGTAATTTTCAATATATATCTTAGGTATGTAGTTGTTGCAAAATTGGCTATAAAAATAAAACAGTTTACCGAATCCAAACAAATACTGAATCAGAACGACAAATAAAATTTAAATATTTATTCAGTATTTAACCTGTTCATTCGTCGAACACGTTAAACTACACCGCGATTATGCTAATAAAGATAAAGCAAATAAATAAAAGCTTTTAAAAATTACTTCTCTTTTTTCTACGTAACATACATATTTCGTTCAATGTAACTGATATTAAAATATAGGGCAGCGCAATCGGAATATAAAGAAATATTTCGTTAAGCATGTCAAGGATAATAAATGAAATAAGTAATTCAATATTTTTATATATTTACATCGCCTACGATCCTACGAGCTACGATGTTATGCCAGGAGTTACATTGGCTGACTCACCCTCAAACTGGCACCAAGAATGTAAGGTATTGGTGCTCGGCGGTAGAATACATGATAAGTTGGCGGTACATACCCAGAGCTTCCTCAAAAACCTACCACAAATTAAATTTTACTATTTGTTTACTCTATATTACTTTGCGATTACGATGTACTAAAATGAAGCTATTCGAAATTAATTGTTTAAGTAAATAAAAAAATAAATAAATATGAGATAGACAACATCACATACATTACTCTGATCCCAATGTAAGTAGCTGAAGCACTCGTGTTATGGAAATCAGAAGTAACGACGGTACCACAAATACCCAGACCCAAGACAACATAGAAAACTAATTGTAATCTACATCGACTTGGCCAGGAATCGAACCCGGGACCTCAGAGTGGCGTACCCATGAAAACCGGTGTACACACCACTCGACCATGGAGGTCGTCATTGAATGATAGTATATCTATAATCTATATAAATTTAAATACACATAATATTATTTAAATTTTGTATATAAAATTGGGCCACTGCATAAGGATCAGAATTCAAAATAAGCTTACACGAACTTGTGTTTAATATATTATATGTATATACACGTAGCATTGTCATTAATACGGACATATGGACGATAAGGAGTGCACGTTAGATACAATGGTATATATGCATTGGAACTCTCTCCATCTGGTGTTTAGTCAAATGTAAAGTAATTCGTATATACCGAAATATAAAGCACGAAAAAAATATAAACATATCTGTCATTTTAAAATAAAGTTCATTCGTTTTAAATTTATTTTCTGTTACGTGAATAATCTAAATGTAAAAATAGATTTAATTCGCTACGCTCCAATTAAATATTATACCTATGAGAAAAATAATCCTTTACTTTTACTTGAACTGTTTATTGTTTTTGTTATTTTTTTAAAAATATCGTTTTATTTTTCATTACATACTTAATTGTTGATAGGAATGTTTATTTATTCCCTATTCATTGAACTGTAAAACTAAAATATATCTAAGAGATTGCGTATGCGGCTGCGCCTTTATCGCTTAAGTGATTATTTCTAGGGGACCTATCAACATACACAAATACATATAATATGAATACAAGTCAGTACATACACTATAATATACAAATATACGAATTATTGTTTCATATAATAATAATTAGATAACGTTGTATTGACTTATTACACAATCACAAGCACGCTGCTCTGCGATCAGTTGTCTGTACTCAGTTTCACATTATTTTGAAAGTATACGTACAACTAGTATGACTATATTGTTTGTATACGTAGATAGGTACTTAATTTCGTTAAGATTCTTTCCGTACATCAGTCATTCATCAGAATCAGATATAAGTCATCAGAAAATTGTACAGGGTATTTTATGCAGTATGGATGGATTTTGTATATTTTTTTTTATTAATTAAAAATGAATTACAATACAAGCATAAATGTTTTCATATTACATTATTATAATACAAGAATATTGAATGAACGTTTGTAAAGTTAATCGTCTAGATTTAAACTTGTGCAATTACTGTGGAGCGTAGATAAGTGCAAAGTAGTATTACATATCATTTAAACCCTCTCCAAAATTGGATTTCGTAATTATATATCACCTTACATAAGTTGTATGTATATTTGATCGTTGGGCTGGTATTTTTTCAATAAGTGAGCTATCACGGAACGCCTGACAATTGGGAAATGTAGAAATTGTTTTTTTTTTTACAAATAATACGCATAAAAGTATGCATTATCAAAAATAAAATAATCAGATTTATAAAGAAAAAGATTTATATTGCTGGCTGGTTAGAGAGCGGTACTGCGTCTGTATAAGAACATTTTCATTTCAATAACATGTCATAATTTTGGCGCCAAATGTAGTTGAGTGACTATTAGGTAAAAACTGTCATAAGTTTAGAAAATTCCTAAAAAATCTAGTGATTTGACGCCTAGTTTCGCGAGAGGTCTACTAGTTTCTATTGATATTTCATATAACACACCTATTAGATGTATCATACTAACATTGTGTGTGGCGTGGCGTATCGTGGCGACGGGTCGCCCCAACAACGGACGGCTTGACCCGCCGCATTAGAATAGTTTCACATCAAAGAGTCTTCTCTCTCACTAATAAAAATATAGATTATAATAAAAAAACAGTACAGCTGTTTTCATATTGGATTTTGTGAGTGCTACTCATGCTATTATTTTGTGAGTATTATCTATTGAATAAGTTCTCGTTTATTGAATAGATAATACTCGTAAGTAGCACGTGAATCTTAAGAAAATATTACGAGTTCAAATTCGAAGATGAATTAAGCATTGAAATTTCGTTTGCGTCCTGAATTCATATTTATAACATTTTATTTTGTATTCAGTAAACCTGCGTAGGAACGAAGTGAAATACTGTCGTATATATCAGTATATCACAATTAATCGCAGTTGTGTGATACGTAGTATTATTAATTTTATTTTACGTGTAGTGACGGCTATCAATGATAAACTAAAGCAATCCATCATCAGTAGTCGTTATAATTTTATAAGTAATGTATTATTCAATCTAATACGTTATACAAAAATATGACAATGTTTTTATACAAATATTGCAATTAACGTAAAACAACTAAGTTGCATTATTATTCGTATGTAAAAATCCGACTGTTGTTTTTATTTTTATATAATTGTCCGTATGTCGGATAACTTTATGTGAAGTAATTTCTACATGCGACGCGCCCGTCTCGACTCTCTAAAAGCTTTTGTCCGGGTTATTTGCTCGAAACGCAAGCACTCGTTTAGAATTCATATTTTACATGGAAGCCAAGACACAAACAAACTTCCCACTCCTCATCTGAAAATGTAGCAGCTTACTGCATTGAAATACAACTGTCATAAGTATTACTATAGGCGTTTCGCGTTTATAGAAAATGTATCAATGCAGAAAAATTGTAAAAATGTTACCATTGCTAAAAATATTTAGAAGAAATTTATCGTTTCAATTTGACAGAATATTGTTTTTTAATTGGAAAATGACTTGCCAGATGATGGTACCATGTAATATTAGGTGGTAATCACACAGAAATACATATTAACCACTCTTTACGTTGTCAAGGCTCACTCAACCTTCAAATTGGATCACCTAGTATTGTTAAAGGTACGTTAAATATGTGTGGGTGGCTGGAGTAATTACCAATCCTATGTCATCAAGACAATCCAAATCGCAAACTTTTCGGCTTTGCTATCCCTTTACGCACCCATTCAATTATACGGCCCAGATTGAATGTTGCTTTGTGCAACAAAATTGTCGTTCACGATACTAAAGATGCGTGCGCTCAATCAATGCGTTTAAATAATTGCCTCGTTTTTTATACAAATACCTAAATTGTTTGGAATAAAAACATAACTAAAAGATAACGACATTATTCATAATCATTTAATATAAAACTCGATTCCGTAAACGTGAGTTTTTCGTGTGACCTTCTGATTTTTTTATAAATATATAATTATGTGGTCAAGTGGTCTATTGACTACATTTGACAACATCATTGCTATCACTAGCGGTATTCGTCTTCTTTCATTCGTCTTGCTTTAATCGTTCATTTCCAAATACATTACAATACAAATACTTAAATATGGACAAGAAAGATGTACAAAAAGCGGTCCTATCGTTGAGACAGCTATGTTAAAAATTAATAATAAAGAATAAAACAAAATAAGAAAAACACGGGTTCTTCAATATAAATATATTATGCTCTTATTTATTAATGACACAAATTATCCATTGATCAAAGTAAAGATTTCATCAAAATATGAAAGTATCAATATAGTAAAGTATAAATAAAGTTAATCAAAATATGAAACAGATAAAATAACAATTATTCGTTTGACTAATATATTTACTCAATCTCTTAAGAATATCTATTTAAGGGCTCTATACATCGGAGGTTGTTTTTATTCTTATAGATTGGTCTGTCCAACATTGAAGAGGGTCGGTAATAAATCAAGCACTTCATTTCGAGTTGCAGAAGCGTGCTAGAGTCATTCGAAAGGCGAATCTTGAATCAGTCAATCAATTTGGTAGAAGATAATCTATAGTTTTTTATTGCTTTGTTTTTCTTTTATATTGCCTTTTATATTATTATCCAATACACACAAGATTTACAAATAAATGATTATGTATCGAATATCTACATATTGTATTATAAATACATAAAATTGTTTATATTAACTAATAAAAATACCAGCTTCCTAATATTAACTTTTTCAGTCAATAGAAAAATATATATAATAGGTAATTAATTAAATTACCAGATTAAGCGTCCACGCATCTTAATTATCCTGAAAGACAATTTTGTTACACAAACAGCGACATTCATTGAAATGTAGGCCGTATAATTGAGTGCGTTAATGGAATAGTAAAGCCGAAAATTCTGTGGTGTGAATGGGCTTGATGACATAGCATTGGGGATTACTTCGGCAACCTACACAGACTTTAAAGAGTAAAGGGCGTATATTGTGTTATCAAATACATTTCAAATGTTCTACATAATATTATTTGTGTAAGGAATATTAATTATTTTATTCGTACTATTATATGGGACAAGTATTATTTTATTTGTTAATTAAATATGTAAACTAACAAGAATAGCTTCGTTGTTCTAATAACTAGCTTAAAGGCTATTGGAATTAAAAAGTTACTTGATTTTAGTACCGTAATATTTGTAGTAGTAGCCCAGATTTTGGAAGTTGGCTAGGCTTAAATTTCCGTGCCTAAGAAAGCATGTAAAGCTGGTCTTGCATCTACACTCTCCCCGTTAGGATTACCATTCCATCGGATTATGAAAGAGTGGAATTGGAAATTACACCGGTGTTATATATATATAATAAAATCCTAAAACAAATAAACTGTTAAAACAAGTCAATCGGATTACTATGTTTTATAAAAAGTAATCTTATACAAAAAATATCAATATATTTTTAATACGAATAAGATATAGTTGGAACTTGATTACAGAATAGATGAACAATTAATTTATTTATCATTGAATTAAAATAAATGAATTATGTACACGGAATAAGCTAGGAGTCTGTACTTAATTAGAGCCGATGGCTATTGCTCAGCAGAAAGACATTAACGAAGTGCCTACTTTGCTCCCTCTTTTAAATCAATTAACTTCAAATTGAATCGTGTTAATCCAAATAATTTATCATTCTGCTACGTTGTAAAGTAATTTATCAAATAAAACCCAAACTTTCTGCCAGAATTAAAAACAATAGTAAGTGGTATGTCCAGATAAAACGAATTGATTCCCTTTGAAACGGACGGTGATGAATCAATCCGGTTTCGCAGGTAGAAGCTATTTCAAATTTATGGCCAGGGAAGCGACCAATGTGATTTTGATTCGATATTCCAGTACACAGTTTCACGGAATAGCTTCGAACTTCGCGCTTAAAAATGAAAATTAGTCCACAAAGAGTTTTAGTGTCAAGTAATATTAAATAAATATAATATTTTTAATATAATAATTCACACACATTACTCTGAACCCAATGTAAGTAGCGAAAGCACTTGTGTTATGGAAAATCAGCAGTAACGACGGTACCACAAACACCCAGACCCAATACAACATAGAAAAGTAATGATAATCTACATCGACTCGGCCGGGAATCCCCATGAAAACCGGTGCACACACCACTCGACCACGGAAGTCGTCGAAATACTATATTTATATAATAAATAATCAAAATACTATATTTCTTAAGAAATATTTGACTCTATTTGCTTAATAAACATAATGAAATTATAAGGTAATGTTACCTTATGTTATGCATAAAAATAATAAGTTTACATATACATATTAGAGGTGAGATGGCCCAATGGTTAGAACTCGTGTACCTTAACCGATGATTGCGGGTTCAAATCCAGGCAAACACCACTATGTATATGTGCTTAATTTGTAATTATATTTCATCTCGTGCTCCCGCCGAGCACGAGAACATCGTGAGGAAACCTACATGTCACTAATTTCATCGAAATTCTGCATGTGCATGTGCATTCCACCAACCCAGCACCAACACCATTGGAACAGCGTGGTGAAATATGTTCCAAACCCTCTCCTTAATGGAAGAGGAGGCCATCAGGCAAATTTTCCATTGCTGGGATTACCCAGCAGTGGGAAATTTACAGGCTGTTACTTTACTTTACTTTACATATAAAGTAGATTTCTAAAGAGTTTTTCTCAAAATCGTATTTGAATTTTTGTCACCAAACCTGTGCATCGAACAGGTTATCAATAAAATATTACGGTTCAAAAAAGCTAAAACCAATATTTTACTTTATTTTTTGGTTTCCCATCCGCAATAGAGTAGGACACAGATTATAATTATATCGTTTTAATTTTACAATTTTGTAATAAGGGTGGCGTTAATCTATTTTCTTAAGTCACCAAGTTTCTGTACAAGATTCATAATTTAATTCGCCTTCCCAGTTTCAAAGAAATTTTCTTTTTATACTTTTTCTCTCATCTCTTAATTCCTTTATTATGTTAATAAGAATAATACAATTTATTGAATTATAAATATCAATCGTTCTATTATTAAATTTTTCGACAAAAATCTTAATAAATAAACATTATTTTAAGTTTCTTGTGTACGTCGTTTCACTAAGTTATTTTTTTTATTCTTTGCCCAACGTTGACTACATTTGCTATTCTTTTCTATGTATCAAAATATGATATTTTATAAATATAGAAACAGGCCGTATATCTCATTCTTTAGGTCAATATTTTTTAATCATATGTTAATCAGTCAGGTATAATTTTAATTACGGTATTTAGTTTTTTTTTTAAAATAAATAATCATGATTATCAGATTTAAGCTCAAGCGACAGAAAATTAGATTTTTTTATTAAAAAAAAAAGTAAAAGACATTTTATAAAACTCGCATACCGTTTCATTTAAGCTGTGGTAAGGATACCTCTTGGTGACCGCAAACGTTTCATTGGTGCTGTGAGAAATATTACCCAATAAATTACTATATTATCGGACCGACTCGATTCTATACCATTCGTGGTCATTTTATTATCTATATCGATATGATATGAGATCTTATCAAGTTTATAATGTGTCCATTTGGCACAAAAGAGCCATTAAAAAAAGAATACTTAGCTAACCTTAAAATGAAAGACTATTGAGAAGATAAGGACTGTTTTATTTTATGGTCATAGGAAATGAAATATATATATCAACATGAAGTAATCAGAGTCTTTTATCTTTTTTTAATCAAGTTTAGACCGTTAAGAACTTTGAACCAAGTTTCAATTTAAAATTGTATGAAAATTTTACGTAACATGCTGAATAAAAAGTGTTTTCGCCATAGTTAAAAAACGCGGACGTGGTATGAAATTTTTAATTATATAATACATGTTTATGGAAACCAACTTCTAAATAAAAGTTACTATTTTAATTAAAATATGAAACAGAAAATGTGATAGTAAATACTAGTCGTAATTTTTTTTCTTTATATATTTAATTGTGTGTAATAAAATAAATATAATATAAATATATGGGTATGAATTATAATAACTATATATTAATAACCAGTTTACAATAATGACCTTACTAATAATACTAATTTCAGCTAATAAAAATACAGACTGTTTGAAAATAAAAATACTTTTTTTTGCAAATTTAAAAGTTTTTCTCTAAAATATGAATGATCGAACTGTTTAGATGGTGGTAGGGCTTTGTATCCCGGTTTTAAAGGTGCGTAAGTAACGCACAAGAGGCATAATCTCTGAGCTACTCCGCCTACCTATTCCATAGAAAAAAACTGCAGATTAAACACTTTTTAGAATTTGAACTATAATATTTTATGACACATCTGAATCTTTACCCATAACACAAACGTGTCCTTTGACTAAAATTTTCCGAATACGTGGCCTCTATCTATTTATTTGTACATAGGTATTTTTGTAATCTGTATTCTTATATTTAAGTTACTCTATATATATAAGCACTAGAAATTTTCATAATAATAATAAACTGATCTAATCATGAAACTTATTTTCTACACGAGTTTTCTTCGTCTATCGTGAATCGGAGGGTGCGCGGAACACTTTTAAGTCTGCTTGTGACCACGGCTGACTCAACTTTTTCAAAGTCTTGGGTAAAATGAAAAAGGTACGATCGCGGTTGAATCTTGAAGTAATATTATATGCGTAATATGTGCTGTGGAAGTGTACAGAGAACCTATTTACTTTAGTAAATTAATTGTCCAATAGATAAAGTATTCTATGTCAGCTAAGGCTGGGCGTTCCACAAGGTTGAATTATAAGTCATTTTTTATTAATGAAGCGTAAAAATGATTTTATTTAATACTTTCAATATTTGCGATTTCGTTTTCTTAGCAAAAGATATTTTAGTTTTTGATTAAGTTATCCATAGTCGCTATTATAATGTAAGATCTAAAAACCTACCTTATCTCAACCGTACTTAGAGGATTAAATACAATAAAAGGGTACTTATTTTTAAAGGGAAATTTATATACCAATTTTCTAATAAGATGTTTATAGTTATTTATTTGGATGATGAACTTAAGAATTTTTGACGGTTTTTAAAGAAAATTGGTCATAGTTATCTATTATGTTAGTAAATAACTTTTTGTAGTATGTATCCAAAGCAGGTGGAAAACAGCTAGTTTAAGTTTGCAATTAGTAACATGATATCACTGTTGTAATCAAATATATTGGATGTTATTGCCTTTTGGTGTTTTCAAATATCATTTTAATAGGCATTTAACAAATATATTCTGTAAACATTAATTTAATAGCTATTAATGTTTATTTAATTAATGTTAACTATAGTGGCAGGATCGGTAAATTTTACTTTATTTATATTTATACAAGTGTCATCTCTAAATCCTTATGCCATACTTTTTTTAATTGAGCCAAATTTGTGGTAGGCGTTGTTTGCCACTGTTGCAAAGTTTCCTACAAGTATGTTTATTGTTTGACTTTTTGATTTATTTGATTGTTTGTTTGACATTCGTCATAGTTGGCTGAAAGTTATTATTAATTTATAAAGCAAGCAAATCAAAATGAAATTAAGCCTTTATAGGCTTTACAGTAATCTCGACCCTTTAATCGTGTATCCTCCACCGTACGTGACATTGCCGGAATAATTACTTTTATTTGTGTCGATAGGACTATACTTTATATTCAATCCCTATCAGCACAAATAAAATTCATTAAATAAGAAAAAATTACAAATAAACAAATATAATAAGCAAACATTTTTTTATACATTTCTAAGCACGGTCTTTTGTTATATGAATAACAGTAAGTAATATTACAGGAACATCTTTGTTATATATACATATTTCAGTGGTGTTCATCATCAAAGAGTTTAAAAAACTCAAAATCATATAATTTGTACAACAAGGCGAGCGCTTACATTTAAATTATCAGATAAGTTTCACTTTGATGTGTTTAATCCGACCCGATGAATTTGATTGCTGTTTGAACGTCTGAAGCTACAATGTATTTGATAATTATTATACAATATTTTGATATTATTTTACCGTGTTGACGAGGAAAGAAAAAAATGACTAGATTTGTATGATTTTATTATATTAAACTACTTACATAACATTTGTTAACGTTCATTGAATTAAGAAGAATTTTTGTTTTCAATGTGTGACAATATATTTATGTATATTACATAGCTCTTATTGACTAACAATCATTTTAATTTAATTTAATAACGACCTCTATGGTCGAGTGGTCTCTACACCGGTTTTCATGGGTATGCCACTCTGAGGTCCCGGGTTCGATTCCCGGCTGAGTCGATGTAGATTACCATTAGTTTTCTATGTTGTCTTGAGTCTGGATGTTTGTGGTACCGTCGTTACTTCTGATTTCCATAACACAAGTGCTTCAGCTACTTACATTGGGATCAGAGAAATGTATGCGATGTTGTCTCAAATTATAAGGAATTTGCAAAAAAATGTCACCAAACCGCATTGGAACAGCGTGGTGGAATATGTTCCAAACCTTCTCCTCAAACGGAGAGGAGACCTTTAGCCCAGCAGTGGGAATTTACAGGCTGTTGTTTGTTTTGCAAAAAAATGTATGTTTTATTTTACGATTTCTATAAGCTTTGAGGTTAGAATTTAACTAGAACATTCTACCGAGCTATATAATACGCCTCGAAATATACAAAGCTGAATATGTAACAGTAATGAAATGTGGGTAATAAAGCAGGTGGAGCATCAGCAGTTTGTAGTACGCGTCGGTACCAATCCCTTTTATTAGCTATTTGGAACTCATTCGCGGATACGTATCTACTTAACTGTATCTCGAATGCGTGAGTGCCGTAAAATGTGGGCGAAAATATTCAACAAATTGTATTCGCGAGGGAGAAAAGAATAAGAATGGAAAAAGCGTTTTCGGAGAACTGAAGCATTTATTACCATTATTCATTGTAAAATATTTAATCGTAACACTGGAAATGTTATAGATTTAATAAGGTAGTAAGTACATTTGTAATAAATGTACTTTGATTATAAAAACATTTTATTATTTTATTGTTGGCAACATTTTTATAAAATATGTGGAGCGACAGTGCGGCAATACAGCATTATCATCAATTTTGTCCGTTTAGAGCGTGCTGTGGTTTTCTGTTAAATAACGTATTCTCACTTAGAATGGTTAGCGTACATTACGGTCTGTTTATTTTCATGCATTATAATAGAACACTGCGACACATTTTACCACACCTAACATTTACATATTTCAATTATGAAATCAAAATTAATCAAAAACGCATAACATGACCTATCCGCACGTTACCGCTGCATCTATTAATAATATTTGTATAAATCATCCTTGTAAATAATTACTCCTGTGCAAATATAAGTTTTCAGTTGATTTAATAACTTAAGTGGTATCTGCTTTGTAGAATAGAATAGAATAGAATATACTTTATTGTACACCACAAAAAATAAACTTTACATGGAACAAAAATAATAAATTAAAATGTAAAAAAAGGCGGTCTTATCGCTAAGTAGCGATTTCTGTCAGACAACCATTTTGTATGTATATTTTAAAAATACATAACACATACATACTTAATCTTCTAAATCTAACGTATGTTATATGGAACTTGGTTTCAGTTTAGTAAGTGAAAAGGGTTTTTTCGATAGTCAAATTTATTTAAATAAGGTATATTATAAAATTGGACATAGATAAACATTATTATATTTACCTATGCATAATCATTCGTCATGAAATAATAAAATTTATAGGTATCAGACCTACTTATGTATGTATTGAGACTTAATTACATTTTAGAAACACATCTAATTGAAATCGATGTCTACCATCACAAATAATATTTTAATTAGATTATACTCGCTTAATGCAAGCTTCAGGTTAGGCTCAATAAAATAAATTATGGTATAATATGGTAGCATACTGAACATTAAACATTTAAGCACATCCGGAATAAACCGCGGGTAAACCGAATCCTTGGTGGAAGTTAAAATATCTATGACCTCCTGTTTTTTGCTCATAAAATAATTTGTATCCTGTAACATATGATGTCTTTAATCTGTAAAAGTTAATTAATTATATAAACAAATAAAAGCTTTAACGTGAAAATTTTGGTTTTGTCGGAAATACAGTCAACCCTTTGAATTAATTAACGCGGTTTACTCGTTTCGATTTCAATTTGTTGTTCTGCCAGTTGTTGCGATATCGGAACTAAAGTCACAGAAAAGTCGATAGTGGACATCCGCTGGATGCATCCCTTTTCACTTGGAACCCAAGACTATTCAAAACAAAGTAAAATAAGCAAGGATCAAAGAGGAAATGAAAAATTGGGACACTGTCGTATCCGCCTATAGTTACACTGGCTGACTCACCTGTCATCTGTGTTAGTATTTGGTGGTAGATTATACAATGTTAATTTTCGTTGATATGTTTTATGAACAGCTTCCTTTTATTTGAAATTACTTTTGGTCAGTGGCACATTTACAAATCTGCCGCTAGTAGGCTATTAAATTTTTGCCGCCCCTATTTTTTTTTTGCAACATTTATTATTTGTGTTCTATAGTCCTCATTACATCGTTTTTTTTTCATGTTATTAGCGTGATTATAAATTATGTGATATTTCTGTCAGTTACTAAATTATTTTTCCAGCCCGCTATGTAACTGACGAGTCTACGGATTACGGAAGTAATGTTTATATATATATTTATAAGTTTTTTTTTAATTTCTGTAATAAAAAAACAATTTTGGGCTAAATTTGCCGCCCCTCTAAATCTGCCGCCTTAGGTTCCAGCCTACTTAATCTATTGGTAAATCCGCCACTGCTTTTAGTCTATTTTCATACGCGAAATTAATTTATTTTTAGTAGAATTAATTTTAGCGTATTTAACTTGCTATGACTTTCATTTACAAAACCGCCATGGACCGCAATGGGAAGAACGCGGTAGGCATGTAGAACGCAGGCCGGTTTGTAGGGTTGCTACCATTGGTTTAGATATTGGTATTATTGTACCATATTCATACTGTCAATGAATAGCATTAAAAACATCAACTGACTTTTTGAACTAACATGTCAAAACTGATGTGTTTTTCCCCAGGTTAGCAGAAGTATCCCTGAGACTGGTCTTGAGACGGCTCCTTCCTCTAAGGAGACATCTGCAGAAAAATAATTTCGATATAATGAAGCCACGTACGAGACGCTACGAGATGCAGAGGGGCCACTCAGACAGGAATTTAGCACGAAAAGATTTGCTTCATCATGTCTGAGATCTGGCTAATTTTGTAAGTTATAAAGCTAAATAAAGAGGTAATGACAAAATTCAAAAAAATATACGGATTCGAATGCCCAATGCGGTACAAAGACTTACTAAAAAAAAGTACTACATTTAATATTCTGAAACATCTGACATTCTTTATATAAATATTTGGTTTAATTCTATTATAACCATCGTTTACACAGTAAAACAGTTTGAAGCGCAAATATATTAGTTGATTAATATTTTAAAAAAATATGATAATTTAATCAATAACTATGACAAACAACTCAATACATATAGAAATATAAATATTAAACATTGGATCATCATTTACTCAGTTATATTTGGTTAGTGCTAATTTGTAAGTAATTTACAAATTGAGGATGAAAATGTGCCGTCCTTGTTTCTCATTGCGATGTGTTTAAACTGATTTCTCGAGTTGAGGCATGTGAGTATCGACATCCCTTTAATTTATTATAAGTGTACAACATGTCATTAGTCATGATGGTTCATTTGTCAGTCCGCTGATCTGCCTGCCTATTTTCTCTTATGAGATTCTTATTTAATATATTTATGTCAGAAACTATATATCATTTAGCACAATCATAACTGATGGTTTACCTTTTGGTAACGTTAGGTATAAAGAGTATCTTCATTTGTTTTCTTACTGGTATCAAAACATTTTTGCAATATCGAGATTTCTTTAATTTATCAAATTAATGAAACTTACTTACATGTATCATTAATATCTGCGGTTTGTGAGAGAAATTAAAATGTTTAATCTACTGGATTTTTTGCGGATACTATATTAGTGTGATTTGGAAATAGACATTTGTAAATAATCGTGTCCGTATTTGGATTTTTTAAATCCTTTCGTTTTTTATGACAAAAATAAGCTTATGCGCTTACTACATTTCCTTTCCGCGATAACACATCGCCTGTGCTGTAACCCTTATTTGAAACATTTGTTACTTAAATGAGTCATTATATCGACAACGTTGTGTATTCATTATCATATTATATTTAAAAGAACTAAACCATATTTTTTAGTGTAATTCATAAGGCATGGTCTTAACGAAATATTAACAAATATAATGTCGAAGCATTATAGTTTATTAATATTTTATTCTACACCTATGTTCCTAGATAGAAATGAGATCGCGTGTGAGAAAAGCTCTTATCTTTGAAACGGTTAAGGTTGAATTCATTGATTGCACATGAACGTAAAATTGAACGAAAGATCACATCCAATATTTATATTAACCGGCTAATCTTATATATTCACATTTATACATAATATGATTGCACGAATTATATATATATATATATATATATATATATATATATATATATATATATATATAATTATATACATTTTAAATATATATATATATATATATATATATATATATATATATATATATATATATATATATATATATATATATATATATATTTAAAATGTATAGGCTAGCGCTTGACTGTATCACATGAGATACAGTCTAAGATGGAGCGCGCTTGACAAGAAGGTGCCTATTCACTCGGAACTTGAAGGTACCCATATTGTAGGTGGTGGGGAAAAAGGAGGTCGGGAGGGTATTCCAGACCTTGGCGGTGCGTATCAGAAACGAGGAAGCAAAACGTTTCGTACGTGTCTAAATACGTCAACGTCAACCACGTACGGATGCAGATCCTTTCGGTGCCTCGCAGTTTTTTGGTAAAAAGGTGAAGGGGAAACCAAATCAAATAGTTCCTGAGCACACTCGCCGAAATATATCTTGTAGAATACCGACAGACAGGCAACCTTACTATTACCTTACTGTTTTGTAACCAGTGTCTGGTCGCCAATGAGTCTTCTAGCACGACGATCCACTGAATCCAAAGTATCAAGCTGGTCTCTTAGCAGAACCGTCCCATAAATGGCTGCAGTACACCATGCACGATCTGACTTGGGCTTGATAAAGAGTCAGAAGCTGTTCTGGTGTGAAGTACTGTTTGACCTTATTGAGGATGCTAAGTTTTTTACCAGCAGTTTAGCTTTGGATTTAATGTATTGTCCAAAGTTGAGTTTCGATGTTAGTGTAACTCCTAGAAGCTCAATACTGTCGGTGATGTATGATGATGATGATCGGTACAGATACATTCCGGAAGTCGGAGTCAGATGGAATGGACTCCTCTTGGCAGTAAACAAACATGCTTGAGTCTTGGCAGGACTAAATTTGACTTTGTTATTATCGCCCCAATTCGAAACCTCTTCCAATCTCAAATTAATGCGTTCTACCAAGGCCTCCTTGTGCTCTCGAGTTTCTGTTGCACTAGCTCGGGGACCGGATATGTATCTCTCCGTGACAGTACTGTCGTCTGCGTACCCAAAGATACCGGGTTTCAGCAGATCGTTTATACGCAGCAGGAAGAGTGTGGCGGAGAGAATTGAACCCTGAGGAACACCGGTATTAATCGCCATTAGATCAGACGAGAAGCCATCTAGGACAACTCGAAACGATCGTCCACTCAGGAAATCTGATATCCAGTTGCAAAGGCCAACAGGTATCCCGTTGCTAGGAAGCTTACTAAGAAGGCCCGCATGCCAGACCCGGTCGAAAGCCTTGGACACGTCAAGTGAAACGGCTAACGCTTCACCATACTTGTCCATGGCCTCGCCCCAGATGTGAGTAGCCTATATTAAGAGATCTCCTGTTGATCGATTCCGACGAAAACCGTACTGCTGGTCCGATAGGAGATCGTTTTCTTCGAGGTACGCCTGGAGTTTGTTATTCAATACACGCTCCAAACCCTTGCAAAGTATGGAGGTGATTGCTATGGGTCTGTAGTTAGCCGGGTCGGTACGGCTACTCTTCTTAGGTACTGGTTGTACGTTGGCAATCTTCCAGGCTTTAGGGACTTGAGCGGATTTAAGGGAGAGGCGGTACAAGCGTGTTAAAACAGGGGACAACTCAGGTGCACAATTCCTCAGGACTATTGCTGGAATCCCATCAGGGCCACTGGCCTTATTCACGTTCAAGGTGCGCAGAATTTTTAGGACCTCTCTTTGGCGAATTCGTATCTCTGGCATTATTGAGTCGCAAGGTGGTATATTTGGCGGTGAGGCACTTCCTGCATCGAGACGCGAATTTTCGGCAAACAGGGCCGCTAATAAGTTAGCCTTTTCTGTTGCCGTAAAGACCAAGGATCCGGTAGGCTTCAGCAGTGGAGGCAGCGATGGACGACAGAAATTTGTCTCAACCGACTTGGACAGAGACCAGAATGCTTTACTACCACGGGGGTATGAAGCTAATTTGGCTCCAAGACGTCTAGTTCCGTTGAAACGAGCCTTCTTGAGAACCTTCTTGTAAGACTTGGCAGCAGAGTTAAAGTCTCTCTTCTTAGTCGCAATGTCCGGAGCTTTGGTGGTGCGGGCTGCTGCCTACGCTACAAACGCTGAGTTTTTACGGGCCTCAGCTGCGGCGCACTCAGCGTTGTACCACCTAGGGATCTTGCCATCCAGTGATACGTCAGCATATGGAATAAAGAACTCCATAGCCTGACATATCACTTTAGATATGGCTTGTTCGCAGCTCGACGGATTAGTGGAAGAGAAGCATATCTGCCGCCAAGGGTAGTATGCAAAAAAGTGTCGCATCTCGTCCCAGTCTGCCGACTTGTATCGCCACATCCGTCTGGTTCCAGTGGGACCGGAGTCCAAAGGGTGGAAGTTGAAAACCGACCTGATCACACAATGATCAGAAGTACCCAAGGGAGCTGCAACTGACACTGAAAACCGGTCAGGGTCGGTAGTCAACAGAAGGTCCAGACAATTAGGTGTATGACCGTCCACGTCCGGTACCGGAGTTGTTTCATGTACCAGTTGAGAGAGGTTTAGGGACATTGCGAATTTGAGCGCCTCTCTCCCGGCGTGATCGGTGTTCTGGTATGGGAACAGCCAATCTTGGTGGTGAGCGTTGAAATCCCCCAGAAATACCATTTGAGCAGTCGGGTAACGACTTTGGACGGCATCAGCCGTCGCGCTGAGATACTGAAACATCCGAGTTGTCTCCTGGTCACATTTGTGCAACCTATAGACGCAGGCGTATACAATCTGCTCCAAAACTGTATCCGATACGCACCACATTACCGAAAAATCGGGTACCTCCAAGTTTCGGTTATTGTGTAGTTTTGCTTTTAACTGACTTTAATGTGGAAAAATGGTAAATACCAATTTATTGTAAGTAAAAATCTAAATTTAAAGCGGATAAAATTTTAAAATGCAGCCGGTATAAAATATTTCATATAAAAATATTTTCCGAATCTGTATATTTAGGTATATGTATTCACATTATAAAAATATCCTCTTATTTACTGTAGTATAGCCTATATCATACATTTTTTCAATACCTATCTGAAATAATACTAACAAAGGATTTCAAAGTGTTGTTGTGTGTTGTCAAGTTACTGAAAAGTTTACGTCTTGGCAGAAAGAAGCACTCACTCAAAATAATCTTAAACCAAAGTATATAAGCAGAAAATGCTAATATTTTCCATTTTCTTTCTTTAATAAATAAAAGTGAGATTGGAAGAGGCAGTAAATACACACTCTTGGTACTAAATATTTAGTGTAACCATCCACCGATCTCGTAACGCTACGCAGCTTAATGAAATTGTATGTAAATTTTGTTGACGTTGCCCAGTTAATGTTAAATATATCCGATTTGGCTCGTGATCTCATTACGATCTCCTAACATTATGACTTAGGACATATATTATATTCGTCAATAGTAAATATTGTATATAAAGAACTTACAACACTACGTATAATGTTTACATATTATGTTAAAGTGCTTATTTGAATATTCACTTATTACGAATTTAATTTTAAAAAACTACTATAATACTGAAACGAGAATCTGAGTGTAAAGATTCGCCTTTGAATGCCAAATTAAAAAATAAATGTTTATTTATTTTCACAGCTAAAATTTAATTGAAGTTGCGTCAATATTTGCAAAAAAATTATTAATTTAAATTATTGAGTCGACTGCAAAAAGTTTTTAATGAACGATCTTCTTGTTTTTTGTTATTATTAATTTTAAATGACACATGATAATAGTAGGTGAGAAGTACGACCCAGATTAATAAATATTTGGCAACATCAGATCTCTGATCTCATTGTAAGTTACTTCAATAACACAAGTGCTTTAGCACTTATGTTATTGAAAATTAGAAGTAACGATGGTACCACAAACACCCAGACCCAAGGCAACATAGAAAACTAATGAACATTTTATACATCGACTCAGCCGGGAAGACTCATCGACGAGCCCGGACCTCGGAGTGGCGTATGAAAACCAGTGCACATACTACTCAACCACGGACGACGTTTGAAGATTGTTTATGAACAGCTATCAAAACTAACTTTTTTGCTTTAAATATGCACAGCTCTTGCCTTATTTGATTGCACTGTGTTATATGTATAATGCGTTTTGTTATTTAAGTAGAGCGAAACGACATTGTGGATAAATCTTTTAAAACGCGTAGGCAGGGCGGTTTTACCATGTCAGGTCCTTAGTCAATGTACTTATCAGGGTTCCTATAGCGTTTCTAACTTCATAAGTTACAATTTTTTCTACCACAACGTGGTTACTTTTTTAGGGTTTGAACTATATTATGATAATATTCAATCGGTCTAATTGAATAGGTGAAATATTTATCTTATACATTTTATTTAACAATGAATTTCGTAAATTTATTTCTTAATTATAGTTTATTGACAATTTATGTCCGATGGATGATCCGGCGAAATGCGTAGAATGCATACAACCACAATCAACCGTTATTTCAAATCATTATTTAGAGTATCAATATACTCATTGTCTTCCGAAATATGACGATAGATATATTAATAATATGCAATATAGTAGGTGCCAGGTGGTAGGTATATAGTAGGTGTGCAATGTAATTTTTGAAGACATATTTTTTTTTCTTTCACGATGAAACTTATAATGTATTGCCACGCCTCGCATTCAAAAATAGGTACAATAATATTAATTAATTAGTAATTTTTTATCAAACCTATATGTGTACTGTCGAAAAGATTTCATGATTTATGTGACCATCAAAAGCCTGAAAAAATTGTTAGCAATAATGTAAGCATATATTTTTAAGTAACTTTCTTATGAAAGAACATAACTAGGAGTTTTTATTTTATAGATTTAATTTCCAATCATTTTGAAAACAAATAAAATAATTGCAATTTGTTTTCTGTTAATATAATACTGGTGGATATGTAAGGATATTTGAATAACCAATGAAAATAATCAGGTAAGGTTTCTTTTTTGGGAATACGGCAAAAACAAGCCAAGAAATTTCATTTCGTATTGCTTCCAACAATCGTTGGGGATCAACGTGTTGTGCATATAAAGAACTGTCTAACCCATGATATTATACTCCATACAGTGAAGATATTCTCTCCCCCACAATAGGTATCTTTATCGAATTTCCATTCAATTTCGATTTATAGATATGGGTCAGTCTTTTTGCATTTTAAAATGCCAATCATTTATGCATACCAGACTTTTTGACGTATATGTGATGAATATAATACAGAATATTCCTTTAAATAGAATTCAAACGGATGTTTGTTGGTTGAAACCAATTGTTGTGAAAAATCAATGGTTGTGATTTTTTGTTTGTTTACATATCGTACTCGCCAAGGAAATCTTTGTAGGGAGTTCCGCTTGTGTCGTATGAGAATATAACTAAGCCATATTGTAGCAGCGTTATGGAATAAGTTCCATTTACATCTGCCCTGCGGTTGCACATTTTAAAACTGTTTATATTTGTATATTCTGGAACTTAAACTACACTGACAAAAAAGCTACATGCTATGTATTTAGTAATTATAAAAATAGGGTAATACTACTAACTTGTTGCTAGGAAATTATAATTTCACAGTTAATGACACTGGCTTTCCGATAGGGCATCCACTTATATGGTTTAAACAAATGTGATATGTTTTGTTAATTTCATAAATTGCATTGCAAATTGTAAAATAAAAAAAAAAACATATGTCAAACTAACACAACAATGGCAGTTTGAGTTAAAAAAATATATAATTTCTGACGTACATATCATACAAAATAGTTGACATAGAAGCATCCAATGTCACAAAGGTAGAAAACTCAATTCGAATTGAAATTGAACATTGTAAATTCATTGAATAATATCTGAATAGTGGTCTACGCTATATTGTATGAATTTTAATAGAATTGACATAGACAAAAGATGATCTTGATATATATTTTTTATTTAACCTACGCTTAGTAAATTAATAATTGACGTGAACGTTCGAAATGATTTTGAAATTCTAACTTTTAAAAACATGAATCCGAATATAATCATTGCCTTTTGAAATATGTATGTGTAAAATATATTTATTCTGTGTAATACTCCAAACAAAATGTTTTTTAAATAAATTATTTAACTTATTACGTCATTATTATTCTTTAGAAACTCCATAATTTCATTGTTGTTTGCTTTTTAATTAAAATGAATACTAAGTTTATTTTCGAATTCGTTGGATTTTACTTCGAGACTTGACGTTTGAATTTGAACTGGTTTTTTTTAAATATGGTGTCCGCCTATTTGACGATTAACGGATACAGTCTAAACTCTACCGACGGTCTCACTAATGGATCTAATGGGATGAGAATTTGCACTGGAATTCCTGGATGAATAAATGAGCACAAGAAAGGAAAGTTTGTATGGTAGTTCATTATTTCAGGTGATAATATTGTGATTATATTAAGTAGTAAGAGACATATCATACATAAGTACTTTTTGATTTATTTTTTCCTAAGAGAGTGATACTTAGGATTAAAGTTCGTATTGAAGTATTTTCAAGTGTTTTAGGGGTAACTTAAAAATTACTAGAAAAAATTAAAAAAATAGTAATGTATGAGGGATATAGTGTTTTTATTAATAACACTAAAGCTTGTAAGAGACAAAAAATTAAGTGACAAAACGACATAAAAAGAGTACTGAAATGTATTGCCGTTGCCTATTTACGTATTACAAGAAGAATTAGTCTTATTTTCCGTACGTCAATACGTCAAACCGTCAGATTGGTTTTAAATTGATTAACTTTTTTTGTCGAATAACATAATATTATATTGATGATATTCATAATGTTATAATATTTGTACAATAAGAGTACATTTTATGTCGTGTTCTATTATTTTTCGGTGTCTGTCTATATTAAACACATATTGCTCATCATATGCTTTGCGATAATGTAAAGATAGATATTGTTTACAATACATCATAACACTAATATACAATTTTAGGTTCAATAATAATAAATGATTTCAATTCGTATTGTTTTACATTTTGCTAGAAAACGAAACGCTAAAGTAACTTCATACTCTACCTTCTTGGTTTATATCCTTACTTAATAAGAAATATTAGAAACAATACAACTTCATAATAATAGACAAGTATCGCTTTTATTATTATAATATTGCTTTATTTTAACGTGATTATATTTTAAACTAGTGGCCAGGCCCTGCTTCGCACGGGTGGACATAAGCTTTTTTACGACCGTGGGTTACGTTACTTAAGTTTTAGTAAGATTCTTTATCAAAATCAAAAAAAAAATCAAAATCAAAATAAACTTTATTCAAGTAGGCTTTTACAAGCACTTTTGAATCGTCAATTAACAATTTAGTGAAGGTACCACCGGTTTGGAAAGTAGATTCTACCGAGAAGAATCGACAAGAAACTCAGTAGTTACTCTTTTTCAACATTTAAAAAATACAAAGTCATGTTAGTTAATACAATTTTTTAAATTAATATCTTTTCTAGCAATAAATGTAATGTTACTCGTGGATAATATAGCTTTCGAATGGTGAAAGAATTATTTAAATGAGTCCAGTAGTTTTTGAGCCTATTCATTACATACAAACAAACAAAGTTTTCCTATTTATAATATTAGTATTGATGCAAATTTTCCAATTAAAATCTAAGTGGAATCATTATTTAATTATCGACGATTCAAAAACGATTCATTGTGAAGTTAACTTGAATTAAATTGATTTGATTTGATTTGTAATATCTTTTATTTCAAGCTTTATTTAGTACTATAAATGCATGAAATAATGATGAGAATACAATCTGATTTTTGAATTGCGATTTAAGAAAACAGAGTTAATATTACTATTGTTATTGTTGTGAGAAAATATTTTGTTTACATTTATTTTCTCATCAAACGGACACAAAATAAATACAAATGGATTGTATGTGTATAACTAATCAATTAGTTCTTAAAAAATAAATTTCCCAATAAGTTCAATGTTTTTATATAGACATATAAATTTATCTTAACTTATACCGATTTTGTTTTTTATACAATTTGAAAATGGAATGCCAAAACTTGTAGCAATTTTATGGCCGTAAACAAAATCTGCGTACGTAGGTTAATTGTTTATTCATGGTACGTCCTTATGGGCGTTTATTTGTGTATAATATTCTTATGTTATTAATATTGTAGTATGTATGTTGTAGAAACCTAGTCATGTGATATTAGCCATTATTAGGCGATCGTTTTCAATAAATGTTTTTTTTTTCGTATCTGAATATTATCTATCATTAGTCATGTCATCATATACAAGCACATGCTCCATATCATATTTGAAGCACGTGCTCAAACCTTGAGAGTTTTCATTTTGTGCTAATAAATAAAAATATTTTATTTGAGTTCATTTCGGTTCATACGAAGGTTATAACATCAGTTTTAAAAAAATATCTATCACCTGATAGGCTTTTTAAATAGATTAAGATTCACTTCAAATTGAGCTAAAATTTGATATGAATACATTTCGTTATTGACAGAAAATACTTTTGTGGGCTACTCTCATAAAAAATGTTTAGTTTAATATTAATCTTAACATTGAATTATTTTAATATTCGAAAAAATATTTAATTAAATTTAAACTTTATGTCAAAAATCTCTGCCATGATATCGATACTTATATAGTCCTCTCACTAGTTTGCTTACTCTAGTGACAATATGATAGCGTATAAATTGCGTGACTATGTTCTTTCAAGTGTGTGCATAAATTTAAGTTTATGTTGCGATATTAGTTGTGTGCGTGTCTAATGGCGTGTTTTTGATGTGCAGTGAATAGTGACGTAGTTTAAATGTGTGCTGTCTCGCGTCCCGATTCATGCTAAATATGATAAACTTTTTATTCAGAATGAGTATTCGTGCATGACGCTTTGCAGAATATGTTACAAAAAATTGTTAACATATTGACGATAGCCTAATGTATTCTAAATTTGAATTTATATAGTGAAAATCTAATAGCTTTTTTCTGAGAATTGTTCTTTAAAGATTTCAATATGAAAATATATTTGTCTTCGGTATTCTGTATTAAGTATTATTTTTATTATTCGATTTATTGTAGCTTACCAGACCACCGAACAGCCGTTGATAAATTTCCTCAGACCACGGGTTTCAAATATATTACATCGCGAGTTTCGCGAGAAAAACGCTTTCATGGATGGAAACGCAGAAAATAAATATATTATGTACCTATATTTTAGCCTAAAAGTCGTCAGTCGTCGTAATTAAATATAAAATATCGTGATTAAAGAAAGCTTCTCGCGATAGTTACGTTAGTAAAAGAAGTATAATTAGGTTTTTATCATGTCTTAGAGTAATTGGTAAAAAAGCACAGTAGTAATAACTCATATGAAACTTTATATTATATGTATAAAAATAATGATCAAATAATAATATTTAGCCTCGGGAGGCTATTATGGTTAAGTATACACTATAACAATATAACGTACATATAAAAATAAAATAATATCTTAAACGCCCAGTGTATATTTCAAGGTGTAATCAAATTTCGTTTCGAATTATCGTTCCACGCTTTGCTTGAATGTTGTAATTCAATTAACTTTGATGAATTACGTTAAGCAGAAAACCATAGCTATAATCAGTACCGCCATTTAAAACGCCATTGCTTTATTAAAAAAAAAAAAATTCTTAACTGTTTAGGTTTGAAAATATACAACATATAACAGTATACAAGTATACATACCCAAAAATAAATAACCTTATGTATATTTTATAGGTCTTAATATGATCGTATATGTATAAAATCGAAGAACTATTTATCATGAGCACTTTTAAATAGTAAGTGGGATTGATTTGTAATTAAGCATAGCTTCTAATATCGTGATGTGTGTATATTTAGAAATTTCAAATTTATGTGAAATTTTCTCTTAAAACAGTTGAAACAGTCGGCTTTTATGTACATTTTCAAATCAAAAAGTTATTTTTATATGTGATGTCATTTGGTTTTAAATACATGTGTGAAATTACAAATTGTTCATAGAATTGAAAATGAGTTATATGTATTTGAATTGTAAGGCTACATACAATGATTGTTCAATAAATCTCGTCTAGTTGAAACATCAATAGTATGAAACGCTGCAAAAACCCAAAGGAAAATAATTAATATAAAGGTTTTAGTTTTATTATCTTTGAATACGTTTATTGCACTCCTCAAGAACAATCATCACATTAGCGCAACTATCCCAAATTTATAAATTGCTAATCAAATTTATTGCAAAGTTTAATATGGTTCGACCAATACAAGCAGAGTATAGTTGATGTTCTAGATTTTAATTTTACACGTACCACGTAATAAATAAATATAAACCTAATAAAGTTATGTTAAAATATAAATTTAATAAAAAATACCAAGCCATAAAGATACAACACTTTTTTTTCTAAGTTTTATACGCAAGATTCCTCCTTTTGGCGTCAGGTGCGTACGTTATAAATTGTTCGCAAGGCTATTACATTACCCGTAGATAAAGACTTCCCTATTGCGGTATTAAGAAAACCTCTTTAAGAGTATAATATTATATCCACAAACCCATATCAGTTACAGCTTTTCTTTATTTCCAATTTAATATAAGATATTATTTTAGGAACTTTCCGGTGTTATAGTCGATTTATAAATGTGGTAATGTTATAATCACGAGGAAGTATGAAAACTATTCATACTTCCAAGAATTCTTCCACTTAGCGCAAGTCGAAATGGACATTACTTTTCTGTTTGTCGTTTGTAACGTCGATTTAGTTGTCATGATCAAATTGTTTAGTGTTCTAATTTCAAATAGTGATATATTGCGTTCTTTAAAAAAAATTAAATAAAATAAGTTGTTATTGAAATTCGATTGACTTTTGTGGAAAGTGTTTTTTTTATTCCGGTTATTTTATGGTGCCTTTATAGAAAGCCTATAAGTCGGAAGGTATAAAAAGATACACTATACGGTATGTATCACGAAAAACCCAAGTCATGGTGATAAGGGGCCCTTTTTACCCATCGATTCCATCGCGATGTATCTTTATGTTGTATGATATTTGTAAATATCATTTAAATTTCAGTGATAACATTATCTTTTGGAAATATTAGGGTGATAAGCGTACGAAAAATAAATTAAACTCAAATAACAATTTACATTAATGAGTGAGATTAATATACATAGATTAGGCGTTTACGATACGTTTTCAATTTTCACGGATATTGTATCTTTTGAAAATAGCAATTTATTGTAAATGTTTTAAGAAACGGTTCAAAACATAGCAATTTTGTTCCATAAACTTGAATACATTTATTTTAGAAAATTAACATGTAAACCACGAAAAACTGAAAAAAACTCGGCAATTAATTTATATTTATAATCACAAGTGGTAAATCTTTATCGTTGTTTTTACGTTGACGTATTAAATATTGTAGGTGAAAATCATTTGTCTCATTATACATATTATGTTGTTTTGCTTTCGCACAATCATGCAAACAAGAATGAGAACGTCTCTAAAGCAAACAACTTTTGTTCTTGATTTAAAAATTTATATTTTACTCATCTTGTTTATCAAATCGCAATAACTGCATATTTTCGTTTTAATAAAATCGTTTGAGATTATATCCAAGAAATGTTTTATCAAGGTGAAATTATATTTGATGTAGTCCCTTTGTGCTAGTTTATTAAATCATAAATTTTCTGCTGTCTCCTACAAATTTATGCCAAACGTTAAGGAATCTTATTGAGTTGATTTAGGATAATTAAACGTTCTTACTGTTTCAATGTCTGTCTTTAAATATGTTAAGAAACTGACAAACAATCTTCTGAGATTTGTTAAATATGTACTAATCAAAGAGCAAGCAAAATTGTTTAAATAAACGGTTTCATACAAAGAAAATCACGAAAATCGGTAAAAAATTACTTTCATTTAACATCTATTTAATTTAACTAGGGATTTTTCTATTTAATGTTGAAGATTTCTTTTTTAATTTTCTGCCTCGTTTCGCCACTGAGTGAGTGACAAGTGGGAGGTAAGCAGGTGTTTGCTACTCCATGTCCTTTACTGTGACCCTAACAACCCGTATAAAATAATATCGATGATCGGGTGCGTCGTTAAGATGTAAAAGCGAAACAAACAAAAAATTAGCAATCTGAATCAACAACACAATAGTTCATTTTGTACCACAAAAATCATTCGAATAATCTTTATGTCAACAACAAAACAAACAACACCAACAGCTTGTAAATTTGTCACTGCTGGGCTAAGTCCTCCTCTCCCTTTAAGGAGAAGGTTTGGAACATATTCCACCACGCTGTTCCAATGCGAGTTGGTGAAATACACATGTGGCAGAATTTCTATGATAAGCATGCATGTTTCCTCGCGATGTTTTCCTTCACCGCTGAATACAAGATGAATTATAAACAAAAATTAAGCACATGAATATTCAGTTGTACTTGCCTGGGTTTGAACCCGTAATCACCATCTCGGCTCTCGATCTAATAGCATTTTATATTTTTTATCATCAATTTTTAAACTATCTACGTTATAGATCCAGATCGTACATATAACAGGAACTCATCACATTTTATTAAATTTCAAACCTAGGTATTGATATTAAGAAGTCTATTAAGCCTTGTATTAGATGAATGTCTAGGCATTAACTCTGAGAGCTTCAAAACTTTTGCTTTGATATAAACTGTCAGGCGTCTCTACCGAGAGTTCATCGGGCTTCGATCTTCTAAAACTTTCCACTATTGATCGTTTTATGTTTGACATGAAGTTCATTAAACGCGATGTATATTTACTATTTTTAGTTCACTTAAAGTAAACGTAACTTTAGTCTTTGTAATTCAGGTTTCTGTGTTAGTTCATAAAAGAAAATATAAATAAATTATATCATTTTCAAAACATCATGCATCATATTAATATTATGGATGTACAAGACTGGTTGACCAATAACCATAACTTGCTTTTTTATACTATTAAAATAGTTTTTATTATAAAGGATATACTTCAAGGGTACTTTGGTGAAAGTTTGGAAAGGTTCTGAGTATAGGATCCAACATGAAGTAATGGAATAGAAGGGAACGTAACAATTCTGAGGAGCACGTTAGTGATACTCGGCCGAATCTCTTATTTATAGGTTATTTGGATATTTGAGTCACTTTGGTTTGTATTTTCATGTTATTATTATAGTCGAATATTATAATCAACTAGCGAACCGCCACGGCTTCGCACGGGTGCAATACTAAATATACTTCAGAATTTGTTTAATTACGACATCACATTGCAAACTTCTAAAATTATCAGTGTTTCTTTACTACTAATGTTCATGTATTATATACATAAACCTCCCCCTCGAATCAAAATATGTTGAATACGCTATTATTTTTATTACTTTTTAGTGCATATTTATATGTTTTAAAATAGTGTTTTGTTTGAAGTCGGTTTTTCTTTTTGTTAAAATTTTTATTAATGTACCACAGAAATTATTCAAATAATCTTTATATCTGGATTTTTCCATGTCACCGTTTTTTCGTTAATTTGTGTTCTCCACTTTCCTTTACATAACTCCTTTTGTTCACTATATGTATATTATTTAATACGATAAGTATCATTACTATTGAACTGATGTTAAAACTCAGCGATATATTTAAATTTATCGTTCATTTACATAGTATTTACTCAACCGTCTTCTTCTACATACATAACTGAGCTAGCTGTCGTCACAGCTACACAAAAGTGGATCTCATACTGAGGGTGCCTTTTTAAAAGAGCTTCATTCGTATTTCCTCTATAAGGTTATCGTTAAAAGGGTTTTGTCTTTACGCAATAAACCGTATAAAATACTATTTCATATTTTATTGAAAAAAATAAATCTTATATAAGTTTTCCTGTATGGTTCATTCGTGCAGAATATTTCAAAATATGGTAACAATAAATAATTTATGCTACTGCTAATATAAGAACAGTTTGCATTTTGATCATTAACATATTTAGGTTTTATGCAAATCCACCTGGGTAGATAACACTTACTTATTATTGCTGTGCTATAGTTTAAAGGGTGTTGAAGCCAGTCTAACTACAGACAAAGTTGTTGGCGCCTAAAAGAATGATTAATATTGCGTACTGTCTCAATTTTAATGATAGCTGGAGAACACTTATCATCAGGTGCCTCATTTTCTAAAAGTGCCATTGGTACTTTCCAGAATGGAAAAGTGTATTTTCGTATGATATATAAAGTAATAACATTGGAATGAAAGACGCTCTTAATAATTGGCATTACGTTATTAAATGGGCAATCTCTGTCAAAAACTTTTGGGTAATATAAAGCCAAGTTTAATAAAACTCTGTGCGAAGGTGGTCAATTATGAAACTGCACGAAAAAAAAACCTGATATATGATGAAATAAATAAATAGAGGAATAGTACAGGAGACGATTCTACTAACGAACTGTCACTTGATCGCCACAAAATCCGAACGTAATCGTTGCCATTTACTCGTTTTACTATTCCACTTATCATAACGAACGCTCGACGAACGAGTTGCAATTCGATCCTCCAATGACGAAACGAAAAGTTTCTTAAAAATGTCGATGTTGTAGGTGTAATTTAGGCGTTCAAGTTCAACTCTGTCTCCTATACCGTCTCACACAATGATCATGATTTAAACGTGTCAGTGGGCAGACTCCTTAAGTGTCAATATTAATTCGCCCACAATTATAGTTTTGAACTTAAGTTTGTACATACTGAATTTCGAAAGTTTCCTTGTGTAATTTATCTGTGCTAATCTTTAATTTCTATTAATTTATTCTTCATATTTAACTTAGTAGATACAGTAATTCAATTAATCTTCATAAAGTAAAATCGGGAAAATCTTAATAGACTTAGTTTTGCTGAATTTTGAAACTGTGAACAAATTTGACTTGCTATGAGTTTAATTGGCAATGCCCTTCAGCATAGTTCGATGGATAGAAGACAAAAAAAATAGGTTTATTATGTTTAGAGAATATCAATGATATACTATTTGTGCAAAGAAATTTTATCGCTTTAGGGTTTGTTGTTGCAAAATTGCTTCAAAAGGTGGTTTATATCGAGCAATGATAGTCCAGTCAAAGTTTTATTCATTTTACATAATGTTTTTAATAAAATAAAATAGTTCAAAACATTGAATGTAAATGTGGAACTGAAATGCATCAAAATGCACAAAGTATCTCAATATCATATTTCGGCTGCGTGGTTAGGTGATTTAGAATTTAAGCGTGAACGTGGCGGGCAAGCGAATACCTCGCAGCAGCCGCACGAAATTTTCACGTTGCTACTCGAAACCTTACTATTACACAGCCAATGCCATACCTTTCTTTGTGAACGGCCACACCTTCACCGTATTTGGTAATATTGTAGTTGGTTTGTTTTGATCAGAACGAAATATATATCACCAAATCTCGGCTGTTCCCTCAAAAGCTGAGATTTGGTGATAGATATGAGGTACAGCCGAATTTGTATTGAAATAACGGCGTAACTGTATAGAGAACGTTGTAAATATATTTGGCTTTCAGTTCCGGTGCATAGGTCGCTCAGCTCGACGCTGATTGTATTACGCTCTTGTGTAATAAAATTAATAAAATTCTTTTAAATAATATATATTAATTCAGGATACAGACTTCGGATGAGATTAATATATTTTGTAAAGTAATCAAAAATGTTCATATTTTTCACTTGAATGTGTGCATCAAATTTAAAACACTGCACATTACGAGTCCATACAAGTCCTTTGTGTGAAAGTTAGAGTGTCTATTTAATATGACTTCCGAAGTGGAAACCTGCAGAGTGGCGTGCAGTAGCTGCATTCGTATGCTGAACATAAATGTCAAATTTGAATTCAGTACATGACGTACACTTTAAGCACGTTAGTTGAATTTCCGTCACGTTTTCAATCAAATAGAACTTATTCCAATTCGCATGGTTTTAGGTATTGAGAAAAAAATTACCGGTACAATAAAACTAAAAATATGTTCATTGTATTTGTGCGTTAAGCCGCTGCGGAGTCTACGTTCCCACATAAAAATGTCTATTTGTTTCTGGATGCAGTATTTGGAATTCAGTACATATCAAGATGAATGACTTTACGAATAATGTAGATATCTATATATTTAAGGTTTGCAAACTTATTCGTCTCCTATTTCCATTCGTAAGGTCATTTATCCTGATATGTACTGAATGTATATGTGTACAAATTAAAATTTGAAGCAGGCTTGCCAATGGGACACCTGATTGTTTGTGGTCACAAACACTCACGTACATTGGCACTGCAATAAATAAAAGTCATAATTATCTCACACCATCTAACTTTGGGAATTAACACTGGCTTACTGTCCCTTAAACCGGTACCTAATAATACTAAGTATTGTTATTCGGTAGAACAATATGTGAGAGGGTTGATATCTCTCCGGCTTGCACAAAGCTCTACTACAAAGTGATTTATGGTTTCCCTTATAATTAAATGATAATAATATTAACTATAATATTTAAATATATTTTTTCTAAATATTTATTTATCTTTAGTCGGGACATTTTCAATGGAAGAAATAATTACGTAATAAAGAGAACGTCACTCTCCGCCTTTCATTGTACTGGGATTCCTTATCTTATGCTGTCAGTGGCTGGTTATTACTTTATAAGAAAATCCGCTTAGATGTTCCGTATTTAGGTACCATAGCTTGTAAGGATGTATAATTAATTTATTATACTAAATATTTTAAAGAAGTAACATATACACATAAATCTAGTAGTATATACATACAGATAAAGAAAATAATGGGACTCAAAAGGAATATGAAGCCAGTTCGTCGTACTGTTTCAAGCAAATAATAGTTTTGACTAATTTAATGTGACTGGTCGTCTGAGTTATTTTTTTTGTGACAATAATGTTTTTTCCTGATATTAAATTCGTTAAAAATAGATAATATATACTAGATTAAAAAAATTAAAAGGAATATATTCGGAAGACATACAAATATTTAAATAGGTTATTTTAGAACGAAAACTCAGTGACGTGGTCACATGTGATTTTATTTCGCGCTTGTAAATTAAATCGTTACGTACCGGTCTTTTTGACTTAATTTTGTTTTTTTACTTACTAGGTGCCAAACCCAACTTTCTGAGAAGGAAATTAAAAATAAAGATTATTATAGATGTCCTTAATTATGAGATTTCAAATGCCATACTGAAAATAATTATATATTTATTATGCCATACTCATAATAACTTCCATAGGTATGCTTACGCTTCACACTGACATGTGCATTTATGTCGAAACATGCGTGGCTCGGCTTCGCTGCGTTTGCAAGACTCTTCATTTAACAACGCCAGTACCTGTCAACATGAATTATAAATGAATCTATTTAACTTCTATTTGACTATACATCTGCTCTGAATTCGCAACGTTAAATAGTAGGTTTTATTTTAAGCCATTAAAAATTATATATAAATAGTTATTTGAAAATAATAACTTCTATTGACTGCTATTATAAATGATATCACAAATGATTCTAACTAAATTAAGTTGTTTCAATTTCTTTTATTGACAGCAATAATGTTTCTTAATCGCTATCACATAAAAAATAAAAAAAATGTTTGACAAATAGAAGAGTTAAGGTAACTATTTTCAAATTGAAGCAATACCGATACTAATTGGCTTACCTCACCAAGCAATGTACTGCGCGTTCTGTACTATATTTTACCATCCGCTTCACATCTTTTTTATAAGTATGTCTGTCAGTATGCGTGGTTTAAAAGAGGCGACTGACTTTTAAACAAGTATAAAGATTAAACTATGTAAGTCACTATATACATATTAAAGCGTCTAAAATTAAATATAAGACACTCTTTTAATGTTGGTTACAACAAAATCGTATATAATAATTAATGTTGTTGGTTGTGTCGTCATTTTCGATTTTTTTTTTATTTCGTTTACGTTGATGTACACTAAACTATACCTTATAATCAGACAAATTATAAAAAAACTAAATTTAACTTTTTAATATTAGGGTGATATTCTTCAATATCTTGCTGATTAAATAATATTTTATGCGACTTCGATATAAAAAGATTTGTTTAGTTTTTATTCTACAATTAATTTATACGGTTTATTGTTAACAGTAAGTAGGCCGGTGGAATTAACAGATCGCGTATATGAACTAATTGATAGGATTGAATAAATATAAAACTTTTACGATGCCTTTTAGAAATCGTATTCAGCTGTGAATCAGCATTGATGCAGTTGCAGTCGCAATGCAGCAGCGATTGAGACTTACTTTTTAACTATTTACGTCATAGTTGTGTTTCATTATAATTAAAATGTCTATGAGTATATTGCACAGAATAGAATAAAAACTCTTTAGTCTTTAAAAAATAATTTCTGAACGCCTTCAATAATTAAATTAAATTGAGAACTTTTTTGAATTTGAATATTCATTGCTTTTGTGACTAATTAAAAAATAAAATTTGAATATCCTATTTATTCGATATTCATAAAATAGAAGCGCATTGCTTAGAAGAATAAACGTAGAATATTTTCCCATTTATTATTATTAGAGGTAAAATTAGTTCAGTCAACTTAGTTATTTTAAAAAAACCATCGATCCAGGTTTTGGTGACATCACTATAACATTTTTATGAACCAAACCGTAAATATGATTTGTAGTCCTCAAAACCGTTTACAAAGCAGTATGGCAATATTTATTTAACAGCGGCGGTGACTTTTATTAATTTAAATATAGAATGAAAAAAATGTTTAAAAATAAAATTCAAAGGAGTCATAAAAATATTATTTTCATTTTATTTAATTGGCCAAAAAATACTTTACAGCTACTATTTATTTATTTTGGGTAGTAGTCAAAACGAAAAAATAAATCACTAGTTGTCACCTGCGGTTTCACACCATTTTACGCGTTGGTTTACGGATTTTAGCCGTAGGCGTAAGGCTTATTTTATTTACTGTATCTTTTCTTGGAACTTGCTTCATACCGAAGTTCAACAAATAATGCTTGTTGGTGTGTCAGTAAAAGAGCATGTCCAAATTCAGACAGAAAAGAAAGAGTTACTACTAGATACTCAAGATTATCTAACTGCACTGCCTTTGTACGGGTATAATTACGATTTTATCTCGAGTTATCTTGTAATTAATTATATATGAATATTAAAAACGTACATTTTATTTTTTACGCTTATATTTAAATGGTCAAACAATTAAAATTAATTTTACGGCATCTATTTTATAAAGTTAACCTCAGTTAAACTACATTGAAAAAAATATTTTTCTACTTTTCAAAAACACTTTAAATTAAATGTAAAACATAAATTAATATAAATTTGTTTAGTAGTTTTTGTTTGAATCAGGAAGGAATAAACAAACAAAACTTACCTCTTTATGATATGAGTATGATTAGTAGATGAAGATAAAATATATTAAATGAAAAAATCAACGAGAGTTCGAAACAAAAATGTATTGAGGAAAAAGGTCTATAGAAAATACCTTCAGAGGTAGCTGGGAAAATTTTACGTGTTCCATTATATTGCGCTGGTGTTATCCAATCACATGGTCCTTGTTACGAGACCGGATAAATGCGAGTTTGTTAGGAATTCAACTTTATTGTAGAATTCTGTTTAAGTTTGATGAAAGTCAATTACTGTCAGAAAAGTTATTTTTTTCCAAATACCTAAAGTGTGTTTCGAATTAATATACCTACAATATACTTCTGGTACATACAAAATTAAATAATGATTAATGATAATAGCTTTAATAAATAAATACTTTTGAGAGCTTATTAAGATGATGGTGAGTACGAATCCAGTAATTGAAATAGGTACTTTGAACTTAAATTTTCAAGTTTAAATTTAAAAAACAAAATATTTTTTCAGTTTTCTGAATTAAATATTCACCTTAGAGGTTAATATTCTCAAAGTTTGTAGGTGACATACGATAATTCTGAAATTACGATGGGTCACAGAAACCGATTACAGGACCAAATTGGGCAATCCCAACTCTAAATAGTCTTGTCTGCCCTGCTCCGGTATGCTCAGCGCCAAACCTTCTGAATAGTAGGTAATAGAGTCGATCGAGGGAGCACAGTGCTGACTGACGTAATTGTCACAGCGAATGTTATATAGGGACAAAGTGGCGTAGCCCTGTGGAGATGTTGGTGCCTGGTACCCGATTTTGTAATTCGATATAGTGTTGGCAACAAGAACAGACGGCAGCCCTCGTATGCCACGAGGGCTGCCGTCTCCCGCGATTAGTAACGTATATCATTTACATAAAGAAATGAGATCACGTGATAAAGCTGGTCGGCAATACTTGGCATAATGTATTATGCTCTAACTCTAAATCTTATACCAAAAAAAATATGTAAGCTTAAACATACACTTTATATTTAAGTAAGCGAAATAATTTACTACTTATTAGAGGTGCCGTTAAGGTAGGCCGTTATGTGAATGTTCTTAATGAAACTGAATATTAACATGGAAAATGAAATTATAATCTGATATAACGCGGTCGGAGTTTGCCTTGAATATCATATAATAAAATTTAATAAAATTACGGTGTAACGGTAATTATGAGTATATCTAATCGACGCTAAATGTTAGGCTATTATGTTAAAACAACGATTAGTTTTGCTAACAACGTTAGGTTGCGATTCGTTATTCGAAAGTGTTTCTAAAAAAACTGTGGCATAAGTTTCGGAATAGCATACAATTCAAAGACTATTTTTTATTGATGTATAATAATGTAACATCTATCCGTAATATTTTTTAGTTACAAATAAATACTATTGTGTTTTGGGAACAACAACAAACACACCTGATGGCAAATGGTCACCATCACCATCGGTAGAACATCTGATGAGTGGTTGGTACCTACTCAGACGGGCGTGGACAAAGCCCTACCACCAAGTAAAATTTATAAAAATTAACACATTTATTAAATTCATGATAGACTGGTAATGGTACCTTGCGCTTGAGACTGGAGTACAGCAATGGTAATTGATGTTTGAAAGCTTAACTCATTAGACAATTGAAGAAAGTACGTACCGCCATAATCACTTGTTCACATTTTTTGAGAATACCATGACGGCATATTATATGACGCTTGCTGTCATGGTGTGATGTCGCTGCTGTCATTCTATATTATTGCCTTGTATTTAAATAATAAGAACGTTAATTTCATCTTAAATACCTTTGATTTTTATTTAATTTATAAAAAAAAAATCTATTTCCGAACACATTTTTTACGTTTAACAGCGTACTATGTTCAACTTTAAGATAATACCTTTTCAATTAAATGGATCTTTATACGCGTTTATAAGGTTGTATTTCTAGGTTGGTCGATTACGCTGCGCGCCAGCCCGAAAAACCGAAATTGCAAAAACGGTTCATTGAATTTTCCTATCATGTGCCGTCTGCCCTGCGGCGTTCAATATAATGTCATATCACGATGTTAAATTTAATCGCAATACATCATTTGTAATAATAAGTTAGTAAACGTAATTATTTTTATCATTATTTTCTATTATTACACTAATTTTAAATTAATTTTGGATATCACACAACAAACACTTTCAAATACATCCTCGTAATATTACAGATACATTACAAATGAATTATTGCAATAAAATATTGTATAGTATAATTCCCGGTGGCATTCTATAATTACTTATAGTATTGACACATGGGTTGGCGTGGGTAAATCACAAATGCTTGATTTGAAAGGGCCCACAGAGCAATGATTAAGGTGTGCTACTATTTACTCTAGAGACACCCAACAAAGTTACTACACCTACGTACAAAGTAAAGTATTGTCTGTCAGGAAGCTTGAATCGTATTTACGAAAATTAAAATTGTTATTCACAATGCAATAACTCAGCGTGCATAAATATTATTTTTATAATTTACTCCCTAGATATTCTAAAGGATAAATATAGGATTTATTCTCGAATATACGTCAGCAACTGTGAAATATTCTCACATAATAGCCATCTGCGTAGGCGATATTAAAGTATGCAAGTGTGTTACACACACACACTTGCATACTTTACTTACACTTAGCATACAACATAGCTAGACTTTAGATTCCCTTAACTTCCTATGTGACTGCAATCTATGATGATCGTAGAGCATGATCAGGAGAGTGAGAGTACTGACTTTTATAGTCCATGATACCACTCAGAATTTCTAGACAGATACTCAAAAACTTTAATTGGTTTGATCACAGGATAAAGCTCTACAACTAGGCCAACAAGGCAGATACACGCAGATATACGTATATATATATACGTACATAAGCATGCACACACAGGCACACAAAATACAGTATTCTAATATACTAATACCATGCTGATTTTTATAAAATGAATATGATGCAATAACTTCCAAACAGGAAGCATAACAATTTTATCAAAAATATATAAAATATATAATTTTAATAGAATACGAATTACTATAACTTATAATCGAATTTATTATTAATCATCAAAAATATAATTACCAGACTTGATAAAATAAATCATTATCAAATTTAATCATTAATTTTAAATTATCAGAAGAATAATATGAAACCTTAAAACCAATCTAACTTAAATGCAAATATATTCCTCAGATAGGTTCTCCTTATCACATTTTTTAATAACCATAAAAACTGATGAGATGTCAAAAACAATCTCCTCTCTTAAATGAAATTGAAAATTGAATAATCTGAGTTACTTTTAAATGACCTATAAATAAGCTTTATATTCAGGTAAAAAAATTATATCTTTTAACTTTCCGTGTGAATACTTTCAGTAGAAATATTATAGAATTAAATACGACAATTTGAAACTTGTGATAAATATCGCTTGCATAATAATAAGTAGAATAATATTGTTGATAGTATTTAAAGTATAATTACAATTACAAAGTTTCTGTCAATTATAAGACAGGAATATGTCTCGTCATCGTTTTAAATGAGTTTGAGAAACCAAAGTGAAATGTATAAAAATTAAGTCAAAGATAAATGTCCAAACATTGATTAAGGGATCCTTTCGAATTTCCATACTAAGCGTTCTGTCAAAATTTCTTGGATAGTCGTTATTGGGAAAGTTTTTCCATTACATGGATAAACGATGTCATGTTTAAATCAATCTCGTCCTACATCCATTTACTATGAGTACATATTTATAAGGCGTTCAATTAAATTATTCAAACAATTGATAGCATTCTAAAGTTAAATATATATATACTTTCTTTACGTACTGTAACATATTAATTTAAAATAAAATTAAACAACATAAGAATAGAATAGAATTATATTCCAGTAAAGGATTATTTTTTAAAACATCATAAATTAAGCGTTGCATATTCAATATATAAAGATAACACATTTTAATGCTAAATACAAATATTAAAATATATAGTTATTTATAGATATTTAGCTAGACAATTGAAGCCTTTCGACTCTGATACTATAAATTTTAGCTTAAAACGGAATTAGCGATACATCAGTAGGTACATATTTATGTATGTTTTATACCTACTTAACGCATTAAAATTAATGCTATTTTCATATTTTAATGATGTATTTAAATTAAACATATTAAACATCCTCATTACAGATTGTGAGTTGAACAGCTTTAATTAGACCTAATCAAACACGACCTCACAACAATAATGTTCTGCTAAAATAATAATGCATTTTACAAAGTTATATTTCATTAATACCTATGCTATAAAACCTAATTGACAAAATTTAATGTTTTTTTTTATAATTTTATTAAGAGATGTCATTATATTTTAACCATTAATGATTAATAAATTAAATATATTTTTTGAGACTTACAAAAACGATCTAACTCAAATTTAACTACCAATTCGGACAAGCAAAATATTTGACGTCTTTGACGGGCCGGCTTTTTAAATTAACAAAAAAAAATAATTAACAACCGATAGTTTCATTGCAGTTTGATAAAAATTTATACAAAAAGTAAACTTATAATAAATGAAGTGAAGTATTAAAATAAGAATTTTGCCCTTTTACTAACTGGATTCGCACCCAGGTATCGGATCTGTGATATTTACACCGAGCTCCATAAAATCATAATATTACGCTGCATAAAACCAACCTAACTGCCAAACTTCTTTGGCAAACATTCCTAACTTATCCATCCACACTAGATCGATTTTGCTCGTGTAATATTTAAGTTTGACGCTATATAAATACATATTATAATGCAGTAACCGTTACAAATTTAACAATGACTTCTCTTCGCCAATTAACACGTGCCTTTCAATTTTTTTATCCAAATATCAAATGTTTAACGTTAATTTTTAAATTCATAATATTTAGTTATACATTATTCCACTTAAAAATAAACACAACAGAAAATAATTATTTATTTTTTTCATTTTAAATATTAAATTTGTAACTGAATCTGACTGGTACGATATAATTCTTACAAAAACATTTTATTGTACTGTATCATATGCAAGTAAATACGCGCTGCCATGATTTGTGCAGTTATTGATTCTTAAATATATCTCTAATTATTTTTTTTTCTATTAGATATCTTTAATTTTGATTTTTGGGCAATCAAGGTCTTTTAAATAAAATAATAAGTTGTACATATTAAATAGAAATATTTATTAAAAATGTTTAAAGAATATTACCAGTTACAAGAGTGGGATTCCAGGAGGTGAACAAAGTTCAACGTAAGTTTAATTAGTTGATAAATATTAAATGCAAGTAAATTACTAGCCGACTTCAAGGAAACCTACGAATAGTGTTATTGAAATACAATAGTCTTCGTCATTACACTTTGGTATATCTTGTACGTCTTCCTGAAGTCTTACTCGTTTAAACTGTCAAGTATAACACCGCTATTATAATTATTAGTATTTTATCGAAATATCGAAATATTTTCCATAAATAATTATCGTATAGCATAGACTCTTAGTATCGTGAAATTGGACTAGGTTATATGGCGCTTCTTTGGACACTACTTATGAAACTGTATTATGAATGCAAAGAGAAGATCAAGACTTACGTCACACACTAAAATGAAGCATTCACATATTAATAGTCCGATGATTGAAAATGCTATTAAATATTAAGAATGAACCAGATGTTAGGAAAGTATTAAGATAACTAGGAAATGTAATTGGGGGAATTGATAGTATGAACAAAATGTGAATATTGAAATATTTCGAACCAATAGTGCTTTTAAAACCCTACTTGAGTAAAGTATTGGTTGATTTGATTTGATTTGGTACCATGGAGCCGTGTGCTCCCATGCGTGCTCTCACGTACCAAATACATTCGCGTGCACTAAAATCGTTGGCTCAGACCTACTGACTTTATTTAATAAATAACAATCTGAAATAGTTAAGTCAATTTTATTACGACTATATGTTATAACTTTGCCAATTATATAGCTAACAATAATTGTGAGCTTAAACCGTGAGATTTAATCAATTCAGTTGATAGTAGGATATAAAGCTGTTACCTACTTGTTTTTGTTATTATTTTTGTATAAAAATTTATGATGCCTCTACACTCGCAAGGTCTGCTAATGGACTGAATGAGCTCATTGGACTAAAGCACTGACCGCAAAATCTGACTATTATTAGTAGTAATAAGCCCCCTTTAAAAATATCTAACATTAGTTTCCTTGCACATTTTTGTACTTTTTAGGTATGAGGAAAATGTGATGACGCGTATACAAAATTTCGAGTCGAGTCAAACTCAAATTACATACTAAAAAGTCTATATTACTTAGTGCAGCTCTGTACTCGTAGAAGAATATATAAAATGAGCTCAACTCTTGAACAGATTTCCCTTTTCTAGCAAACAAAATTATCTCTTTATAAATATTAGTTATTTCCAGAAGTTGAACTGTGCCCCATTGTATCACTGGGGTTAACTTCGTAAAAAGTTCAATTAGCGGGTGTAGGGAAATGAATAGGGCCATTGTAATAATTTGTGTCAAGTTTTTACTTAGCTTGCAAATCATGTCAAATCTTACGAACTGAATTAAAATCAACTCCTACTGAGCTGAAATGTTTCGTATTACGTTGATGAAGTATGATTAGATTCCGTTCGGAAATGGTTTCAGAAAATAATTTTCAACGGTCAACAGCAAAGACTTTTTTTATTAAGAGTTTTTGTGACGGTGTCTGTAGTTGTTAGTATAGTTTAAAAGGCTATTTGGTGGAAATATATCTGATGAGTGGGCGTTACCTACCTACATATAGTAGCACAAAGGGCTACTAGCCTAAAAAACCTAATTTTCAATTTTATTTATACCGTTTTCACGTAATTCTGTTGAATATAGAAGATATAGCTAGAGAAATATATTTCTTCAAACACACTCGCGTGTTTATTTAGTGTTAATACTCCTAGCGGATCTGAATAAATAAATCCTAATCGGGAATGTTTTTTTTTTTACTTTAGGTTAACAGGCCAATGATTTAGCTAGATTTCATATATGTACAAATAAATACATGCGAGTATTTAATATAAATTATGTACAGTCAGAGTAAGAAAACCTTCGTTAGTTTTCAAATTATTTCCTTTATCAAGTCTTATACTCTTAGTATCTTTTGAATCTAAATAAAACATTGCGACGCGATATGTCATTCTCGATCGGTAAAGCAGATCATCGCTCATCGCACACGAAAATAGATCTTAAGGTGATGAATCTTTTCTCATCCCAACTGTACTTTGCCAGTAGTCAGAATACACAAGGTAGTATGTACACACAACCATATATACTGTTCCTTTTTTAGTGAACTGTATTATTTTATCAATGTTAATAAATAATAATTTTGTGTGTGCAACAGTTCATCACGAATGAACATGGCACTAGTGCATAGTAAAAACGTTTCCGTTTATTTATTCTGCGCTTTTTGCATTAAATTGTATTCTATATTCTGACATTTAGTTTTAGCCATATATTCGATTAAAATGCATACAAAAATCCAAAGTAATAAAATCATAACAGAAAGCTGAAACATTCACTATTTTGAAAATGAAAGAATTATTTTATGAAAAGATTCATTCGAGAGCCCTTGGAAACATCCAGCTTTACTTAAAAATGTTTCACTTTAGTAGAAATTAAATATAAAGCCCTATTCAAAAATAACACCTGCTTTCATTAAAGTAGAACTGAGAAAATCGTATTTATTATAGTTAATATAAAAAGGTTTTTATTTATAATATATTCGTAATAAGACCTCACTAATTAAAGTGACATGTTCAAGCTAAGTGGCCTAAAGTTTTCTAATTACTTAAATGAAAACAGGTACATGATGAGATGAGAACTGTAAACGAACAGATAACGCATAGACATCGTATCTTTATTAGTGTTCTAATTTCTAGTTTTACGAGGCAAAACCAATTTTCACAAGAAAAAAACAATCATTAAAATAAATAGTCACCCGTAATAACTCACCAAACCGATGAATTTATATGAAGTTGCAATTTAATATTAAAAGTAAAAATCGATCCTAGTTTCATTATTGCAAGCCTTCCAAGCTTGGCATAAAACGTCCTCTGATGATCAAGTTCAAGATGTTTTTTCCATTAACTAAGAACTTTAAAATAAAATTTACCCGGATTCGCAGTTTTAATCTTTGATTCCGATTCACTTAAGGATAAACATTCTTCGCTATAGTACGCTACGAGTATATAATTTCACCAGAATAATGGCCTGAAGTTGCGCACGTGCGTGCAGTACTAAAATTGGTAACATAAGTCATAAAACAATAAATCTCTTATATTAAAGATCCAAGTTTATTTTAAGTTAAAAAAAGCTTGACTCGACTGCCTGAATTACTTTATAAAATTGAAGATAGAGATTTATGTCATAGATAACTAAATTTCGTGGTTTGGATGTGTATGTGTGTGTGTTTTTTTTTTTCATTGAATACCCAAAAAAGCATATTTTATACAAAGTTGGAACTGTTGTCGGTTGGGGTAAGTGAGTCATTGTTACCACAATACAAATTACATCTTAATGTGGCGCATTGGTAATGTAAAAATGGTTAATATTTTTTTTTCAATGCCAATGTTTCAAGTGTAATGCAGACAAAAGTATAACTGCAATATTAAATAATGAGAAAATATTCAGAGGAGTCTGATAAAGGACTCTATAAATAATTGATTGTTTAAAAATATATATAACGAATTATTCATCCAAAGCTAGTGCTGCAGTAACTTATTTATATTGTGCCAGAGGTCATGTCTGATTCAGGTCGCTCGCTACGCATCCCAAAGTCAAACTTTTACAATAGAAAGCGGAAAAACAGCAATAAAATGCCGTAAACCAAAACTGCTATAAAAGTTTTCCGCGAGTCAATCGCATCCTCCGGGTGAATTTATAATGACTATGAAAGAATATAACAATGCTTTGAAAAATCGAATTAAAAGCGTTTGAAAGCGTCTTCGAGTAAATAATTGAAAAAAAAAACATAAGGTTTGCATTAGCGCGTTTGTTCTAAACTTGCAATAATGGAACTAATTATTCTTTAGAAATATTGAAAAGTTTTTAGGAATAAAAAATAATTAAAACTTTTATCCTTGTACAATTAAAATATGATACAAAAGAAATAAAATAAATATGACACTAAACACATGCAAATATGCATATATTATAGAGTATAATTATATGCAAAAAGAAAAACGGACATGCATATCAATGCATATAAAATACTACTACAATTGCAAAATTTTAACAGCAAAAGATTAACCATTAAATTGACTATATTAAAGATTTAAAGTACCTACGAAATTCCTCGGAACATGTTCCAAGGAATTTCAAGAAATAGCAGGCGATAGTGATATCTTTGCGAAACATTCGATCCCGAACCTTTGCATGATGGTTGTTTTATAAAAAATGCAATGCAAGAGTTGTCAAAGGAAATATGGAAATTTTAATAACTTGATGCAATTTTATTTTAACAGGATGTACGCCATTGAAAACGGATCCGAGTCAACCGATACTTAGATACGATTTCTAGTAAATGTTCTTATCATAAAAAAATATTGAAGAAGAAAATCCAGTCGTCTTTTAACCTAAGCTGTGGATCTAGAGGCTGATAACTAATTCAGTGTTGGCAAAGAAAAACGTTTTCCTTTTTAATGCAATATCGACAAGCCCCAGTCCGCAGAAGTAGAAAGCATTTCATATTTACAAAATGTTATAAAATTAAAATGTAGTAGCATTCCATGCGGTCAAGATTTATACAGTAACTATTTTTAGAATGCATACATCTTTACCGATGAATCCGGGTTCAATTCCAGGCAATCACCACTATATATATGTACTTAATTTGTGATTATAATACTTCGCGTGCTCGGCGGTGAAGGAAAACAATGTGAGAAAACCTGCCTCTGACTAATTTCATCGAAATTCTGCCACATGTGCATTCTACCAACCCGCATTGGAACAGCGGGGTGGAATATGTTTCAAACCCTCTCCTTAATGGAAGAGGATGCCTTATCCCAGCAGTGGAAAACTTACAGGCTGTTACTTTACTTTTTTTCAATTCATATCTGTATATATTAAAGCATTTAATATTTTTAATTCTTATGTTAATTAAGTTTAGTAATAATCCTAAAAAACGTAAGTTTATTTCGCTCCATATTTTAAATTTTGTATTCGATAGACATGTACTCGTACTACGAAAGTAAATTTTGTCGTATTGTTGAAAGGTGACTGATTTTAAATAATAGCACGAGAAATCTTTTGTCACCGTCAGACTGAGATCTTTTGGCTTCACTGAACATTGGTACGATTTAAAGGATACATCACTGAATTGACGTAAACAATGAAAACCGTCCAGTCCATTCCAGCCTAGTGAGACAGGACAGATTACATGTATCCGATAGAATACTGTATTAATAATGACTAAGATATTTTTAAGTTAAATAGTTAAATAGTTTTCTTTTTTTTTCAACTTAGATTATAAACGTGTTATTTAAATGAAAATTTGTACTGATATACATATGTGTCTTGGGTGTAATAATTTTTAAAGTTAAATCTTTATCTGTAAAATTTTTTTTTTGACATTTCGTAAAATATGTCAGATTTGAAGGAAATGTCTTTCGTCAAATTTTTAGGATCATCAATCTCAATTAGAAGGCAACTTCCAAATATTCATCATCAGCTAAAACATTGCGAGACTTTCGCATATCTTACCGATCGTCGGTCTTCGCCATAGGCGTCATCTGCTTTAAGGGTTATCGGTCGATCATCGCGGTCAGGCAACTGCCTTAGTAGTCTTATGTTGGAATCAGTATAACAACTATGATATCTGTGATATATCTTCGCTTAATATTTTGCCCTGTTTATCACAACACGTAAGACAATTGTAAAATATTGCGGTTTACGCAATTTATGGACGTAATGAAGGTTGCAAAATGCCATCATAATTCCATCCCAAACGAATTCTTCGAACTGCTTCCTTCTCTAACTGCTATCTCTCTAACTTACCACCAAGCTTTATCATATGATCAAAGAATATTCATCGGCGACTTAGCGAGGTTACTCTCTGATTTACTGTGGTCCGACACACCTAATGAACATGATTTAAGACTTATTAGACATGCTGCCGGGAGTTTCCCTTAGGCTGCTCCAAAGAAAATAAACATAGTTGTTCCAGCTACTTTTTTTCTACATTTTCTAACATCAAAACTAAATTCATCCTATCTAACTTTCCTATAAATATTGTATGCTAATAAATCGGATATTTCTTATACAAATACTTAGTTCTCGTTTTCAAATACGAAGATGCATGTTCAAGCGAAGCGAATCTATTCTCTTCTGTGGAAAAGCTACGCTAAATCTTATGAGAACGTTTTCAGTATTTATTTGTACAGAGATTTGCAACTTTATTGTATCATAAAACAAATATAAATTATTCAAATACATATCAAAATTATTTTTTTCGTTAAAATAATATAATGTTCAACTTAGCATCGTTTTTAATAATCATCTATTAAAGTTATATGATAATACAATAATTACAAACATAATTAATTTTAATCATAAGACACAATGTACGCCATTTTGATATAATCATAATCTTAGAAGTACTTGTGAAGTACTTTAGTAAATCTATTTTAATTTTCAGTACAATATTATAATATAATATGGAAGTATTTACGCTATTCGAAATTCTATTAAAACATACAATGGCAGGTGAGGTATCATATATTTAATAAAAGCGTTTAATTAAACGAGTAACTTCGCATAAATTTGACTGAAAGTTATTATCAACGCTACAGTAACAAGGGTCAAACTCGTCAAACTCTCAGCTCACATATTACACCATATTGTTATGCTGAATTCAGCTATTATGCAATAATTACGTTCATTCATTCATTCATTATTTATCGAACAGTTGGTTTCATAAGTATTATTGTGTTCTTAGCTCCCAACGTTGGTGGTGTATTGGCTATTCGGGGAATAGTTAGTATTACTGACACTCAGTGTGTATGGACGGTCGTGACCACTTACCATCAGGAGCAATTTACTATTCGGCTTACCTATATAACGAAAAAAAGTGTTATATGCTTTTTTCTATCAAAATATTTTTAGACATATAAATTACGATTTGTTATATTTTTTTTATATTTTATTAAGATTTAACATATTTAGTTAATATTATTAACGATATCTTGTTTGCTATTGATATTTACGTCGTTGAAGTTGTACTATTAACACTTATTTTCTAAATGTCAATAAATCTCTTCAACATATTTCTTACCTTTTTTACTTTACAATGTATAAATTATATGCCATGGCTCTCCAAATCTACGCGCTAAGTTGACTATTCTGCCGCAGACTTAATTTTATCAATTTATACTTTCAAATAATAATTTTAAATTGAACTGACCTTTTTAGCGTAATTCCTGTGCTCATGAATTTTATCATATAATTTTATAAATAGCTATCAACCGTTTCATACGGGTACAACAAGGCATTATATACAACATTTAGATTAAAGAAAAAACATAGAAATTCTATACATGAAAAAGGAGATAAATTTCATGTGTTTTTTTATTTGTTGAGTAAATAATAATATTAAGGATTTATTACGGTTTAATTACATTTGATATTAATTAGACAACTTATAACATAGTATTTGGCTAATTAGTCTGATAACATCATTATTGCTTAGGTAGCAATAATTATGTTATCAGACTATGTCATCCATATATTTATATATATGGTTGGTACATTTCATATTTAATTTTAGGGTTATATATTTTCAATATGAAAATAGTTTAGGTGCAGCAATTATAGAAAAATTTCAAACTGAAATCGTTCGCCATGTTGTCGTAATCAACTGCACGATAGCCACATGCTCGGTAAAGTTTCGTCCCGTTACAAGAATTTGTATCGAACAAGCTAATTTTTTGGCCCTTTTCCAGGCGGCAAGTTATACACGTATAATCAGCCAAAGCCTAACAAACTGCTTTCGCAGTACCCTTGGTATATTAACATACTGCAATTGTTTTATTAAACTTCATTTTAGCTGTTTGAAAATATCTTTAATTAAAACCTTACCTTTCGTTACTGAGGTTTACTGAATATAAAATAAGTGACCACACTAATAATTTCTTTGTTTGCACAGTTACCACAAATAAGCCGTTAAATGATTTAACGTTAGCAAATATAAACACGTACTAACCTCTCGGACCCAAAGTTAAGTAAGGTCACTTTCTCGTTTGTTATGTAAAGTTTAATGCTGTTCTGTATACTAAAATTAAAAAAAAAGGATTGCTTATAAAACAGTTTTTGTGACAAAAATAGTCCTACTATATTTTATAAATTAAATTGTACTAAAAATATAAACAGAGTAGATTCTGTATTAACATTTGACTCAGATTTTCGTTAATTGAGTGTTAAGTAAATAGATGTTTTTTTTTTTAATTATCCACATAATTAATATAACGTCACGTTCTCAGTACATTAGCAAAAAAAGTATGGTTATCGCATGAATAGTTAAAAAGTAAGAAATGCATGTGATACAAAGTAGTCAATCCTATACGTTTGGGCAGAAGGTTCGGCGCTTACTATACCACATTTATCCAATGCGGATTGTCGGATACACATGTGGTACCTTTTTTCCGCCAACACATGTTCCGTTTCAATGTTTTCCTTCATCGACGAGTATGAGATAGCTTGTAATAAAAAACATGGATGTATAATTAAATTTAGTGGCTCTTGTTTAGTTCAAACGAGCAGTCATCAATTACGGGATACATGCTCTAATCATTGAGCTATATATGCGTAAGTTAGGCTCGATTAGGATTTCACTATATAAATAAATAACTTTGCTTTTGTATCTGTATATATACAAAGTACATATTATAACATTCATAGGACATAACTTACTTATTAGATTCTTTATCCATCCATCTATATGTATAAAATATGTAAATCCAGAAATTTTCATAGCGTTCCATCAATTTAAGTGATATTCATAAAGGCAGTCGTTTTATTTTCAATAACCACAGTCATTTAATTTCGTTAAACTTCGTTTAAAATTCATTATTCTTTTTAAACATTAATCACTCTTTATCGGATAAGTTATAAGACAGCTCAGTAACTAATGCATTTGGAGAATTCCTTAATTTATCTTTTGCACTCGTGGGCATTAGCTTTCAGAACGCTCTTTGCACGTGAAATTTATTTTTAGAAGTTTTAGATAAAGGAATACTATGGTAATGTATAGTATTACTTTGATGCAATGTATTTTTCCGAATCCTATTTATTTCAATTATCGCTCCCATCTTGAGTTACAGATATTTTTCCTTATTACTTATTTTAACACATAAATCAATTTAACTACAAACTTTGTAAGCTTATACTACAAAAAAATCAGCGCAGTCCATAATATACAGGAAATTCTGTTGAAGTTTGCTCTGTATTGGGTGCCAGATGCAATGACAGCTAGCTAATTGCTTCCAGTTCTTACATTGTCTTTTGAGTTATTATTCCGATGAAATAAACCCAGAAACATTGATTCGACGTGATGATTAACTACCAAAGGATATAAACGTTTAATAATTATTTTACGCTATATATTATATTAGAGTCTAGATGGCCCAGTGAGTCGAGATGGCCCAGTGGTTAGAAGGCGTGCATTAACCGATGATTGCGGGTTCAAGCCCAGGCAAGCACCGCTGATTCATGTGCTCAATTTGTCTTTATAATTCATATCGTGCTCAGCGGTGAAGGAAAACATCGTGAGGAAACCTGCATGTGACAAATTTCATAGAAATTCAGTCACATGTGTATTCCACCAACCTGCATTGGAACAGTGTGGTGGAATATGTTCCAAGCCTTCTTCTCAAAAGGAGAGGAGGCCTTTAGCCCAGCAGTGGGAATTTACAGGCTGTTGTTGTTGTTATATATTATATATGGAACTAGTTGATGCCAGTGGCTACGCTCGTGTTTTAGCGGTTGGTTGTCACGTGCTAGGCTAAAAAAGGAGCCTATATCCTCCCTTGAGTTCAAGTTTACTTCATAATAAATTTCATCATATTCAGTTCATTAGTTTGGTAGTAAAAGAGCGACAGACAGAGAGAGTTACTTTTACATTTACAGTATTACATAATATTATATTATGAACATAATACTTATATTTAATCACTAATTAATTTCATCCACTATTATGGTTAAATCGAAGAAGGTCTTGAATACCAAATTCAAGTCAATCGCGTACATTTCCGCTTACCATAATTAGTGAATGTTCCGAAATATAGTCTTACAAATGTTCATAAGTTCCATTGATATGCGGAACATGAATGTTGGATTTGAATTTAGTGCTCATAAAACACGCTTCATTGCGTTCGTGAAATTATTGTCGTGTTTCTTTATTCGACGTTCTTAGGAATCAGAATATTACAGACTTTTTTTAATGAAACGGACATTTGGACAAGCTTGTAAGAAATATCTTTTATTTGACAATCATGTTATATTATATTGTTTGAATAAATTCATAATAAATTACCTATATTCCAGAAAAATGCAAGCGTTTTTGAAGAAAAACAATCAGTCACCTTCTCTTTTTCGTCATGTCAAAAATATGTTAATGTAAAATTATATTTATGTGAATATTATGAAGCAACGAATATAAAAACCGAGCTCCTTTATTATTATATAAAATCCTGCATATAATATCTTTATATATTTTTGCTATCTATATTTTTTATAGAAAATTTTTTGAACTCCAAACTTGTCATTGTAGAAACGTTTTATACTCTATATACATTACTCTTGACTTCTTAAAATAAATACAAATATTAACTAAACATGACCCAATTCCATACGAGATTTTTCACAAAAGAATATAAGTTCTTCAAAAAACACATTATTTCAAATACATTCTTAAAATAATAATATTGACAGATATCAACAGTATAACTGAAATGTTCGTAAATGTTTTCATTTCATTTATTTAAATAAAGGGACGTTAAATAGGAGTTATTTCGAGTAGAAAAAATGAAGTAAGGTTTCATTATAATTTTCCTCTGACATAGAAGCCCACCAAAATGTCGAATTCTTTGTTTAATCAAAATATTCTCATTGATTTTATTAAAATATACGGCATGAAATACTCAGGAATGTTTCAAAACAATGTATGTTTAGTCTATCTAAATAGAACGGAATGAGAGTACCAACCTCGTTGCTTAACGATAAGTAAAATATTTTTGATATTTTCATTTCGGGTCCATAGAAATGGTAATAGTCAATAAATCCAGCCTGGGACATTTAATTCCATGATAAAATTCGAAATCATTAACATTGTCAATTAATGAAATAAAATCTTTTTCCAAAAAATATTGAAAACAAGACCACTAATGAAGAAAGATTTATAATTAATTATAGCTATAAAAGTACAAATATAATGCAGATCATTTAACATTGGACATAATCGAGCCTAAGGCTCAAATTTACTTACAAAAAAAAAAGAAAATTAAAAACTCGCTCTTACTCAATGGAATTTGTTTTCGGATATATTGAAATAGTTACAAATATACGTATATACTTAGCCGGTGACAATAAAATATTGGAATAAACGAAAGCCCACTGGCAAATATTGCAGAAGAAGGTCGTTGAAGATATAGTATCAAACCTGACTTCTAAGCTGTTTATTTATTCTTCTCCCAAGACCCATCGCAGGACCGGTATTCTCCCTCACCTATTTGCGATCATCGTTCCATCTGGCTGAAGAACACATATTTTACTAATCACGTGTCAACTTCTACTTATAACTGGTGGTAGAGCTTAGTGTGCGCCCGCCTCATTAGAAATTATACCGCAAAACATTTAAAATTAGTATTGTTGTCTGCTAGTGTAACTATAGGTGTGATATAAGGAATGATTATTACTTCTAAGATTGTCAATATCTATGGGCAGTGAGTGACCACTTAGCATGAGGTAGCACTATTGTATCCTATTACATTAATCCAAAAAACACTCTCCGCCTATTGGCACTTTTCTCTTCTACAAGGGGTACAAATTGGAACATTTCTTTTTAATATATGCTGTGGTGTCTGTTTATTTCAGAGATTATATCTGCGATGATCATTCTCAAATCTGCGTGTGCATCCCGATAAATCTTATAGCGATGAAGGCAAAACCGAGTAGAAATCGTAATTCCTAAATTACCAGTACAACGGATAATGATGGTAGTTGTGTTTTTGGATTCGCTCTAACAAATAATCCAACATCTTCGGTCCAGTGCTGACTAAATATCCGTACGGATGCCCTATATGATCTTCGTACCACTGTCTTGTGGTAGATCGGGATGGGATGCGGTCCTGAGATAAGTTGAGTAGTCTCATATGTAATCCCTCCAATCGTGCTACGGTCATATAGGGACCGGTCTTAACACGTCTTTTCCGGTAATTCTACTCAATAGACGTCGTCTCAAACTCCTGGAAAACCACTCGCGCTCTTCTGCTTTGGTGTTTCGGATCCCTAAAAAAGCATATCAATGGACTACTGCAACATTCCTGACGTTGCAGTAGTCCATGGGCAGTAGTAGTCATTTTCCCAGTTCATCAGTTGAGCCTTTTGCTCGTTTGCCAAATATACCATAAAATATTATATATACAATGATTCAAATTGATAAAAATATTTTTTTTGAATATAATCGAATATAAATTTAATTTGAAATTTGAAGCTCAATTTATAAACAATCTGCCCGGGCGATGCATCATAACTCATTTGCATTTTTGCGATGGCAAACGAGGTACGTAAAAATTTCGTAGATGCAGTGACTTTATCATACAGGTTAATAAGGCGCAATGTTATTTTTATCAAGGTCATCCAAAATTTTATTTGCAACTGATAACGTTATGAGCACACGTTTCAAATTATAGGTGTTTTGCGTTTTTCAATAACAGTTATGGAAAATAAATGTTATGTTATATTTATTGGATTTAAGTAAAACAGTATTAAAAATATATTCACTGCTTTTATTTATCTCGAACCTTTAATTCATACTAATTAAAATTATAATTGATTTTCAGGATGACGCCGTGGATTTATGTACCTTAATTTAAAATTACGAATTAATTAAAACTTTTCCTTGACCCAAACAACATTTCTGAGGTAGGAAACAAGATGTCATCAAAGTAACTTTTAATATTTTAACAGGACAGTTGTATGTAAATTATAATACTCCTAATTTATAAACATTACAAAACATTATAAAAACACTTACATAAAATGGTTTACTTTATATTCTGTAAATATTCTGTTTTTGAAAATTCTCCTCTGAAGAGAGTAAATTGAAAATTCACTTCAGAATTGGTAATGAAAATGCATTGGTTTGATTATGATCCACAATCATCGATTAAGATGTACTCGTATGCGTTCTAACCACTGGGCCATCTCAACTCTTAAATATGTATGCACGTAATATAAATAACATTTATATTTGTAACAACATTTTAACTTGATTGCACTAAATTAGGTATATTTTTATCTCGGTCTTTCTAAGTAAGTATTTAATTATGGAGAGTTAATCACCAAGGCTATTATTAGATATAATTCCGTCAAATCCTACCTCCGTCTTTTTGATCGATCTTCCCTTCTGACTTTTCCATTCATTGGGTAACATTCGACGAGGAAAACGTTACGCGATTCACGTAACGTGCATAAATATAAATAAGTTTTTATCATTCTATTAATAATTTTCAGTAAGACGTTTTTAAATTGTGAAAATATAAGTTTCACGTATAAAATTCTGAGCGGACCATTTTTCTCAAAATAATTATTAATTAATTATTACAACACGCCTACGTCGCTTGATGTAAATTAAATTAAAGTAATGATTTTACTATTTTTAACTCTTATTTAATAAAATTGTGTATCGATGATGTATAAGTGTATTTTAAATATAAGTTACATTTTCGTATTTTAGAGAATGAAAAGCAAAATTATCGTGTCGGTATAAATTTTCCGAAGCGCGGAAAGCCCTCACTTCCGAAACGATTAATTGAATTTTGTGTAAAATATTATTTTGTAACACTATTATTTATTATACACTAGCTATCCTGACTTCCTTTACAAAATCTTTTATATCCTAATTCATGTATTATAATTCTACGTAGGCTTAAGATACGCTTGTAAAGCTTCCGATAAGCAGGATTTTTGCCAACATCTCCATCATCAACGCAATCAGTGATATTTTAACGTATTTATGCATACCCATTATCAATTATAAATCAGTATAACAATATTAAATCCCGTTTGTAAATCTGTTCGGTACTTTTTGATGTTGTCGTATTCAGACAGAAAGAAGCCAGGCGTGACTTTTGCGACGTTTCATAAATTGAATTTTTTTAAACATCCGAAAATTTGAAGAATAAACCCATAATATTTAGATTGAAAATAGGAATATTGAATTCAATTGTCAAATAGTAAAATTTAAATGTCATGCAACTAGCTTGAAAAAGGTATTCCGGCGAAGGAAGCTTGAAGGTTAATCTGCAACGCAATGGATTACGTCTGTCAGAATTTCATCCGACACATGACCTCACGATGTTTTCCTTTACCGGGAACGAGATCTAATATAACATAATCGAGATTTCACAGTAGTTTGAATTCGCAAACTTCAATTATTATCCACGCATTTCAAGTACTATTCCATATTCTAAAATAGCCTTTTAAATGCCATACCTAGTAAATGTGTTGCTAAAACAATTTTTAGGTAATCTTATTTTAAGTAAGCATTTTCTGAAATGGATTAAATGGGAAATGTTTTAAGAAACTTCGAATAATGAGCGTAACATTTTATGACTTCGGAGTTCTTTGATTGACTAAAAATAATTTTCTAAATGGTTATGAGACTGTTAATAACTAAAAGTGCCGTCATAAATTTATAACTTTGTCCCTACATATATTTTTATTTTCCTGTGTGCTTTTGCTTATGCAGAACGGAACTCATATTTTTTGTTGATTATCGGATGTAAAATACGATTGTTTTTGTTTTTTTTTTGTATTCAATTTTTACTGGGGTACATAAAATAATTTATACATATTGCATGTATATATAAGAGATATCTTATCGATAACTACACGAAACATTCAATTTAGAGTATATTCTTGATAAGCGGATTTTGATCCACGATAGCGTCTGAAATACCAGTATAGTGAAAACAATCAATTAAGATATGTCCTGATGTTGTTGATAGGTTTCAATCTTATTTACGTAGACGTCAACACAACTTCCACGCTACATACAGATACATTTCGTATTGCTATCTCAATGCCGGTACTCCTAAGGGTCCCTTGGTTTATCCCCTTATTACTTCTAACTTTATAAACACTACTACATAAAAAATAATAGATTAATGACGTTATAATAAGTTATAAATACATTTAAATAAATTATGAATCAATTTAGGGTGAAAATTAATGGAAAGTTAAAGTTATTAATTTCAATCGGAAATCCACTGATCCTCATAAAGTTATATTTTAGTAACTCACACTTAAAACTTACTTATCTTTGAGACAAAACTACCTACTTACTGAAGTAGGATTTCTTACATTCCATCCAGTAAATATAATGTAAACTACTACTTATTATAATGTTCATAATTTGTAAATACACTACACAGATTTATACTAGCCCAATTTGCAATCCCACCTGACGGTAAGTAGTTACCATAGCGCATAGAAATATTATGTATATGTATATTATACATGGGAACGTTATAGCCCTTGCGTATATAGTTACCTATAGGTATACACGGGTTTACTCATAATTGAATCTGAAACACGATAATATTAAGTAATTATGTTTGATGGTATGAATATGAATATCTAATGGGTGCCTGGGTATGGTGGTGTCCAAGCGGGCTTTAGCCCAACCACCAAAAAAACTTCTTTTCCTACACAGAATTTTATTATTACTTAAATAGAATGCAGCTTTGTTTTGTATTCTGATAAGAAAAATAATTATTAATTTACAACGTAGTTAGTTTGAGCAAGTAAATTAACGCCAGCTAAATGAAGAGATGTAATCGCAGCGTAATCCCCACAGTGTTTTTCTTTTGCCTGAACAAGATGAATTTTAATATAAATATTCAGATTTTACGACAAACTTTGCTTACGACGACACCCTATCCGTACAGTCATCATCTTTGTATTTTGAATAAAATTAAAATAGGTTAGATTATCCGTTGCATAATATATTTAATAAATAGTTTGAACTTTACTGATTAAAATAATGTTCATTTTTCATTAAAAAAAAATAGTTAAATTAACAATTTTAAACTTCAGGAAGACACGGTTGGCTTACAACGAAACTTGTTTAAAACTAAACTTTGGTCTTAAATTTGTTATTACTTACGTCAGAGACTAACTTTGTAAATTTGATACTAATGACCCGTAACAAGTTCTTTTTGCTTAATTATAGCGAGTAAACTTGGCAATATAAGTTTTATACTATACAGGTCAGTTCTCTGTATTTTTTATTATTTACTAGCTGTGCCCGCGACCTTGTACACGTTTGAAATTAAAAAAAACAGAAATATTACTGTAGCCTACTTACTTACGTTACTCTCAATTATATCAGTTATCTGCCAGTGAAAGTCCCGTCAAAATCGGTCCAGCAGTTCCAGAGATTAGCAAAAGACAGACAGACAGATAGACAAAACTTGTAAAAATATTATTTTGGTATACGTACCGTGCATAACTACATATGCATTGAGTAAAAAATGGCTATTTTAATATTACGAACAGACGCTCCAATTTTATTATTTTATGTGTGTTAATGCCATTAAAGCGCCTATAGCGCAATGGCTTATGTGTGTCCGTCCCCTAAAACAAGTCTTAGGCTTAATTAAAACCCTTGAACTTTAATCTTGACAAAAATTACTATTCTTCTTTCTTCTATCTAAAATAAATAAATGATGATATGATAGAATATTGCTTAACCGAATCGTTTGTATTTGTATTTATGGCTGTTCAGGAATGTGAGAATGTACATACTTCACCTTATGGGTGAAGGAAAAATCAATGAGATATGGTCTAATTTTTTTCGTATATCCAATTAATTTGGGGAGCGTAGTAAAATAAGCTTGAAGCCTTTTTAAATAGGATATGAAGCCTTTGCGCAACAGTACCCGCTTTGTGTCTATTAATTTATTTTTTTATGCCTTATTAGATATGTCTTAATGTATTTTTACGGATGATTATATTTTTATTTTTTATTCCAATGAAGATACAGGCAAAGAAAATTTTATATACTTAAGAATTAATAACTATTTTTTTAATAAAAGTAAACTATTTTTTTCCCGTTAGTATATGTACATAATTTATTTTATATTACAATACAATTAAAAGTTATTCGATGAGAGAAATAATAAAAACATTATCTTGCACAAATTTAGTTTTAATGAAACATTTATAAGTTTCTCGTAACTCGTTATTGTAAGGTGCTATTTTTTCAACGAGCGAATAAAAGTAAAACGAGCTGACTTAACGCTGACACTGTTTCGTTTTCGCTGTAAAAAACTTTACTAAAATATTAACGCTCTAAAAGAAATAATAATTATAATAACTTTATTGTACACACACAAGAAAAAAAACTTACATTCAATTACACAATATAACAAAAACAAAAATACAACAGGCGGTCTTATCGCTAAAGAGCGATTTCTTCTAGACAACCAGCGGTTGAGTTAATGTGAAAAAAAGGAAAAAATTAAGAAATATTAATAAAATATTTATCAGTCTGTTGTTGGCAACATAACTGTATTTGATTCCTGTATTTAGAAAACAGGTGAATCTGTTGATCCTGTATTTGATCTTGATCCGGTCGTATTCGTTTGCCGTCCCATAGGAATTTCATAGAGGGAATAGCTTCACGTGTATTTGCGCACACGCTCGTACCCAATAATATAGTACGCTACGTTTGCTATTCTCCATTAACAAAAGCCGCCGCAACCTACATCAGTCAAGAGGACATCATTATTATTTGCCAACGCATTATTTTAAAATAATTATATCCGATGCAGAATGAATGATAAACAACTGAAAGTCCTTGAAACTTTTCGAAACTGGAAACCCAGTACTGGGAAAAAGCCAATTTAAAGGAGTTCAATAACCCTTCAGAGTGATACGTAATTATATTCAAATAAATTTAGCATCTCATACGACAAATCCGTAAACTTAAATGAAATTAAAAAAAAGAAACAAACAATAATTCCACAAACACATATTAACGTAATAAAGCCATATAAATATTTTGATGTACGATATTAATATACGAGATGTGGACTTGTTGACTCGAAAAGGTCGAGGCATCTGACGTGTGAAATCCCATCTCGAATTTAAAGAGACCTTCCTCTCTATGATCAAACAAGCTTGCAAAACAAATTCTACACGTAATCTTCACCGGAGGGAAATCATTTGCGATCAGTAGACGCTGAAATATAGCCTTAAATTTCGCATTTAAAAGCATTAGTTGTGTTACCTTTAATTTATATTATTATTTCTTAAGTAATACTTAATAAACACATGAAACATTTCTTTTTACGCAATTGTAAGAACTCTGTAGAGTTCTCTGATTAAAAAAAATCTTTTTATTTTTTGTCATAGTTATAAAAACTCTTTGGAAAACCGAATTTCAATAGAAATAATCATCGTTTTTACGTTCAAGAAATAAAAATTATTGTTTGTGACATAGGCATATAGACATACATTATACAGTACATATGTACTGTATAATAGTATCAGTAATTTTTCGATTAGACCGCCGTCATTTTGATGAGGGCAAAATTCGTTTAGCTGATTTCCATAAATAAATAAGTGAACAATTGCTAAATCGAAACATTTATTTCAAATGATTAAATATTCATATAAATTTAATACCTTAACAATTGTGTATTATAAGTCTTCGAGAAAATCAATTGTTCTCATCTTATAATCTTCTTAATAAAATTTCATAATGTCTAACTGAAATACTGCGCATAACCTAAACCGGTCGGATATTTTGTATTTACGAAATTTCTTATGGTAATATGTAATCGCTTTGAAAATTCATTCCCTTGAAGCGTATTTTAATAATATCGCAATGAACAGTTAACTTTTACATGAAAGTTCATATTTTAAATTATATACACGTATATGGTCTGTTTTTGTAAATATATTTATGATTAAAATCTCCCAGCGTTTTAAAACATAGAGATAGAAAATTTCATCATTTTTGAACTTCCAAATATAGGATTTGGTCAAAGAGAAATGCAGGTTGTACTCAAATAATTTAAAATTCGACATATTCCTGTTTAATGTTTTCGATGGGATAGGATAGGAGATTTTAAGGCTTTTATTTTATTCGAAATAAAAAGTTATCTAGAGGCACAATTTCTCCACCATTAATTTACAAAGTAATACTTGTTTCAAAGTACTTTTATTTTAATCTCAGCCGTAGCCGTGCTCAGTGATGCCCAAAGATCGCTTATACCGTGCTAATATAACCTTTCCGTTGTAATAAACTATGTGGTCGCAGCGGGATTGTTCATGTTATTGCTGGGTGATACACAGCATCCGCGCTATAAACATTGTAATTTTCGGTCATGCATGAATTTACGCATTACAGCAACATTCATCTTACAAATAATAACTATACTTTAATATAGACCGTAGGTGGATTCGCTTCGATTTTGGTCCATATGTTTACATTTTATTTAAAAGTATTGAATCCCGACACCGATCATGTGAACTACAATGTTATTTAAATAATAAAAAGACACACACATACAAGTATCTTGTACACGCTCTTGTTGTCCCCCTTGGAAATAGTCGTGTTAAAAGCAAAATACCTAATTGATCGAAACAGGCTTCTTGGAACGGAGTCGAGTAACACAAAACATGGTCAACGCATGTAGCATTCACATCCTTTGAATCTCAATAACGATTCTCTGGATGATATATTAACCAGTCCGCCTCTGTTTCATTACGGAATATTAACATTATTATTTATTTATTGTCTTTCTTTGAAATTCAAAAATCAAAATAAACTTTATTCAAGTAGGCTTTTTACTTTTGAATCGTCAATTAACAATTAAGTGAAGCTACCACCGGTTTGGAAAGTAGATTCTACCGAGAAGTACCGGCCAGAAACTCAGTAGTTACTCTTTTGGTTATAAATTATTGAAAATTTTGATGTTTCACGTGGCCCTGGCCACTAATTTTAGAAAAAAGAATATATTTACTTAGCACATGATAAAACGGAAAAAAAGTATAACAAATGTAATATATAATACACACCTGGCAAAAAATTTAGTGTAAAATGAAAGCACCAGTGTGACTGAAATCACTACTTTAATTAAGCTGAAATCAACAAAACGGAAAAAGAGTAAAATCATAGTCAAAGGAATTAGGAATAACATTAAGGTCAGGAAAATTCCTTTATAACGGCAATTTATCAAAGTCTTGCGAAACTGAGCTGCTTAAACACATTTTTATTAATTGAACAGTCACACTTAATCGTATCAATCAACAAATCTTTCATTTAGTACATTTACTACAGCTTTGTTATATTGTAAGTTATAAAAAAATAATATCGTAGTCTGTTTTAAATAATTAAAAGGTAAAATTTACGCGTCAGTGATTGATTTCTTTGTTTAATTTTTTTTACATACAATGTCCAATTTCGTGCAAATTCTCATTTTTGTTATATATAATACACATCTTGAACAACTATACCCATCGTAACCAAAACTAATAATTTCTTGTTTATAGTACTAGTTGTAAGCGTTATTGAATTCCATTCAGTGGGGGTAAAGTAAGCCCCTTTCTTGGAAACATTTAACATTTTTAATGCGATAGCGACTAGCTTTCTCTCTGGTATGTCTGGCACGCGTCCAATTAATTTTAAAGATTCCTAAATTACGAACATATTTTAATTTGAACTGATAATATATCAATCACTGTTCGAAATTTTAAATAATGTAGGGTTTTTATTATTCGTTTCTGAAAAAAGTATTTTAAATCTCAAAGAATACGTGAACAATGCTTTGTAAGTAATATTATGGTGGATATAAGTTAAATTGAAAAGCGTTGATAACTCACTGTTTGTAGTGCATAATCTAGTTGCCTACTAACAAATTCAATGTAATATGAACATCTGAATTTTATTTATGTACATATATGTACTCCTGCTTCGATTTAATTGTCTTATTGACCATATTTGTGGAAAAACTAATTTAATAATAATAATGATAAGCGATCTCTTTTACTATTGTTTACTGTTCGAAGTATAAGCCATTCCTTGCAAACTCATCAGCTATGACGTCTCATGCAAGTAATTACAATAACTCACTCAACCTTCAAAGTGCAATACCACAATACTTCTTAGTAGCGCTAGATTAACGCACAATGCACATACGTATCGACAGTAATTATTTCTTTGTAGGTTATATTAATAAGGATCATTACTTTGATTATCACGAAATAAGTAAATAACATATTTTGACACAATTTGCTATATAATACTTTACTACTAATAGTAATTTCATGAATTTGTATAAGAATTTCCGCACCAATAAAAATCTTCAAGTATTCTACTATGATCTAAGTTTATTAGCTATATCGCAAGCTATATAACATAATAAAATTATTATAATGAAAAAAAATCGTGTCAGATTAAAAGGTGGGACTTAACTTTGGAAAATAGATTCCAATAAAAAATTAAATATGAAAGGATTGGACTTAGATGGGCTTGACAATACGATAATTAAACAGCATCCAATGTAATAACAGCTCCAAGATGTATGCACAGACTGGCGAATTTTTTCGATACTGAACCCGTAGGCTATTGTCACTGCCACTCCTAATACGAGCTTTACGCTTAATTGGAGGGGAAAATGGGAAGGTTAAGTTGATATTATAGTTCAATGAACTATGTGAAACTAAGTTGGATTCAGGGTGAGTTTGCATTACATACATCGAAATATCACCTTGATATGGGCTATTAAATTTCTTATTCGAATTCTGTTTTATAACAGCGAATCCAATACAATAAATATTAAGTGGAGCTTTTTATAAATTAAATTACAGAAAAAAATATTCCTAAATGCAATATACTACATGACTAATAAAATATTTATATCGAATTCTCATATCATAGCTGCTATTTGCATAAACTTTCATGGAACTTTTTGATCATTTTTACAAACGAACGCTTCATTTGCACAAAAGATAAAATGTTCATGAATCGATTGGCTAGGCATTTCTTTAAGTTTTTTTTCATCGGTATGACCTCGGTTTAAAAGAAACAATTTTCCATTCGAGTTTTAGTGTCTTTATTGTACTTAAATAACATTGATTATTTTTTCCAGAAAACTTTAATTTATTAATGTTATCTATAAAAATAATTGGATAGCTTCAGGATAATTAAAAGTACATAATGTAAATGTTTTCGAAACCAAAAATGTTTTATGAAAATTTCATTGAAATGTTTGGTAATCGCTTTCTTGTAGTTTTTATCGATATTGACGAGAAAGAACAAAAATTTTTCTTAGAACTTATTTTTATAAGCTTTTTAATTCAAATTTAAAACACATAAAAGAATATAAATACAAATTTTAATGCCTAGTGCTGAGAAGTCAAACTAGACTGGACCATTTTCGGTTCATCAAATATTGATAAGTATGAAAATAAATGATATTACTTTAAAGAAATCAAATAAAATGTTATATTTTAGCGAAACAGAGGAGCAAATGGATCACTTTGTCATAAGTAGGTCTCCGCCCTCTTACGTAAATAGTCCCGTGGGCTTGCAGTAAGGATAAATCATTTATTACACTGTGCGTGCTACAAACCGTATATATGTATATATAGTACACTGGCTCACTAACGAACTGAAATGTTGCCCTATTTGGCCTTGAACAAAAATAATACTATCAGTTCTATATTGTAGAGTAAAAGTTTACTTTACATTCTGGTGAGAACTTGTGTACCTACTATCTTAATACTAACGTTTACGTTGGAATCTCTGAAACACTTACCTTTTAGTGTTCCAGGGTAAGGAACTATTATTATATACAATACCTTACTTTTTATAAGGTATTACTCAGTCATACATAATTTACGTGTCAAGTTCTATAAATATTTGCGCAACGAATACCAAGATACATTTTATATGAACTAGCTGTACAATAAACATAGATAAAATTTAATGATGACATACTTCTTCTAAATACGTTTTGTAGGTAGTAATTTACTTTCGCATAGGCTCGGTTTCACAAAATTTGTATTCACTCTTAATTATATAATAATACAGACAAAACTTTAACTTTCCTGCAATAAATAAACATAATCATGATTTCCTAAAAAGCATTCGTTTATTTTTTATTAGAGTGGATGTAATATACGAAACAAGTTGGGTGGACGTAAGGCCTTATCGAATAACGTATGTATCTGTGAACAATATCTTAAATGTAACATTGGAATCTTATTGTTTTAGTGAAAAAATCAGAGTTTTACAAAAGGCTAGTCTGCTATACTAGTACCTATGTATCGTAGGAGCCCGTCTTGTGTGGACCCTTATCACAAACATGTCTTGTCCATACCAAAATTGACATTAACAAGCGAACTCTGTCTTCTCTGCCCTAGGGAAATATAATTGCGGCTTTGTAACAAAAGTCGTTGTGTGTATTTTTTTTGTACTACAATTTTGGGATCATGTGACTGTAATCATGACAAATAATCATGAGAAGGTAAAAAGTATCCTTGTATTGTTAATAATTGAGTGTAGACTTCTTAATAGCATTAGGAAATGGAAAGATTTTTAATTTCTTTTTTTAAATATAATTTGAAGAACATACGATACAAAAAAAACCGTCCTACAATTAAACTAGATTTTTCACTGACAGCATTAGGGTTTACAGTGAGATAATTTATATCCTTACATAAATTAGACAGACAAATTATTTCTCTTTTGTAATTCAAAAATACATAATAAATCATTGTTGTTTATACAATCATTTTGCATTTCTTTTTAGTACATAATTTTCAAATGCGTTAAATGGAAATAAAGTATGTTTCATTTATATTTTCTTGGAGCATTTTACACCAAGACAACTTTTCAGGAACCTTCAACTTCAAAGTACAGATTTCAGAGATCTGAGGTTTTCATCCTAAGCGCTTCGTCAAAATTTCTCGGATAGTCGTTATTGAGAAACTTTTTCCATTATAACATGAATGAACAAAGTAAAAATTTTACGATTCCCTCAGCTACGTTCCAACGATTTATAACACTTATTTATTTCTTTAAAAAAATATATCGTATCGTACTGCGTTATATGAAGTTCCATTTTTTAATCATGGCCTTACGCGTTTTCATTGTCCCTTTAAAAGAGTACGCTATTTAGTTATCGTATACTAAAAAGAGGAGAAAAATTCGAGTAAACTAATATCGCGTTTACTCCGTATGTACTCCGTATTCGAAGACAGGAGCGACATTTTCTCTACGAACGTCACGACAGCACGCTCTTCGCTTAGTGCCATCCACTGTTAAGATGTACGAGATAAAGATCTAAAGACGAATGCCACCTGGAAACATATTTTCTCACCTAAAACCAAATTTTCAGCCAGTCAATCGGTTGGGTATTGCTCTCTTGAATGCCTCATAGTACTGATTACTAAAGTTTCACCATAATGCTATTTCTATTCCGATCGTATTGTTTAAATCATATTCTGGACTTGACAGATCGATCAATTATTTATTTATTATTTATTTTAAAGTCATAAAACCATATGGTGCTTGATTCACAGCACATTGGGTACAAATAAACATTTCATAATTGAGATTTACGTATAAATATATATTTTGATAAAATATAATAAAAGGGCTACTAATAGTAATTACTAAGCTTTGAAGTTTGTGCTAAACTTTTATTACTGAATACTTAGAAAGGAGTTTGTAGTCTTACGATGTTTCTTTGAAATATACCATTTAACTTGCAAATTTTGTTTTGATCTTGCTGTATAAAAAAGTAGTATTTGTAAAGATATTAGTAAGAAATTAATTTTTTAATGTGAACAAAATTCAAACTCAGAAAAAAAATTAAATATATATTTAATTTCTTTCTTATGCATTAATTTGAATTTTATACAATATACTTATATTCCATAGTTAGGTCATTAATTTGTAAACATTTATAAATGTTGTTCTTTTTCGGAAAAGCTTTCACGATAAAGAAAATTGTCAATACTGTAAATACGACCACGAACAAACATTTGGCTCCTTACCAAATTGAATTGGGTTAAAATACTTCTTGAACGCCATAGTCGTCCATCACTTACCATATTCAACCATACCCATGGATAATCTCATAGAAATACGATTATTATAGTCAGAAGCATTCGAACCGTTATAGGGTTTACGACCGATCTTTCAAGTTGGCTTAAACATCTTACGTTATTTTCTTTCTTAAATTATTTTATGCAATGTGATAAAATATAATTACACTTATCTTGTTTATATCATAATACCTTGGGTTGATAAAGGTATAAACGATTGGATTTTGAAGGTTTTGAAGCCCTGGGGCTTATGAGTGGAGACCCCTAATTTGGACAATTTTTTCTGTCACTAAGGTTATTCAATAATTTGTTTACTCATTGTATTAGTAACATTTAAAACAGTAATTAGTAATATAATTATATATCTAACGTATAATACATTAAATTATTAAATTGAAGGACTCTCATTGGTGGAGTCCCCAGCACAGTTGCCTGGTTGGCACTAAATCAGCCCTGAAGGATTATAACAAATAAAGTAGGTATAAAAGTGATGATACTGTTTTACACGAATTTAATGAATTTTTATAAGAAATAATCGACACTGAACTTATTCGTGAAATTAATATTATAGTAAAGCCTTTTCTTCTGCTTCATTTTTGGATAATATAATACTTTATACGATATAAATATATAAGAATATCAAAATTAAATAATTGTATTATTAAGAAAGAATTCAAACACTTTGTTTTATTACTTCATTAAAATTGCATAATATTCTTATCGATGTGATCGATTATTCCCTTTTAAGATACTATTTGTTATACTTTTAGTTATGGAACAAAAAGTATCTATTTAGTTGAGCTGAAATGACCCAGTGGTTAGAACGCGTGCATCTTAATCGATGATTGCGGGTTCAAATCCAGACAATCACCACTATATGTATGTGCTTAATTTGTGATTATAATTCATCTCGTGCTCGGCGGTGAAGTAAAACATCGTGACGAAACCTGCATGTGACTAATTTCATCGAAATTCTGCCACATGTGCATTCCACCAACCCGCATTGGAACAGCGTGGTGGAATATGTTCCAAACCCATTTCTTAATGGAAGAGGAGGCCTTATCCCAGCAGTGGGAAATTTACAGGCTGTTACTTTAATTTACTTTTAGATTTAGTTTTTGTAAATGGGTTAAGTAGTTTTAGACAAATTACAAGAAGTTTTAAAAAACATATTTTTTGGCTCGGATTCAGTAATAGCACTAGAAAAGCGAGTTGGACATAGTAATGCAAAGCTTAGTGAGGCACTAAAGAGATATCTATGTGTGCCCCTTCCTCAGGGATTGTTTTTAGTTAATTATTCGTTGTATTTGTTTAAGTATTCATTAAATACTTCATTATTTACATCAAGATATACGTGTACAGAGTTTTAAACAAACCTGATTCTGAAGTGTGTTTCTTTATATATGACTAAAAACACCAGATTTGTATGTAATACGAAATTTCGTAACTACCTCTATAACGAGCGATAATGCCTTTCAACATTTTTTTAGAAAAATAGAAAAAGTAACAATAAATTCAGGAGGTAAAGAAAAATATAACGTAAATTGGTTTGATGAGATCTAGTGAGTAATATTTTTTTAAACGTCATAAATAGTAAACCTTAAATTACCTTTCATTCAACAACTCAACTCAATTTAAAAAAAAAAACCTTTAATTCCATAATAATAACCCTAGTTATTTGCTCCTACGGAACCCTTCATGAACGAATTCGATTCACACTTGGCCAGTTTTTATATTATTAGAATGGATATGAACGGTCTATATCATTTGGTATAATAAGTTTTAACTCTCTAGGCACTCATGCAAAATTGAAAAATAAATAGCTTACTCAAAAATAAGGTCGGTTAAGCGAGGGGTTTTTCAACTCTCTGGTGTATGTTAATCGGTTTGTCGACCTCGAACAAATACGCTTTACTACTCAAATACTGTTGTGAATGTATAATGTTTTATTCAGAATAAAAAAAATAAGCCTACCTACTGCCGTCGATCTGGATGAGCTCGTGACAAACTGGTCTCCTTTAAAAAAGAAAAAAACGCAGGCTTGAAAAGCTGCTTACATCGAGCGAAGAGTTATAATTGCTTTTGGCCATTTCAACGAATGGATTGAAATTTTAGGCAAGCGGTCTTACCGATACAGAAATACATCAATTTTTGTAATTTTGTGTTCTTATGGTTGGCTTGTATTAATAATAATAAATAATAAGATTTTAAGCAATTGACCTATTGCTTAAAATCTTATTATTTATATTATTCTTTTGTCATCTGTTGTGCATAAGATATTGCCATAATCGCCACACTGGGCAGGCAGGTTGGCCATCGCAGGACGTAGCTTCTCGTACCGATGACGCTGCTGCCCGTCATCGGCCTGTGGTATTTAGCTAATTCTATTCTTGATGGTTATACCGCCATCAGTCTCAGAGCCTCGTTCGCTGGTTGACAGGATGCACCACGGGCAGGTGAGGTTGGCTTGAGACGCCAAGTTGTAACTTGCGCCCGCTTACATCCCTCGCCGCCGTACTTTGCCTGCACCCAATTACATCCCGCATGATGGCTGCCGGGGCGGGATGCGAGTAGCCACAGGAAGACCACAGTGGCGTACACTTGGAGAGGCCTATGTCCAGCAGTGGACAAGATCAGGCTGATGATGATGATAATGATGATTCTTTTGTCAAGTTTGAACTTGAGACATATGAAATACATTAGTTTGTTAATAAAAATATATCAATACTCGTATATCATTTGTGTTAAGGATAATATTTATTTTATATTTTTCCTTATAATCATTAGATAAGGATTACCCCACTAGTATTATTATTATTTTTATGTCACATATATCCACGTGTAAAGATTCAAAAATTGACTGATCAAGTTGTTAGGGGTTACCACCGATTTTGATGCTCTATGTTCAAGGGAAATATTAAACTTTTGTTACTTCACCTACCCTAAAACTAAGGTGTTACAATGACCCACTCAACCTTCAAACCGGAACAAAGCAATACCTATTACTTTTGGAGGTAGAATGTAGGAGAAAAGGGTACGTAGGTAGACAGTTTTTTAAATATCCCTACCACAAACAAATTATAAATTTTTAGCTCAACATATCTCGTAAAGTATTACGAATAATTTGTTTAGTAATAAATATTAATCTGTAGACAATTTGATACTCGGTTAATTTAATGGTCGGTACAGATGTTATTCTAAGATGATGCGGGGTAAATACCGAAATGTATCATAATAGAATAGTTGAAAGCTATCAGTTTAGAGATAGCCGAAAAGTCAGGCCCTACCTTCGTCAAACTAAGGAGACCGCTATCACGCAAACATCGGTATTTCTATTTACCGTAACCACTTATCCATTCATATCTCTGTTTCAATTTAATTTAATCTACTAATATAAAATACGATGTTAGGGCTTAGATGACTTTGGTTGAATAGCTTTTCAATGGTCCATGAAGACAAATAACGAAATTGCTTAAATTCTTATCTTAAATCAGATTATAAATTCATCGTATTTCTGTAAATTTATATTTCATATTATGACATAAAATCTGTATCTACTTTGTAAAAACATATTTATTTACTGTAAGAAAAATAAAATGGTTGACTTTGAGATTCATATATATGTATATATTTTATTACGTTTTTTTATGTACTTCTACAAAATTAAAGTACATCCTCCACCAACCTTGAGAAATAACTCCACCGGTGCCTTTAGTTGTACTGGCGTATTCTCCCTTCAAACTAGAAAACAATAATACTAACTGTTACTGTTTAGGGAAAGAATATATGATGAATGGATGGTACTTATCAAGACGAGCTTGCACAAAGCCCTACTACCAAGTGAATTCGTAATTTCAAACATAGTACACACAATAGTATTTTAATTAAAAAAAAAAATCTACATATATTTCTCACAACTGCCTTTAAGATTGGCACTGAAAAAAGGCAGAGAGGTTTACCATTTTTCCTACTACTGTGCCCATAGTCTCAGATTATATGCAAAAACATGATGATGTCGCCTGATCACGACAAGCGACACAACACATATACAGATAGAGCCGACTACGCAAGACATTTTATAGTGCAAAAATGTATGCGTACAGATGCACTCTCGATACCCGCACTGCCATATTAATATGATGTTATGGCATAAGCGACACGATCGGAAAAGGAATAGGTGACGGACCTCCCACATTACGTACTTTCCGAGGCATAAGACTGAGAATTTTTTACATGAGAATTGAAAAGAAAAGCCTATAATAACTTTTTATCCGGCTTCTAGTCTTTCACATACAAATCTCGGAATACGTGACCTTGTATCTATGCTGTTAACAAAGTACAAAGCTTCTCTGTAGCAACAATGATGATGTCGATAGAACTCTAAATACTAAGTGGCCGAACGAAGGATCTTCCTTACAAATAAAATCTATAAAAACACTCATTTTTTAGAAATAAAATTTGTATAAGTAACATTATTATAAAATATACGATTCAAAGAGATAGCTTGTAAATTTTCATTTATTTTACAGGCTTTATTTTACTTAAGTTTGTATTTTGGCAATTTTACAATGTCGAACCTAGTCTACATTAGACTGTCGCATACATTTAAAAGTTATATTTGGATAGTGTTACTTTAACCGATAATGATGGCTTCAAGTTAATAGTAAAACTAAAATTATGAAAAAAGATCGAATTGTGATCACTTAATTTGTTGTGGATGATCTGATAAATTTTAGTTTTACGTATAGATATACGAATAAAAAATGATGTACAAATCAATTAAGTATTATATTGATAAAAGTATGAAAAAGATTTTATGGATAACTATCGACTCGCCCCGGCACGGATATGACAACACATTACAAACTTCTAAAACTGACAGAGTTTCTTTACTATATTGTCCATGCATTACATACAAAAACCTTTTTCTCGAATCAATCTGTCTATTAAAAAAAACTCAAAAATCCGTTGCTTAGTAAAGTTTAAAGATTTAAGCTTATATAGGGGTATAGGGACAGAGCAAAACTATTTATTTTATACAATGTAATGATTTGGACATAGGCCTTTTTAAACTTTGCTATTTCTTATTTACTTTCTTATCAACTATCAAATTTATTCAACTGATGTTATTTGAAAAAAAATATATTGTTGCGAAAAAAGAAGAACGATCTCATTTACTAGAATAACTTTCATGGAAATGACGTAAAAACCTGTAACAACGGCTCGACGTGAAATTGATGAAAGCCAAAAAAATACTGTTACGTAAACAATAATTAATGCCTTCGTTAATGACTAAGGAATTAAACTGGAATATATATACAAGAGTTTCAATGATAAATAATTATTTAAAAAAAAAGTAATTGTTCGAATGACCCAGAAAAAATTATAAGTTGGCTTGAAAATTAACAGCCATTTGGGGCTTTAACTTTCCCCGGCCAACCCCAGTTTCAAGTTAATTAATGTTTACTGAGATAAATCTAATTTTTCAAGTATTTACCGTCGATGGAAGTTTTTGGTGTTTATATTGACTACTAAAATGTTTCTTCCCTATTGAATTTATTGACCGATAGACGTATTTATAGCTTTTATTCACAAACTAATTCATAAATTATTAAGTGAATATATAGACTGTGTTTTTGTTTCAACATGATATATGTTTTACTATTCAGATTTTAGGGAGCTACAAATCACTCATATAAAGTTTATTACGCCTGAATTTTTCTTAGTGCCCTTGTTGGCAGATAAAGCTATAGATATATATAAAAACACATAAATATATTTACATAACATATATATGTTTTATATGTTACATAGAATGACTGACTTGAAAGTATAAACTAAAATAATACACATTACCTGTATCAATCAGATAATTAAAGTACGATAAAAAACTAACAAATTTTACTAATTTGGTACTTAAATTAACACTTGAAATAATAAGACAGGCATTTGTGAGATTCTGTATGTATACAATAAGCGAAGTCGAGACTGGGAGCTAGTTCGCTAAAGTTTTGGAGGCGTTGGAAGCGTCCAAGCCGAAAATTACCTCGCAGACTGCGTTGACGTAATAACCGATAGCTAACTAAAAAGTTTTCAATATATAAGCATAGCATATAATAGTCTTTCCTAAAAGTAAACCAAAATATTATGGAACTTACATATGAACTGTGGTTTATCCGGATACGCGAAATGCGAAACAAACACAAATAAAAAAACGAAACATTCTTCTTTATTAAATGACGTGTTAAGTAAAAATAATGATAATATAAAAATGTTTTCCACAGCACATGTCTAGCCCTACGGGATCAGCAACATTGTAGTAAAGTAAATTAGGTCATAATATTAACAAGGGCATAAAAGATAAATTAGTTGACCATAGTTTTTACTTTCACTTCTGTAGTTAGCTTTTATATACGCTTACAGGGGTTTTATCACACAGCGAAACAAAAATTCCGGGCGCCGGCTTGCCGAGCTATTAACTATAATGTGGCTTCTGCCCTCCCATCGTTTATAAAAACCTCATATATTATTACAGAATAGCATCAATCGTGGTAATTGATGATAAACTTTTTTAAGCTACATACTCTGAACAATAAATCTAAATAAATATTAGAAGACATAAATCCCGAACATCTTTAGATTATGTTTATCATTATTTTGTTGAGTAACAAAACATTTAATTTCTTATTATTTATGTAGGCTTACTGATTTTGAACAAGAAAAATAAAATATTTTTGGTTTGTTGGGATACCTACGTAGTTTTCGCTTGCGTTAAAATTTAGAAAAAAAAAAATAAGATATTTACTGCCTAAATAAATGTTAAATTTTCCCTTATTCTTTTACTCTGTGGCATAATGCTGACTTTCGCTGTGACCTTAACCCAAGTACTAATATCGAGACTTATCAAAACCACAGCAAGGAAATTCGGGGTCCTGAACAAGGTGCAGCGTTCTTTCGTACGACAACAATTGCTTCTGTTACATAAAACGCAGGTGCTGTCTTGCGTTGAATGCGCGCACCTGTGGGATGACTGTGCGAAGTACTTAATAGAGGCCTTGGATCAGTAACAGGGACGAGCGGACCACATTATTGACGATGCATTATTAAAAGCCACAAACACTCAAACCCATACTATAGCGTCAAGAGATAGCGGCGCTATGTTAGTCGAAGGAATTATTTTCTCCAATGCCTGCTTGCCCTTTCCTGACAAGGCTACGCGTAGCTACCATTTGCTTTTCTATTCTCTTGGCCTTGAAAAGATGTTTGATACTGAAATATATTATTATAATGTAATGATAAATTCATCATCAATTAATATTATTTTTATATTAATTTTGTAATGCAGATAAACATTAAACAATAAAAATAAATACAGCCTTCATGAAAGTTAAGCAAACTTATTAATTACACATGTTCAATATCTACATAAACAATTGACACAGATACGCTTTTGAAGTGCACGTTTACGCTGTTTTACCCAATATATTGAATCCAGCATTCGACGCATATTATAAAGAAAATTTTAAACAGTAAATGTGGTTCAAATTTACATAAAACCACGAAAAATAAAATGTTATAAAAGTTTTACATCATCCGTCCTCATCCATCTCTTGAATTATTAATGGTCGCTAAAGTTTTACAAAAAGGTAGCAAGTATAACTTATCAATGCATCCAGAATAAGTACTATAAAACTTTACAGTTTTTAAACTTTCTTCTTTAATTTAATTTGTAATATAAATATATACAGTAAAATGCCTTTGAGAAAAGTTTGTAGAAGAAATAGTACTATTCCATAAAGAAATAATTAATCGGTTGGACGATTAGATATTTATACGCAATACAGACATCAAATAAAAGAGATTCCGTAATATTCACTCATATGTTTATCGACCTAAGTAAAGAAGTCGAGAACATAATGATCAGGCAAAAATAACTAATTAAACCAATTCGATCAAAGTGTATATTTATATAGGACGAGATACACACACGCGTGTAATTTGTCAGTCGTCCTGACTAGTTGATTTACTCCATTCTTTCCCGTGAAGATTGATTTCTATAGAATATGTTAGAAGTATAACTAATTTATGTAAGAAAGTGTATCTGTTTACTTCAATAATACTTGCAAAAGACATTTTAATATTTAAGTACTTTGACATTTAGATTTATAAAATTACAGTAGTATAGAAAATATGTAGTCCAAGAGCCAGTGATAGGTAGACTTACGTCATAGTAGCAAGCTCCATATTACTGTCAGGTATAATGCTTCATCTGCTGTTGGTGAAATGGCGGTGCACTATTCTCATCGAGGGTTCCTTTGAGTTTGCCATGGAGTCGAAAAGCATAAAAATCGTCTTTCAGAACGTGATCGCAGCAAGGGCAGACTTGCTTTTTGACATCTTAAAATACATAAAATATCATCTCCATTATTATTAGGAATTTCTTATTGTATATTATTATACAATTGGGAATGTAACGACATATTAAATCTCTTGACTCTACAAGACTGTTACAGGGTTATTGGTAATTCGACGTACATCCGCTAGGAGATGCTAGGATTGATATAATATCGTTTTCCATCTCCCATTTTTAAATTTGGGCCGATAATGATTGTTTAAATATTCACAATTATCCAGTGTTTATTCATTTTTATAAATCAGAAGAAAAAAATAGATTTTTATGGACAATTTTTCCTCAATACATTTTTGAAGTTGCATTTTTGACAAATTTTGAAAAAAGCTAAAATACGTGGTAAATCTAAAACGGTTTACTTTTGGATAATGCATATGGGGGTTAAAAAAAAGCACCGTAATTAATCTAATCGAATTGAGGTCCTTAGTAATTTATATTTTTCAAAATTTTCTAATTATACACTTATACCATAAAAATTAAGCAAATTATTTTCGGGCTAGGTGACTCTTAAATCATAAAGTAAGAATTAAATTTAAACAATTTAAGAATATTTATAATAGAATTCAAAATACACATTATACATAAAGACAAATAAATATGTATTTATTTATTTATTAAAAAATATGTTTTTTGTACATAACTTGGAATTCCTACGAGACTGTTAATTGAGCAAAGAAAACACTATAAATTAATAATTTCATTTATGACACAGTTTGAATTAAAAAGGTGATATCGTACGTGATAAGATAATTTTATAAGATAGAAGGCAAATATAAAAACGAAATATTTTAAGCTTAGTTATAAAACGCAGTGTTGATTGATATTCATTGTGATACTTGTTTTTTCCTATACAGAAATTTTATATAAGAAAAATGGCTAAACATTTTATACTGTATTTTGTGTTAGCTGGATTGTCACTTAGTCGTAAGTGTGGCCTATTGAGTTTATTATTTTTAATCCTATTTATGAGTGAATTTTATTATTTTTAGAAATTTCTCCCAAGTGAATAGAAGTATTTAATTTAAAAGTATTAAACTAAGATTACTTTAAAAATATTTTTTACGAGTATCGCTACATAATAAATATCAAATGAAAATTTAATTAAACCTTTGCTTGTGAATTGCTGTAAATATTTTACTGTACAGTCGATTTTTAAAAAGCGTAATACATATTCATTTTTATACATTACAAAACATAAATTACAAATATTTAGTGTTTTTCAAATGAATGCGCTCGTTGCATTTTAGATTTATCAAATGTAATTGACGTAGTCCACGGTTTAGATATCTTTAATTATTTTTATCTTCAGATATTTAACAGTCAAGGTTGCCTATAGTTGATTGATTTATTGATAAACATTTAGTGGTGAATGTAAGGCGACATTTTTATTAATTTCTTTATTTATATAACACGTGTAAAACTAGTTCCGATTTAATTGGATGTTATAAATGTTTACCTAATTAATTATTGTGTTCGTATGGCAAAAATCTTAAATATTAAATGCAGACTTCATGAATCAGGTGATTTAAGTAGCTTAGATAAAATATTTTTCGGCGTCCACTAAAACCCAATATATAAAGGCAACTGACTGTGCTCAAAAAGTAGTTTTTTTTACGTATAAACAAATCTGAATAACTATGTTATTTAGTGTACGTACTTAAAGAAAGACGTCCTGTCATATTACGTAGAAGCGAAATAAATTAAAGGAATTTGATAACAATAACACTTTTTTAATGTAAATAATATAATATGATTAAAGTAAGGGAATTAGAAGATTATCTGATAACAGATAATTTACTGACAGACATATAGTATTATGTATGTTATTGATTACTTATTATTATATTATATTAATTATTGAATGCTTCTTAAACTTCTAACAGAATACAAGAAAAATTTAAATAAACTTTCAATACTTTTGCCTTGGATACTTTAAACACTTCCAACGTTGGTTTCACTATGGTCGATTACAAACAATTTGCATTTAATAAATACAACTATTTTTAGTACAATAACTAATGAAGCACGCTTTAATACGAATTTGACAATTTTATTAATATATATTATAAAAAGTTGATCAGTTTATCGGACCAAATCAAACTAAGAATATGATCCATTCAAGCATAAATTTGTAAATGGTTAATATTTGTTTTATAATTGACAGATGCTGGTACAGTGCAGGATCGAAACAACAGAATATTGGAAGGATCACTTGCATATGAAGGTCAATTTCCGTATGCGGTAAATAATTACATTTTTATGACAATTTTTTTTTACTGTAGTTGTTACTATAACAGGATTTGTATCAAAAATAACCTCTCTTACTTATCATAAATATATAAATGCATTATTTATAAAAAATACACGTAGATAACGGAGAAAGGTGAAAAAATTACAATTGTAAACTTTTTAATATTCCAGGTCTCCATACAAATGATGGGACCTCCTCAGTTGACGGAAACAAGAGGACATAAGTGTAGTGGTGCACTTATTTCATTAACACATGTTGTAACAACAGCTGTCTGTCTTTATGACTTCACACAAAAGTAAGTGCATTTGGTTCATCATTATCCTAAACAAAATTTTATCTTAATATAGACATGACAAAGATATCAATCTCATTCGATATTTTCGATATATGTACATATGTATATGATGTTACTTATATAATGTTATTGTATGTATAATGTCATTTATGGAAAAAAGAGATATCAACATTTTTTTAAAATTATGCATATTTGAAAATAAAATAATTATATTATAAATAATTTAGTTAATAATAGAACTATAGAATTTGAAAAACAGGAAATTCCACAATTTAATAAGCGAGTTATCAAAACCATCATTCCATGAATCAAAATTAGTTGTCATTTGTTTTTAATTATTTTCTGTTGCCATTGTAAAAACAATACCTTTCCAATACTGGAATATCAACGAACATACTATGTGTATTCACATATCTAAACTTCATCCACTTTTGTTCAAAATACAAATTCAAAGGTGTTCTTGTTGCAGCGTTCCTGTCCCTATAAACCCTACCCAATACCGAGTATTCGCTGGTGCGACACTCCTTACAAACGATACGCCAGATCGGATAGGGACAATTGCAGACTATGTAATCCACCCGCAATACACAGGACCTCCAGCATATGCTAATAACATTGCTGTAATTATAGTATGTATACTGAAATAAAATTATTTTATTTTATAATAATACTAATCTTGTGGATATTTTGGCAGCCGCTTATTAGGTTTGGAATTAGTATCAGTCTACATTCCAACTATTACAATCCTGTTCTCGAAAAGCAGGTTTTTGCCATTGAACTATTTTACATGCTATTGGACTATGGAAGCAAAGATTTTGCCTGTGGATACTGTTGATTCACTCATGAGAGGCTGGCATGACCGGAATGACAACTATATAGACTAACTATACTTTACCACACATACCTATATTTTCCAAAATATAAATGATAATTGTTTGGCTTAATTTGGAATTTGTGTTCGGCATAATTGTTAGCATTACAAATGTTGGTGAAATGGCCTAGAAGAAATAATACTTATGTCTCATCCCAAAGGTTGCGATATAAAATTTAGATTTTTCACATGTTTTCCAAAACTTCATCTAAAAAGGGGACAACTTTTCTTGAGTTACTCAAAGAGTAAATGACATTCAATCTAATATTTTCTAATAAATATCTGTTCTTGTTATTCACTCGTAAAACTCTTTTAGACCAAGGAGTAGACAATTAATAGTAAATGCAATTTCTTTGATAATATAAATAGCAGTCAGATTTTGCGTAAGGTCGTCTTTTATCTTGTAAAATGATTTGTCGTAAATAGGCGTGATAATCGATAAGCGGTGATAAAATTAAACATAAAAATGTCACAAATTGTTTTAGTAATTACAATCTTTGCTGATAAGAAGAGCTAATATTTGACTTACATTTAGTAATCTGAAACTGTTAAAAGTGTCATAGCATTGATTTTAACTTTCATCATACAAAAATGATAATAATTTTTCATATTTCATACTTTGTACCAAGGTTTGATTTGAGTAATTTATAAACATAGATAATTATCTATTTAGATGAAAGTAAAATTAAATATATAATATATACAATATTCTAAAGACATCCATACGCATCAAATTGAGAAGGTATTGTAAATCAGTTTCAACATATTACGAGTGAAATACTAAGTCATTCCTCGCGGAATATTAGTTCGATTATCTAAGAACTCACTTAGTATCTCACTCGTAAAAAGTCCACAACCAACTTACAATGATACGCCATTATGACACCTGTATAGAATACATTTAATGATCGTTATAGTCAATATCTAAATAGCCCTTTTTGGTCGTCTAATTGTACTGTTGAAAATTTTCATATTCCTCGTCAAGTTTGGTCTAAATATCTTTTTTCCAGCTATCGGTGCCATTTAATTCAGCAATAGTAAAACCAATAGCATTACCGGCTACAAACTTCGCACCTGCTGACTTCACTTTATGTGATGTCGCTGGATGGGGTGCATATAACAGAACAACGCCGGTTAGTTTTTGTTAAATTTTATTTGATCTCAATATAAAAATATCTTATGATTTTAACCATATTGTTTTACAACTACCATAATTATACGTGATTAATATATACAAAATTATCTTATTTTAGAATCTAGCCAGCACGCAACAAAGATACTCAACTAAATACGTATACAAACAAGATCTATGTACTGCGATCTTCAATAGTATTGAGAACAAGTTAAACATTCTGCCTAGTATGATTTGCGCTGCGTCTTATGACCTCCTATCGTCAAACTGCTTCGTAAGTATTCATTATTTTTATTATATGTTACAATATTTTGGATTTATTCATCTCAATCAGAATATCGTAGTTCTAAGACAAAAACGAACGGATATTTTTTCGTACAAAATTCAGTTCATTTTATTTGCTTCGTTTCCCTATTCTTTTCGATACAATTTTCTCTCAATATCTTTCATTTGTTTTTTCATTCTTGCTTGCAGTCATGGAAGGGTAAATTTACTCGATTTGTATTTGTATGCTATAACCGACTTGGTCAGGTTCAATTATCATGATATACGAGATGTGAATTATAAAATGGGAATGAAAAAAATGGGAAAAAAACATCTTTTGGAATAACGATTTTTTTATATTATTCATAAAGAACCTATATATATATATATATATATATATAAATAAATAGTATCTGCGGCAGTACATGTCTATAACAACTCAAAGTGGATATAAAAATAAAATAAAATAAATAATAATAAATTTTAGCAACATTAAATTCGAAATTTAAATATAGAATAATATTAGAAAATTATTGAATGAACAAGACATTCGTAGATAATATCGAAATATCGAGCTCCACCGAACAAACATAAAAAACATGGTAAATATCCCGAAATCAATAACTTTAATAATAAAAATAACCATCTTAATTTAAATCTAATATTAGGAAATGGCTTTCTCAATCATACACTTCAGCGGTCTAAAATAAAATTGTATTTATTTTTAAATAATATTCTCATACCGTGATTTATTCACAGGGTGATGATGGCAACACCTTGGTGTGCAATGGCGTATTCACTGGAGTGCTATCTGTAGGACATAATTGCGAACTTTCAAGCTATCCCGAAATTTACACAAGAGTTTCTAACTATACTACATGGATACGAATGATATCTGGAGCGGAACAAACTTTCAGTCATGGTATTTTCATGACGATCACAATGTTTTCACTCATTCAGATTTATTTAAGTAGTTAAAGTTAAGCGGTTAAAGTTCCTGTAGAAAAGTAAACAAGTATGCACCCGAAGCGTATGTATGGTAATGTTATAACATATCAAACATTTCTTAGGGAAGTTGAACTTCTCTGCGAAGTAAACAACGTTATTTTTGATATGTTGTAGGAAAAGAGTAATACATTTTTGATTATTACAAGTGAATATTTATTATTTAAGTGCCTGGTGCGAGTTGTATACGTATTTATTTTTGTGTGTCTTAATTGTTTTAGTTATATTTATATTTTAGTATTTAACCGCTTTTTGTTTCAGTATATTGTTGATATTTAAAAAAATATAGAATTAAGAAAAAAATACATCTTTATTTGACTAATAATTATATATCCTAGTAAATCTTATATAGATTTAAATATAATATATTATTTTATTTAAATACAAGCTTATAGTTTTTCAGCTTAATTTATCAGATGCAGTTTCAGTTTATTATAAGTATCTGAATGAAAAAGATATCTATAGTTTTGTATCTTTTACGACAAAATGGTTCAATATCAATATTTCTTACTAACAAGGATTTCTTAACTGAAGCTTAAACTTAAAATCTATTCAGTATTATATGGAGCCTTAAAAATAGACAGGTGCAAGTCTAAAATTTGTATCACTAAATACAGTTAACCTACAATCATAGAAGTCGACCGACTAAAATGGAATAATCAATAATTTGAATCATCCGATAATACTTTTAAAGTAATTGATTTTCATTTAAACATAATATCGGTTCAAATTGAATTGAAAATAACATAGTCTAATGTTCTGTTATAATGTTATACTCTATGCAAGAGATTATAAAAACGTATTTAAAAAAAATCAAAAAATGTAGTCACATGTTTTAAAATAATTTTTTTTCATTTTCATTTTTGTTAAAATAAAAATAAAAAATTTCTGACGAACAGAAAAGAAAGTGGAAATTTTTGTCGTTTGATTTTTATATATATAGTATGAGCACTGTCAAAGATTAAATATCTACCCATTTAGCCCCGAACAATTCACTCGAAATTTCGTCTCGTAACCAATGTTTATTTGAATTCTTCGATACGCTTCAGTTAAAACAGCAATTTAATTAAATAGTATGATTTGATTGTATTTGATGAATTTAATGTACCTCCGATTTTATGAGAAATATGAATGTCATTTTCGTCATTATCATGATTATATCACAAAGGTGTTTTTTAGTCTTGCCTGTTACTTTCCTTCAGTTTTAACCGACTTTTAAAATATGGAGGTTATCAGATCGACATGTATGTATGTAACATTGTTAGAATTAAATAATATATTAGTATGATGATCCATTTAGGCTTCTAAACACATGTGCCTAATTTTGTGAGTGGATGTTTGTATTTGTCCACGAATTTCTCGAAAACTATAAGTCGTATTGAGATGCTCATTTTTGATCATCCCATTTTTTATTAGAATAAATATTACAAAATAGCTCGGCCCTTATCTAATAGGTAGCTAGCTGGTCGTAACGGTTAAATATTTAAAAAGAAAACTCAATACCAATTATTCTTCTCGTCAAAAAGTGCAAGAATAGATTCTACGACGTCTGTGGTGATAGTCTTAAGCTGGCAAACTGTTCGGTAATATTTGCCATTGGGATTGAAATGCATGAATGTAATTTGATACAGTGTTGGCGTCAAGGACCGGGCCGATAGTGTCGACTGGCCGCGGGCAGGAACGTTTCATTTACATATAATAATACTAGGTGCTGCTGGGCGGTCATGCCACGATTCTGCTAGCTATGCATTATTATCCTCATGTAATCGGAACACCTACCCATAAACTAAGCTTATATATATGCCTGCGACATCGTGCGTGTTTGAATTTAACAAAAAAGTTATTAGTACTACAAGCTAGGTTACTCCTTATTATATCGGCTATCTGCCAGTGAAAGTCTCGTAAAATTGGTCAAGAGATTAGCCGGAACAAACATATAGACAGACAAAAAATTTTAAAATATGCATATGCATTTAGTTAAAAACGATTATTTTATTATCACAAACAGACATCCCAATTTTATAATATGATATATCATATGATAGTATTATAATACTACGTCCAATTTTTCTAAAAGTAAAAGTAACTTATAAAAATAATGGTATGAGCCTTCGGAGAAACTTTTTCACTGAGTTCTTTCTATGAGTTTTAAAATACAAAATGAAATTATAAGAAACGAGGAAATAGAGAGTGCACTTCTTTTAAGGACACATTTGTTCCGCGAAGTTGGCTAGTTTCTCTTAAGAATAGCTGACGTATCCGAAATATGTCAGTAAGGTATCAGCTCTCTTGCTTAAATCTTCATAGGATAATAACCAGATATGATTTTAAAAGCCCGGATGATATTTTTAAAACAATTTAATAAATCATTCTTTAAAATATATGTCAATATTTAAAATAACCACGTAACATAATTATTTTCTGTTACTAAACCTCTTTTTTTCAACTAAACTTTTTTCATAGACTTATTATGATCCTGAAGCGTGATACGGCATTCAATGGAAGCATTATCTTGATTGAGCATTTATTTCTTTTGTCTTTATGCTTTGGGCTAACATAACCACACATTGATTTGCAATTTCAAATTCAAATATTCAGTACAATTATTGAGACCGTCGTTGACCATACATAGAATTTCAAAAAAGGCTTTAATTATTTATATGTCTGGCTAGACTTTGTATACGCATTGAAGTGGTCAACAGCTGGTCAGTATGTACACGCACACTAGTAAAATAATATGGCGTTTGGCGAGTGTCCAGCGTAGCTGTCACGCACACCAAGATAATGAAGTTGACTTGTTCGTTTTAATTCTTTTGCAGTGCGACAATCTATCTAAATACATAAAAAAATAGAAGTAATCAAATAATAAAAAAATGTATACATATACATGCTAGTAGGTAGGTATGTGTGTTATATTCTGACATTCACATTTGAGAGCAAAACGTTTTTTGAAATATTATCAGTACTGCGGTAAATGCTTATGATTTTAAAGTAATACAGTTCTGAACTTAATTTAATTAATGACAACAATGATAGAATATCATTCCATGTAAGTAGATGAACTGGCAAGTGGACAGCTTAACATACAATGAATAATAAGCTTTTATGCTGAACTATTTAATAATGTACATAATTATGTACGTATGCACTTTTGTTATTCAATTACAAAATGTAACAATGATCGTGAACCTAGCATATGTACAAAACAACGATAATTCAATTCAAATATGACATTTTCATTAAAATTACATTGATTTTCAACATAAGAGCTGAGATGGCCCATTGGTAAGAACGCGCGCATCTTAACCGATGATTGTGGGTTCATACCCAGGCAAGCACCACTATATATATGTGCTTAACTTGTGTTTATAATTCATATCGTGCTCGGCGTTAAAGGAAAACATCGTGAGGAAATCTGCATGTGTCTAATTTAAAATTGAATGAAATTCTGACACATGTCCATTCCACCAACCCGCATTGGAACAGCGCGGTGGAATATGTTCCAAACCATCTCCTTAATGGAAGAGGAGGCCTTATCCCAGCAGTGGTTTACAGGCTGTTACTTAAATTTTTTTTAACTTTTTCAACATAATTAGAATATAGAACAATTATAGAATTATTATCCAGTTTTTCCTTCAATGAAATTCTTATCCACGAGTTCCTAAGTAATTGCTAGGTACAAATTCAAGAGCCAATTTATTGCAGCGTTCCTGGGCCGTAAACCGTGAAGGGTCTACGGACCTAATACCGAGTATTCGCGGGTGAGAATCTCCTAACCGACGATTCTTCAGCATCGGATAAGGACCATCATTAACATTACAATTCACCCGGAACTCACATAAGTTCCAGCTTCTGGGAATGTCAGAGCCATCAAAGTATTTGTATATTTCATTTTTCAATTCCATAATATAGTTGTAGTTGTTTAAAGGCCTGATACTTGAGCAATAAAATAAACTTTTAATTTGTAATTATTCGTCAATGTGTGAATTTGTTTGTAAAAAAAAAACATTCGACGATATATGAGTTGTACTAATATTTTATAACATTATGTAACTTGGTAGTCTTAAAACTACAGTAGGTAGGTATATTCTTTATTGCACTAAAAAGACATTACAGAAAATAATAAAATAGAAAAAACATGAGGTATTGTTAATTGAAACAGAAACTGAACCGAAATTTCGTATAGAGAGTTATGTCCTGCTATCGCACTAGTGGTACGAACATACGTAGCACGAAAGGCTACGGTAAGCCGATTAATCCTAACCTTTAGTACATGTACGCGCGGCTACGACGCGGCGACCACGTCGAATAATGTAGTTACGTATAAATTATTATGAAATATTTCGCATGGCACGGCAGACGTGCTGTTTCCCGTGTGTTGCTTGTATGCGTTTACTTTAAGCACAACACCACAATGTATTGGTTGGTGCAATCAAGCATAATACGACAAATCGCGGGTGAAGTATCTGACCAATAACGTCACAGAGGCTTAACCGTTGCCTCTGAATATGATATGATATCCATCTAATATGCTAACTTTATAATCGAACCACTGTATTGATATGCAGAAGAATTTAACTTACTTGATTTAACTCACAAATGCTGTAAAATTAAATTGAAAAACACCATAAAACAACAGCCTGTAAATTCCCACTGCTGGGCTAAAGGCCTCCTCTCCCTTTGAGGAGAAGGTTTGGAACATATTCCACCACGCTGTTCCAATGCGGGTTGGTGGAATGCACATGTGGCAGAATTTTCGTTCACCGCCGAGCACGAGATGAATTATAAAGACAAATTAAGCACATGAAACAGCGGTGCTTGCCTGGGTTTGAACCCGCAATCATCAGTTAAGATGCACGCGTTCTAACCACTGGGCCATCTCGACTCAAAAAACAAAAAGAAAAACACCATACTTGCATATATTGTTACTTCATATTACTACGATTATGCTTCAACGCGAAAATTGTTTTAGTAGTCGCCGTGCAGAGAAGTCACGCGTCGTGAGAGTTTAATTGTTGTTGTCGCTTTTTACTAACTTTATTTTTATTTAACAACTTGTCTAGGAGGAAGAAAAAAGTTTATGAATTTATTATATATATATTAAAAAAATGTTATTTATTTCAATTTTTATAGGTAGCTGTAACATTAAATTGACCTTGCCTCCACCTTTCTGTTTGTGTTGAGCTATCGACTCCAACAATCTGTGACTATTATTGATAAAATTGAGCTTTTGATTTTTTTTCGAACATCAAGTCAGCCTTCATAAGTCTAGCGTATGCCGGTTGCCGCCAAATAGCTTGGCATACTAAACAAGGTTAAGCGGTTCTTCAGATTAGAGTACCTTTTCATATCATACCGAACTCAGGCTTGAGGCAACTTGAGGCTCTTGTATGTTTATCGTTTAGCTTGCAACATTAAATTATAAGGATCGTCGTGCCAAATAAAATGTTCAGTGACGTATCCCTAATCTGAATTAAGTTTCAAAAATCGCTACAAAATAATGATTAACTTTCTATCGGCGTTCTCGTCTTCAAAGAGGGGATTCTTTTGAAAACAGGATATAATTTTCGTTGTCCTGTTAATCGTGTACGCTAGGAACAATAAAACTCTGACCGGATGAACGGGCAAAGGTAATGACTTACGTGTTTTGCGCTTATCACATTTTATATAAATACGTATATAACCGTGATTGCGTTAGTTAGGGTCGAACACGTATTATATGTGTTCAAAACTCTTGAGGACGATTTTGCTATATCCAGGAAAGATTTTTGAGTCGTTTTGTTTTATGTATTTTTTTTCTAAATAATGTTTAAATCTTATAAATTTCATATAATGGCGACTAGCAGTAAATGCGTTTGAGGTTTAATTTATTTCTTAAAGTAACTAAAAGGTGAAAGGCGTTATAAATTTTGAGCACGTTCATTAGTCCCGACACGGATCCCTCGTACCGGCTTTTAGGCAGCGACACACGTCGGAATTTTGTAATAAGATTTCCTTAATTTAAGGCCGTCTTTACATTCGTGTTAGTGCTGTATCTGTGCCGCACGAACGAATATTGCCGATGCTTGCGTATTCTAAGAATAACTTCAGTGATAATTGCTTCTAATTACAAATGAGACAATATACTCGATTTATATTGTTTAATTTGACATTGATTCATTCAAGAATTTTAATAAAAAGGACCATGATTTTTATTCTTAATTCAATGGCTGAAAACGAACCTGCAAGTTCCCCGGCATTGCAGATGTCCATGGACGCTGGTCACCTTCCGGGTAAGTCTCCTGCACGTATGCCACCTTTATTATAAAAAAAAAAACTAATCTCATTCATATAAAAAATCACATCGATAATAAAAAAGAATTTTTTACAACCTCATATATTTTTATTTCATTTACTTGAACGTAATCCTCGATATAGTAGATAAAACTAAAGCTTTCTAACTATTTTATTAATGTAATCTCATATGATTTGACTATATCAATTTATTATAGTACTGTCCTCTCTATAAGTAATACGTAAATCAGCAATTTGTAAATTTAAGTTATTATTGTTTTCAAAAAGATAGCGGGCGTGGTTTTCTAGATTTGGAAGGGAAAGATCTAAGTGCTTACGGGCACCGTGCGTGCACCGCGCATACATTTGATTATCTTAGCCCAACACTGGATAAAAATTAGCTGTTGATTGTTTGTTAATTTTTAATCAATTATGTTATTAGTTTTTATTATTATAATGTTATATATGAATAGATAATTGACTCGTATGATACAGGCGTATATAGGTAAACTTGTAAACTGAATTAATGTGTTGGCAATCCAGCGTGCGAGTGTATATGGGCCTTTAGTTTAATCGAGTGAAATTGATTTGTATACTCACAGTGGCATTGAGCAGGCTAGTCTAACCAAGTGTGTTTCAAAACTTTGTTCAGTCATCATATATTATACTGTAATTAAATATAATATTTTTTTACTGATTCACCCCTCTAGCGATCGATGTGGAATATCATACTATTTTACTTTACAGTTATACCCTAGTTATACCCTATATTTTCGAGATATACTATAAAATGGCAAAGTTGTCAGAGAGAAAATTGATTATCTGATCGCTTTTGAAGTGAACACAGCCGAAAACAACAGAAACACAAACAAATGTAATTACGAATCTCTCGAGATAACCCCAAAATATCTACAAAAAATGAAAACATTTTAACATGCGCCATATAATATAAGGTCATGAAATCCTGCAATATTAGCTACTCCAATACAATTAATATTTATGTTAGAAAACAAATGATATGTCTTGTTAATGATAATAGTTTTTGGAAAATCTTTAAATAAATAATTTAAAGATTTTCTTGTAGATATGTAAAACTAAACTTATTTATAAGAGACATTGATAATTACAAATGAGCAACGCAACGTACCCTCATTAACAGATATAGCTATTAATCAGATTAATTATATAAATAATGTTCGGTATAGTGTGAGCTAACAGCCTAAATTAACCTACGAGTAATATACTTAACATAACGAGCAGAAAGGATGAAAGAGCCCAAATATTGGAATCCCATAATATGTCAAGTTCGCTTAAACGAATTAACTGGTAGTGAAAATCAGAAATAATTATTATCAATAAAACTTGTCTATAACATATAATAAAATTGGAGTGACTGTTTATAAAATTAAAATAACCGCATTATACTAAAATCATATACATACGTAATATACTAAATTCATCTATACTCATACATATTCCAAAAATGTATTTTTTGCAATTCATGTCTGTCTGTCTGTTTGTTCCGGCTAATCCCTGGAAAGGCTGGGCCGATTTTGACGGGAGTTTCACTGGCAGAACGCTAATTTAATAAGGAGTAACTTAGGTTACAACAATAACTATTTTCTTAAATTCAATAGAAATATTCAAATAAATATAATATATATAAAAAAATCGTTTATTTATACTGTAAATGACTTTGATAAGGTATGTTCAATATTACTATCAAGCTTTTTTCAATCTGCCTAGAAAATTATTTTATAATGTAAGCATACGTTAAATTATATTTTTTTGTAATTCAAGCTGAAAGAGGAAAATTGTATGAGCAAATACATTTGCGTTTATTCTTAATTCATCATTTATGTAAATTATAACGTAAACACATTTGTTTGAAGTGTGTCAACACATAGGTAACAAAATGCCTTACAGAAAGTGTGACTTGGTTTTGTCAGTGATATACGAGTATGCAAGTGAGAAATTGTTAAGAAAACTTGCCGCTTTATACAAAACTCCGTAAAAGAAGGTAACTTTTCACTTTCGAAAACAGTTATTTTGTGAAAGATAAATTGAATACCTATGTCACATTTTTAATAAACTTAACTTTTTTCTATTTGAAAAACTAATACATTATAAATGTGGAAACTAATATATTATAAATGTGGTCACCTCTTCACTATTAAATCACTGAACCGATTTTGATGAAATTTTGGTACGAAGATAATTTAAGCCCCGGGGAAGTCATAGGATATCAATTAGGCTACCCTTCGATTATTTGTCATAGGTAAAATTTTATAAATTTTGCGCGCGTATAACTAATTCGACTAGCACATCATACATCATACCATCAATATATGTACATTCGATATAAAAGTATGTTAAGATATTTCTTGACACTAACCAAAACAAACGTTTAATGTACAAGATTGATTAATATCTAGCAATAGGAAACCAATTGACAGGTAAACGTTTTAGGTGATTTTAATAATACCAAGTTTGTTAACAAACAAACGACGGAAATAAGTAAAAGATAAAAGGGGTAGCGTCTATAGCAAATGACAGCTACTTGCTATAATAAAAAAAAACATTAATTTATTTAATTTTCGCGATTTTCATTTCGATATTTAATTAATATAAAAGCTATTGAATTTATCAATGACAATGATTAAATAGATAAGTATGAAAGAACCCCTTCTTTAATGGTGTTTGTCATGCCATCTATTTTAATAAGTCCGTCCACGAAGGCTCACTCCAACCTTTTTCCAATCGCTACAATGAAAGTGTATTGTAAGTCGGTATTTTCAGTAACCACATTACCGGCTGCATATAAAGCTATAGTAATATATATTTTTAAATACAACATGTAATTTAACTTACAATCGAAACCTCACAGATGAGCACTGCATATATCAAATTTATTACCAAGGTTTACCACCTTATATACAATAAACATATTTTAAGGAAGCAGTACGACTCTGAATTTGGTTTACTGTAACCTTAATAATGATAAAAAAAAATATATGTTTTTATATGAATAAAATATTTTATTGGAACAATCAAAAAGAGTAGAACGAAACATCACTTAAATCAAAGTAATTCAATATTCGTCTTCTATTTTATCAACGCGCCGACTTGCATTACGCCAAAAATCACTTTTTATTTTATTTTATTACTTTTATATGAAGGTTTCGTTTTAAATGTGAATTAATAAAATATAATTTTGATCAACATTACGACTGACAACGTATGTTATCAATTGATTAATCCAATCCTGTCAGGTGCGATAATACTATTTACTTAGTCGTATGGTATGTTTTTTTAACTTATGATTATTTTTCCGATTAAATCGTACAATTCTAATTTTTTCAAACTCGCTTCAAAGTTAGTTCTGCCGTTCTTATTTCCTAAAGTAAATTAAATTAAATTCTCGTGATTGTGGTTTCAGACACTCACAGCCTGTGCAGTTCTGCAGAGTGCATTGGTAATTTTTCGAGATTCTTTCTCTCGGCTTTTTTGAACAGAAATTTTAAAAATATTGTAAAGTAATTTCTTGATGACTCAAGATCTGCGGCTACGTAAACTAAAATATCCATTTTTGCAGAGTTGCGGTCGAGTGTAGCGCATATAATAGTAACTGTACATTATTTTTTTTTTATGGAATAGGTTGGCGGACGAGCATATGGGCCATCTAATGGTAAGTCACCATCACCCATAGACAATGACGCTGTAGGAAATAGTAACTATTCCTTACATCGTCAATGCGCCGCTAACCTTGGGAACTAAGATGATATGTCCCTTGTGCCTGTAGTTACACTGGCTCACTCACCTTTCAAACCGGAACACAAGAATAATGCGTACTGTTGTTTGCCGGTAGAATATCTGATGAGTGAGAATATATATAATAAAAAGAATAATAACATTTTTTTTCCTATAAAATTTTTGTCAAATTTATTTAACGAATTATAAATTATATGAGCAACCATAAATTGAATATTCCTGCCGGGGCCCTTGACGGCAGAAATATTCTTCTCTTAGGCTTTTTTATCTCAACAACTTTGTCATATGTGAAATTTCCAGTTACAGTAAGTGTTGTAAAGTAAAACAGTCTAACCCAATTTCAATAGTAGGCGGTTAATCGGAATCACGTGACGTGCCACATGTATACATCGCTTCTACGAACGTGCTCAACACCACGTTCTCGATCTCTGCGCAGAAGGAAATGGCTCTTTTCATATGCCTCCCCAGGCACGTTTTGTTAGCTTATTGTGAGTTGAGATGCTTCTTAAACTGTTTAACTTGAGCCGACAAGTCTATATTGTTGTTTTGTATGTATATTAAATATTTTGTTGGATAAATCATTGCAATGTTACTGAATAGAAATTGTTAATATAATATTCAAACTTAATTAAGAAAATGATCGCTTCATTATTTGTTTCGTATACGTTCGTAAATCGCTTTTCATCCGATTGAGTTGAAACTTGAACAAAGTGAACATATTATTGAGACTTACAGAACACAACATACACATAATTAGTGAGCGAGTCTTATTCGATATAATTTCCATTAAAAACAAAATACAAGAGCCAAAATATAAAAGAAAGATGTAACTAAAATCTTCAAAGTACCAAGAAATATAAAAATAAGCAAAGTCAAGATAAATAAAACAAAAAAAAAGGACACTTTTTTAAGTTCGTATTGCTATTCTAAGATTTGTTGTCCGTCGTTCTGTTTGTCATTTTCGAAATGTGTACTAGGTTTCAATATCAAACCGAAAAAATCGGTTGAATATGTTAAAAGTTAAAATAGTTTAAAGTGTACTTACATATTTTTTACATATACAATTCAACTTTTATTCTGATAACATCAGATTACGTGGCTTGGATATAAAATAAATAGTTAATTATGTTATAAAATGTAGTGCAAATATATAAAAGCATACTTTGATATATCTACTATTATAGACGTAATATTGATATGCAAACAATATTAACTGTAAAAAGAAACTATTTATAATAATAAAAATTAAAATATACCATTATAATCTGAGATGTGAAGAATCTACATATATGTTTGTAAGAAACCTGTGTCCCATTGCGTAGACGCCGGCACATTATTAAAACAGATAATTGCCAACTTACACAAGCAACACTATGTTCCCCTGCTTAATTACGCTTAGTACTTCGCGTACTTGACGGCATATGAAAAATCTTCCTTAAGTTGCGTATAAACTACCCTACTAAGCTAATAGCTGAAAACGTGGCGCGGTAGAATACCCTTAAATGTTATCTTTAATACGATCCTTTGCCAAACCGTGGGCGGTTTTTATATCGTGTCTAAAGAATTCGTAGATTTTTACAAAAAATGCGAAAAAATCTGGAGCGTCATACTTCATTATTCCATTTATGGTTTGTAAAATTTTTAATACGGATTTCAAACGGTGACAAGCAATGTATAGAAAACGGTAAAAAAAGTCGATACGCTATACTGAAAAAAAGGATACGACTGTAATTTAAATAAAATAATATTCTTTAACGTATATGTAAGAACTAGCTCGCACTGGTAACTTTTGTCACGGTGACTGTTTCGTCACTCTTGTCGAGTCCATGAATACGTATGGAGGTGCGCGCACTTTACGACGTGACAATTGGGTGACATTTGTGTATGCATCTGTACATATTCACGGATTTGACAAGAGTGACGAAACAGTCACCGTGACAAAAGTTACCACTGCGCGCTAGTGCTTACATGTTATTATGTCATTAATTTAATACCAGATTATAAATTTTATCATCGCCGTAATCTTCCTTGTTTATATATCTGCAGTTAACACATTTTTAATATTATTTTATATATAGCTACCGTTAAACCGGCAACACAATCTTATTATTAAAGCCCATTCGAATACAACTTACATACATGATATTCTAAGATAGACAAGTACGTTCATATAAACAATTTGTTCAAATACTGGCAAGGGCTTGAACTAAAGTTCCCTGATGCGATAAATCTTCATTATCATCTAATCAAACTATTAAAACATACCGCGCTGGATCGCTCATAGGGAATTGTTTTCTTGCGACCAAAACGTCGTAAGTTCCATGAATTTCATGGCGGTTACGCTTTATTCAACGTAGTGTAACAATGTGCCGTCCCTATAGATTTGACAGATTGGATGGCATGGTCTATAAATAAATAAATATTTATTTGTAATGTGGTATTCCGATATTATTAGCTGGATAATTTATCACTTGAATAGCAAGTTATTTTACTTACTTGACTACTAAATTGTTATTAAGTGTAGGTTGATACTTTGATTCGGATTTTCGAATTATTAGCGCTGTTCCGTAAGTACAGTTAATAAATGGAAAAGCCACATTTAAGTCACCTTTGTGGACTGAATTTCAGTCCATTCAAACAGAGTGAGTGGGTGAGTTTGGAACACGAAATCTTATGCTTATCGAGTACCGGTTCTTTTAGATAAATTTACGTACGTATAGGTATGTACATATATGTTTTTAACTGGTTACTTGGCAAACGGTTTATTTAGTTGCTTTACAAAAGGCAAAGGTTGCTACAATAATCACAATTATAAAAAGTAGAGACTACAGTTGTATTATATTTAAAAAAAAACTAAATGTAATGAATTTTAGAGTTAGTATTGAAAACTTTCGACTTGACTTTTTAAATTAAATTTAAATATAACATTAAACTATTAAATTAAATATAAAACACCGGTCAAGTGCAAGGCGGACTTCCGTGGCGTGGATTCCTTTTTATTCGTTTTCTCCTGGGAAATTACAAACTAAGGATTTTTGTTTAGTGTCTCTGAAAAGGATGGGTTTATTTTTCACTAACTAAGGAATAGTTACTTCGTGAAAAGAGTGGATAGATAAGGGTGTTCTAGTAAACATAGTATAAAATTATTTTAATAAAACCGTTTCATTATTATTTATTATTAAAATGACGTATGAATTTTCCCATTTATGTCTCTTAAGGCCTTTTATCGATAGTTTTGCTAACACTTCGTGCTCATAGACTTGTTCTTTGTTTACATATCTTTGTATTTTATTTTTTACATGAATTTGTATGTAATCATACTTTGATAGACGGACAGACATATCATAGCAGTTATTCAAAAAATATTCCGTTTATTAATCGGATGTACGCAACCCTAAATATAACAAGGTAGTTACTAAAATTAAACTCATATCTATAAAATTTACAGCTTACCAAAGTTTTTTATTTTATAAACTTAGAAATCCGATAAAGCTGAAATCGGAGCAAAGTAGCTCTTATCTAGTTGACCTTTTGTGCCGCATGCCGTTTATAGCCTGTGAGTCTAATACGGTTATGAGTGTTCGAGTGAAGAGATAACTCCTTTATATTGTACTCGAGACAGGGTTTCTAGTTTAATATTTCAAATTTTATAGCCGTTGTTAAACTTATCGACATATTGTACATGGGATTTCAAAAAATAGCTCATTTTATATGCAAAGAAATAAATAAAAAATATTATACTTTTTGTTTTTATATTATTATTGGGAAATACAAAAGTGATAAATTATTTATCTAACCATGATTATTCATGTTCATGTAAATATTTTATTTGCTCACAGCTAGAGAATTTTTTTTATATGTAATGTGTTCTTTATTTAAATTAATACCACCGAGTAAAATTTTATTTTTATTTTTTTTAACTTACATATGAAAAAATAAAAAAGGAAGCCGCTACACAGCGGCAAGTTATATGAACTATAATAGTTTTATCAACAAGCATTCACAATGATATCTTTAATTTTATAATTAAACAATTTGCAAGCATCAAATGTTCCATTTCAATGGAGCAAAAGGTTTTGTCTACTAGGCAATAAAATTATCAAAAGTTTATACTACTAAATTTTACTATAACTACATATATTAAAATGAACGTTACATGAATACTTTGAATAACGTAACGTATAATATGAAAGATAATATAATATAAAGTAAGCTTAATTTTTACGCAGAACAGATACAGCGTTGAGTTATTCAATATTAAATTTATAGCAAATGCAGTTGCTTATATGTTATTAATTTTCAATATTTCATAAATATGCAAGCGTTCCCCGCTCGTATAGATTACGCAGCATTTTATTTAAACAATTCGAAAATCAAAACAATAGTACTTAATCATATATATCTTGTATTGAGCAATGTTTTTATCTTATTATTATTATTTATTAAATAATGTTTTTTAACATAAAATTTTTATTTATTAATTTGCAAAGTTATAAAATACCTATATAGGTATGACAATATTAAAATATTTAATATAAAATATCTCTCGAATATTGTTATCGAAACGAATACTTTATCCCGGGAAGCACTTATTAACTTTACGGAATCAGATACTTGATATTATAAGTACCTTTATTTCTCATTTTGATACAAAGAGTGCCGTTGAGTCAATCATAATAAGTAATATTGCTCATCAATGTAATATAGTCGTAAATACATTGTGAATTTGACGCAAAAATAGGTATTCCATTTTTAAATACATCCAAAAGGGAATCTTGAGGTTCAAGAATAAAAATTGCGTAAAGCTGTTTTTGTTCGTAACAGTTTTAGTAGTAATACATAGATTTTTTTTTTTGAGAATAGTGGTACACTTCGGTGTGGTAGATGAAAATTGGAATTTATTTTTGCACAGATATGGTTTTTATACCACCTGTATCATACAACGTGACAAAACTTAGACAGCAATTTGTACAAACACACAAAATAACATCAGACGGCTTTTGCTAGTAACATGTAAAAAAATTTAAATCCTATAAAATTATAAAACTTACTAGCGGAACTAATGACTTTACCCGTACGAATTTTATAAAACTTTACCCATAGAAGTCGAACCCATTTCCCCCTCGAGAAATGAATTAAAAAAAGTAACCTTGTACTCAAACTATGCCCACGCAAATTTTCATCTAAATGGGATCAACGGTTTAATTGTGAAGTTGTAAGAGATAGAGTTATTTTCGCTTTTATTATAATAGTATTTATTTGAGAATATTTATTATAACAGTTGAATAGTAACGAAAAATAAAATTTAAATTAATTTTTATTTTCTATATATCTTTGCTTAAACTATTTATTCAAGATAACTATATAAGATTCTTCAGTATTTTTTTCATAGATAATTATTTAATAATGACAATTATTTAACTTATATTATGAACTTAACATATGAACATTTGTATATATTATGCTATCATAATAGAATGTCCCTAATGTTCATAACTTTTAGTGCAATTATCTCAAATTATAGCCATGAAGTAGCCATGACTTTTAAGATTTTTTTTAATTATTATCTAATTTATTTTGAAATGTCTTAAATATATTATGCAGTAATAAGCATGTTCAATTATGTTCCTGGTAAAAAATAACATACAAGTTTAAAACCAAAATGCAAATGAAAGTTCTTCTAATTATAAACAGCATGCCAGGAATTAAAAAAGTCTCCAGCTTTAGTATGTTAATTCAGTTGGGAAGAAATAAGATTATGAAATAAATAAAACTCATTATAAAATGCTTTCCATAGAAGCCCTGCATTTAATAAAATTAATTGCCTTGCATAAATATGAACACAATAGTATACTGCAAAGGAAATTGCTCTTTCTGAGCCCACTGTGGACATTAGTTTAAAAGGAAATAATTTTATTAATTAATTAGATTTCTTGAAAAAAATATTGCAAAATTTATTAACAAGCTCCACTGTAATAATATCGTATACGTAATTGAAGAATTCTTATAAAGTTTTTTTTTTTCAAAGAAGTGGTGTAATCAACCAAGCAATTGGCAACTGTATTGTGTAACTTTTTTTGTTTAATATTGGTTTATTGCTATCTTTATTTTATTTTTAAATTTTTAACTGCATAGAAAAAACTATAACGCTAAATCAATTCTACTGATTACCAATTTTCAACTTTCCAATATCAAAGTAAAGTGAAATAAATAAAAAAGATTATGTAGGTATATTATACTATATACATACAGCACAAATCTTGTGGTCTGTCATTAATTATAATGAAATGACATTGAGTAAGGTAGTAGAGCATCACTATCCAGTATACCTCCCTACTGGGAATGGCGTTTATTACGATCGGTAGGGAGAGGTATCTGCCGATAATTGCCGCCAAGGTAGTCCAAATAAGCCTCATTATGTAGTATAATCAAATAAAGCAATAAGAAAACTTATCACAGTCTGACAATTTCGATATAAAAAAAAACATATTAATATTTTCCAATAAACTCTTTGTAACGCATTTTTCGTATTATTGATATATTTGTAATTAAATATTTTTTAAACACTCAGCTATCATTTTGTATTTTTCTTCAATAATGGATATGTTATGGATTGTGCGCCTTTAAAACAAAAATCTGTGCGAAAAGAGAGTTAAAATATTTTATATATGTGGTAATTCTTCAAGTACTTCAGTCTCCTTAATTTTCATATTTTGATATACGAATTATTATTCATGAAGTCACAGATGGCAACTTTTCCTATGTAAAAAGGCATATACATATTCAACGGACCAGCCATTAGCATAGGAGCGACATAAAAACGTAAGCGCATTCGAGACAGAAGTTGCTGACGTGAAGATGGTCCCGAAAATCCACCCTTTTCTTTGCGAAACAATACATTCCTAAACAATGCGAATGTTGTTTCGCGAGATCCTTAAAGAAATATCTGCAAATCTCAGCTAACGCAGACTTGAGTCACTCCCGGGAAATAAAAGATTGCTTCTATATGAATAACTCTCAACGCGTTTGTTTGCCGAGTGGCGTAATAATCTTTTCCATTATTTTTTTAAACATTGGATAATGTGCCTCGTCTCCAAATTGCTCCTTAATTTAATTGAATGAACTAAACTTGTTTATTGCAGACAAGCTTTGATTATTTTTTGTTACTGTTGACATTTTGAAATAATGTTGTCTTCGGTTTTTTTTATGTTATATTTATATATAACTTTAAAGTAATTTGGGCCAATAATATATATTTTAAAGCTTTTTTTGCTGCTGAAAAGAAAGTTTTTTGCAGTATATTAATTCAACGCGCTGCTATAATGTTGGTTAGTTGATATTTGTTGCAAGTTTCATCGTGATTTTTTCCCTCACTGTCTGCATATTTGTTTTGAAACGTTTCTTTTGTGGTTCTCAAACAACATGACTTGCTACTGCTCAATGGCCCACTTTCTTTTTTTTTATTCTAGCTGGAAAAACGCCTTACGCGCTTCCTCCACGTGATGGAAAATGGGGTGTGTGGGACTCCCCAAAGCCCTGGATGCCAAATGCTTCCAAGTACGACTGGTTTGCCCGCTAAAAAACCAGCGATACTCTCTCCGTCATTCGGCGGACACCATGGGATCTTTTACGCATGCTACCGTAACGCCCTCACGGTCGGCCCGCCTATGCGGGCCTCCAACACCTAGGGGGAATTCCCGGGGTTCCTCAGTGACCCACTACTCGATTATACTTTTGATCAAAAGATCAATATTTTATATATGTTTTAAACAAATCTTAATATATAAAAATCCAGTGTCACAATGTATGTTCCCAGTGAACTCTTCACCAACTCAACCGATATTGATGAAATTTGGCATTTATGTGTAATTTGGTCCAACTTAAGAGATAGGATAATTTTCATTTCGATTAATGGCCTCAATGATTTATAAATAACAATAAACTGATTATCAAAGTTGATTGTTGTTATCAATTGTAAGTTACGAAAATTTCGAACAGATGGCGCCTCACATAGGATTTTTTACATCTACAGGAAATCTGTCAGACCGTTTATCATTAACTTATCATAGATGGCGCTACCGTTGAATTTTAGATTTCATTTTCTACTACACGTGGTGCTGGCCATTTTTTGATCGATACTCTCTGTGACATCGCTTTTTCTGGATCATTTTTCATTTTATTTTCATTTGTTGTATATTATTTTGGATATCTTTATAGCTACTAATTTACAGTTACATAATGCAGTGAAATATAAGAACAACAAAATAATAGTACAAGGAATTTATTCACATAAAATTTTCAGTAAAATGCCATCAAAAAAATCTAACCTCAACAATGCCCGTAGCAAAAAGCTCGACAACGGCGTCTTGAAAGAGCTCACGAATCAGTCGAAGAAAGAGCAGAAAGAAATGAAGCTCAAAGTATCTATATAGCTACTAATTTACAGTTACATAATGCAGTGAAATATAAGAACAACAAAATAATAGTACAAGGAATTTATTCACATAAAATTTTGAGTAAAATGCCACCAAAAAAATCTAACCTCAACAATGCCCGTAGCAAAAAAGCTCGACAACGGCGTCTTGAAAGAGCTCACGAATCAGTCGAACAAAGAGCAGAAAGAAATGAAGCTCAAAGAATTCGCATAGCTGATATTCATGCGCATGAATCAAGAGAACAGCGTGATAATCGTCTCCAAGAATATTTATCGAGAACAAGAGCTGCACGTGGACAACACATAGATTCAATTAGAGAACGAGACCGAGAAAGGCAGCGAACCAGTCGTGCATTAACACGTGAATCATTTGTTCGTCTTGGGTTTAATTATGCACCAGACATTAATTACTCAGCTGATCCCAAAGTTACTATCGGTGCGATGAACAAAATATGCAAACATTGTCAGGCGTTAAAATTTCGGAATGAATCACCTGGCATGTGTTGTGCCTCAGGGAAAGTTGTATTATTACCACTCCCTACTCCGCCTGAACCTTTGAAATCTCTTCTTTCTGGCATTTCAAATGATTCAAAATTATTTTTGCGTAAGACACGAAAGTTTAATTCTTGCTTTCAAATGACATCATTTGGAGCATCAAAAATTTGCGATCTCTCAACTGATGGTCGTAATTTTGAAACAACATTTAAAATACAAGGACAAGTGTACCATAAAATAGGGTCATTGATGCCAATACCAAATGAAGATCCAAAATTTCTCCAAATCTATTTTCTGGGCAGTTGTGAAGAACGTGTGACAACGCGATGCCAGTATAATTTTATTGAACAAGCAGAAGAGAGATCAATTGTAGTATCGTTAGAAATCTTTTTGGAGAACCGTAATCATCTGATTCAATTGTTTTAAAGAGTATCACCACAATTAAAAGGTGACAATTATCAAATAGTCATTAAAGCTGACAAAGTACCATCGGGAGGACACGCTGGCAGGTTCAATGCGCCAACTGTAGATGAAGTTGCGATTATTATGGTTGGTGATCCAGTTGATAACAGATCTATAAATATTACCCCCCGAGATACCATTTAAAAGACTGCAATTTCCTATTCGTTTAGCTTTCGCGATGACTATAAATAAGTCACAAGGCCATACAATGTCTAATTGCGGCTTAGATTTAGAGAATCCATGTTTCTCCCATGGGCAATAATAATATACTATATAATAATATACGTGGCCTGTTCACGTGTAGGAAGACCATCAAGTTTATTTGTGCTAACAAAAGACAGGTTGACCAAAAATATTGTACATCGACTGGCGCTTCAGTAAACTTTAATGTGATAAACTGTGATTTATTTTAATTAAAGGTTATCAGAGTATTTATAAATAAAATGAAATTAAAAATGCTATGTTAATTTGTGTTAAATTTTGTCTTTTAAATCCTTCCTTAATCACTCAGCCACAGCAACGCGTGGCCGGGTCTGCTAGTACTATTATAATTTTGTATCGTGTATCACTTTCTTATTTACTCAACGTTAAGTTAGCTAATCAAATAATGTATTTACTATATGTATATCTAGTTATTAACGAATCTGATGCCTTTATAACCTTTTAACTGTGGATCGTATTTTAAGTTACGATAAGGTATTTAAATGAACGCATATTATTGTAATAACTGTAGCTACAATATATTAATTGCTGCATTAAATTAATAACTATATCAGCTAAGCGTAAGGCAATATTAAGTAATAATATTATGTGCAAATCTAATGCTTTACACATAGTAATTGAATACATGCTAATTGTAATCGATTAAAAAGGAATAATTGATGATTGAATGAGATAACAGGTCAATACTATTTTTTAATATTACTACTGTCGATAGGGAGAGGTGTTCCAAATAAGCCTCATTATGTGGCATAATCAAATGACGTAATAAGAATATTTGATTTGTTGCAGTTTGGCAAATTACTTAAAAAAAGTACTTAAACTTTTTGCTATTCATTTTTTGTATTATTGATAGTGGGACTAATTAAGGTTAACTAAATATTCTTAAATACTCAGCTAACAGCTACTCATTTATTTTTTTCAATTAATTTTGGCAGCAATTGTCCATATACTATGAATATGTATATGCTCATTTAAAGCAAAAATCGGTGCAAAAGTATAGAGCTAAACGGAATATATATACCAGAAAAAAATCTTTCCGCAGTCCTTGGTTATGGATCGCCGGTCTATGGAAGGTAATGAACGTATTATAGGTCACTGGGTATTTATCTCTCGGCCTTTATCAAATCAATGGCTTTTCATGCGTAATATGTTTACCGAAAGATATTATCCCTTGACATATTACAGTCACTTCTAATGTTTTGACAAAAAACGGGTAACAAATTTTGAAATAATCATGAATTAAATTAAAAAAAAATGGTAATTTAAACTATTTAATACGTTTTTTTTCTTTGTTGCTGATTTCATAAACAATACTGTTTTTATAACTTTGCATATCGATATTTTTTTAGGTATCCATGTTCAATTTTTTTTAATTAATTTTATTTTTATGTACATCATAACCAGTATTCATTTTAATCAATTCTTGAGCTATTTTTCTAAATTCTTCATAACCCCTATGCAGTCTTGTTGTCTTGTGATTGATGTTGACACAGCTATATACAATTAATCGACACAGTATTTTATTTATTTCCACAGTAAGTTCCATAGCATTCCACTTTGGGGTAACGCAGTCGACATTAGGTAGAAGGCAAAATCAAACTTGAATCAAAAAAATAATTATAAGCTAAATTAGAAGAAATCAAACAATTACTGTTGATTCTCAATATCGATTTCATATATGTACAGAAAAATACAAAATTTTTGCACATATTACTTATATATTCATACTCTTAGGACAAGGGAAACACACACATATAAACTACTATTACTTAGGACCAATAGAATTGCCTTCTTTAATCTTTGCATCCGACAAATGCTTTAATCCATCCCATTATTTGTAACAGAACCGTTTTTCGGTAATGCTTTTATAAATTACTTCATAATCCCTAAATTAATGTGAAGTAGAGGTAGCATAATTTTAGCGCGATCAGCTGTCGCCTCTCTTACAACAGTTTTAGTTCAAGGGCCTATTGACGTTCTTAATGGCCAATCTATTCTGATCCAATATTATGTTCTATTTTTACATTTATATGTAAGGTACACTATGCATGTGTTACCTTGCCAACCCCGTAGGACAGACGACACGTGTATGTATACGATAGTATTTTCTTTTTTTCTGTTATTATTTTGTTTTTACAGAGGTGGTTTATAATTCGTGCCATTGTATCTTATTTTTAATTCAGTTTATGTTATTTTAATTTGGTTGCGTATAATCGTGTCTTAGCTAAAGTCTGTCAAAGGATGAAAATATAATTAATTTTGCAGCAGTAGCAATGTGATAATTATATCGTTCTTTATCGTAATTAATGGGGAACAACTAAGTAGCGTAAAAGTATTTGCGAAAACAATAGCGTACTTTCTACTTCTTCACTATCGAAATATGATAGGAAGACACGGAAAAGCGTTGGTCCTGCGCCTCAACTCTTGCAGTACCGGATTAGCATTGAATTAGGTGAGGGAAAAGTGAGAACACCTACATTAGTTAGTTTGGTAGCCTATTGACATTGACCGAAATCGGCTAGGAGGACGTCAAAATCATATTTTAAAATCCGAATTTTAATCGTGTGAAGAGAAGCAACACGACTAAGCAGTTCTTATGAAAATTCGTCTCACGAAAATCAGATGTTAGAAGCATCTGCACAAAGACATAAAAGATTCATGTTTCCACTTGTCACTTTTCTCTAGTCAGTCGCTGCGAGAGAAATAATAGTGTTGTAAATTCTTAAGTGACGTTTTGCGACGGCATCTAAGAAACTTTTCTCAGTTTTAAATATAGATTAAAATAAAAGTGCTTCGACAGTTTTACAATGTATTTTTCTGGGTATGATATATTTAAACGTTGTATATGTGTGTATCTTTTTTATTTATTTAAAAGTACACTAACAATATACATATTAATTGATGGCTTACACAACATTCAAAAAAAGAAAAACAACTTCTGATATGTACATCGATTACAAGTGTACATAACATTCATAGTGTATCGTGTCAACATATTTGTTTAAAGTTGAAATTAAAATATATTATACATTATTATTAGTATATAATATTATATATATATATATATATATATATATATATATATATATATATATATATATATATATATATATATATTATATATATACATTATGCTATCGTCGTTTATAAACATAATAACTAAATAATATAACAGAAAAACAAAAAATAAAGAAAAAAAAACAAAAAACAACAGGAATTTAACGCACTATTTAGCTAACAAAAAGTAATCCATGAGCTTTTTTTTAAAAGTAATGAAGCTATCATGAAATATGTCAATGCCATGTATCTTTATAAACTAAAATTAAAAATCTTTACCAAAGACAAGACAAGATAGATAAATATCAACAGAAAACGTAATTTGTAGGTGTCTTATCGTGTACTAATTGTGCTTATAATAAACAAATCAACGATAAAAATCACCGCGGTAGACATGTGTTAGAAATAAAAAGGAGTCTAGTCACATAACACGCCTCCAAACCATAAGTAACGTAAATATTTTGTTTTCTATAAAGTTAAAAAGTCAAAATATACTTATTAATAAGGGTGTATCAAACTTCTCATGTACTAAAATTCTCATATATTCTCAATAAATAATACCCCGAAAATACTGATGATAATATTTTCGATGAGCTTTTCAAATACTTGAATTGTATTGCTTAACAATGATCTATTAACAATGACACAAGTAATATATAAAAATATGTTATAGTATAAAAAATAATATATTCCGAATTTAAATTTAAATATTACAACAAACAACTTATTTATTATCATGAATGGTATAGAATCAAGAGTATTTATAATGGTAGTAAATTTCATATGCTTAAGATTGTAATATCCACGCAGTAATCTTTTAACCGACCCGCAATCATTACGCTGTCTGTTTGTTATTTAGTTTAATCTCATAATTACATTATAATACGGTTATAACCATAAATGTCACAATTCTGGGCAAATACTTATGTTGTTAAGGAGAAAGATTAAGAGCTTAACACGCGACATTGCTTTATGCGGGTACACAAGTTTGTGTTAGTTTTGACGTCCTTAATTCGACTACTCAAACGAAAGCAAGTAGAATGTGAAAAAGAATCAGACTTAAATAGAAAGTCGCATCTATTTTTTAAATAAATAATATAAATATGAGACAACATCACATACATTACTCTGATCCCAATGTAAGTAGCTAAAGCACTTGTGTTATAGAAAATCAGAAGTAGCGAAGGTACCACAAACACCCAGACCCAAGACAACATAGAAAACTTATGGTAATCTACATCGACTCGGCCGGGAATCGAACCCGGGACCTCGGAGTGGCGTACCAATGAAAACCGGTGTACACACCACTCGACCAGGGAGATCGTCTCATTTATTCAATTAGATCATATTGTAAGTATTCTAAACAAAAAACCTAACTATAACCTAAGTAAGGTTATAGTTTTCTTTGTAAATGATAAAAAACAAAAAAATACTAACATAAGAGAACCTTACCTGACAGAAAAAAATTTTGATATAGATTGTGTGACTTCCAATAATTTATTTTGAAATAATAATTAACAACACATATCATTTTACCGTTCGTGACAAACATGAGATGTCCATTTATTAATTATTATTATTTATTTATATCAGACAGTATACATAATCGACAGGACAGTAAAAAAAAGTTAAAATCGCAAGTTGTAGTATTTGTATTTACTATAATATGGAGGCACAGACAATGAAAATTAAAAAATAAGTTAATATATACGTACTCTGACAAATTAATGTGCTGTATCGATAACATGTTCCTAACTATTGTTGGTGTACGTTACCAATGTATCATCTTGCTATTCAGCTACCCAATTAAACCGGTCATTTACGAATTGAATGAGCTGGAGACATAATCCCACATAACGATAATCTTGATATACATATGTACCTTTGACACCGTGTAACTCCATTTTATACAGTTTATTTCGTTTTGTATCAATATCTCATTAAATATAAAACCGTAAGCTCTTGCGTTAAATAATATTTCATTAAAAAAATAATAATTGAAAGTGTAGTGTGTGTAGTTTTAAAATCTTGTATCATGTACATGTAAGCACCACCAAATTTGCTTGTGCTTAATTTGAGTTTATAATTCATACAACATAGTGAGGAAGCCTACTGTACATGTGTCTAATTTCATCAATCATTGGAGCTGCGTGGTAGAATATGCTCCTAACCTAATTTTCAAAGAAGACCTTTTTCCCACCAGTGGAAATTTACAAGCTGCATATATTTTATCCTTGTTTAACTCTACATAAGTGTAATAATGGAATAATATGCATATGATTAAAATACAAAATAAATAACATCAATAGCGTTTACAACGTATTGTAAATTGGTCCCATTAAGTTATCTATAGGCAGTCCCTTTAGTTATAAAAAGTACGTAAAGAGTAATCGAATAGTCTCTTATAGGAAATGTGTAGCAGACCTTTACATAAATAATCGACTGCAATTATATCTCAAACCCGCCCGTTACAATAGCCTTACGATTCACCAGGGCGAATAATCGTTTGACATCAGTTAGAGTGTTGAACCTTGAAATAGTTTTATTGTAATCAAAGCTACGGTACAACTCGCCTGGATTTAACAATACTGAAAAGGTATGTTCCCTTCAAAGAAATGTAATTTCTGGAAACATAATGAGAGTGATGATTATGAGTCTTGATTTGAGCTTTATCGTATTTTACAATATGACGATATAACAATGTATTTTATGTATAGTTTGTATCTGGGTAGAAATGTCATGACATGTAAAATAAGCAAACGGCTGGGCAAAAAGGCTGCTGCCCAGAAGCAAAATAACCTTTTTCATCATACTTGCTCTATTGCGAGCATACACATGTGGATAAAGTTGACCCGACACGTGTAACTCTGTTAACGATGTCCTTCAACATTGAGCAAAAGATCTGTGTCTAACTTACACGTGTGTATTTATTAGATCATATGATTACAGTTCCATTAAGTTCGAAAAGCAATCTTCAATATAAATTTTATGACGACAGAATAAATGCAATATTTCATATACTTCTTTATTAAATTGACCTATTTTAAAAGCGTACAATTTTGTTAAAACGTAATAAAATATATCGAAAATGATATTCTTTTCACAATTATTTAGGCTATGTTAATGTAAGTAAAGGTCATAGATATTTTTGCACTTATAGCTGTTTCAATTAACATTACCTGCAATCTACGAACCTGCATTGGGGAAATATTGAAGAGATGGTTAATATGTCTGATAGTGTCGTTTGCCTTATTCGACCAAAGGTAGGAAAACTATTTCGATTGAAGTAGAATAAAATATTGAAAAGTTAGATTATTTTAAAAACACAGACATATAAGATTTCTATCTCTGAAAATGAAAATGTAGATCATTTATAAAACTGCGCAGTCGAGGATTAGTTTTTCTAAAACCAACACACAAATTTGATAGTTTGGGCAGACGAAATCAAACCTGCAGCGTATTTTTTTATTTGTTTTATAACGTATTTGTTAATAATTCCTTTTGTTATATGTAAATCAAGTTGAAGTACAGAAACAAGTGAAGTCGGGACGGGCAGAAATAAATAAAGAATTCAATGATTACATTGTATTAAATTCAGTACCATACTTCGTTTAAATGAGCCTTAACGAAGTCAGAATTTTCCATCTCTAAATTGTATCCATGTACATTGATAGATTGTACTAAATTAAATGTAAAAACGCTCTGTTGAATACAAAACCTTGTAGGATGTTAAGGTTTTAATTTAGTGTACACAAATCAAAATAAAAAATGACTACGATACTGATTATTAGATTGTGGAATGCTAAACAGTATGCTTTATGAAAATCGCAAATAATCAACCAATCCTCACTAGCAACACAAGGTGTTATAATTATGTTTAATAATATTTCTGGAGAATGTCTAAGTATTTCAACCGCAAATGGTACAAAGACATTATTCGAAACAAGAGACGAATATTTGCGTCGGTTGTGAGTTTCAACTTTTTCCACCGCGGCGCTGGCCACTAACATTGTTTCCTTGGCACGAGGCAGCATCCGTTAGACATAAGAATTATTTACTTTGTGTCTTCCCACCAAAGCTTATTTGATTATGTTCTTCTAAAATATAATAAAAACCCACTATTTTGCAAACAACAAGGAAATATACGATTTGTTCATTTCGTTTTCAGGCATCAATATTTTTTCAAAGTATCAATGTATCATTCTGGTAAAAAGTCTATACAAAAATGTGATATTTCAAAATGTAACTTTTATATTTCAGAAATATATGAAACTGAAAATAATGAACGCGGTATCCATTAAACCAAAACCATTTATAAGAGAGTTACATAAAATATTTTTACTCGATACAAAACACTATGAGAGTATATTATTGAATGTAATTGAGATAAATTGTCATGTTAGTAAATATTATTTATACATATATAATTGCTTTTCAATATAACGACTTATTAATGAATAATTTGATTTATGAAAACTACTAAGTCTTCATTTCCGAATATTACAGATCTTATATTTTGATACATGAAACACAATAATTTTGAAGAATTCTTGCCACACTATTCCTTGCATGAAATTCTTTATGCATAAGATACTGATGAAACTTCAACAAACTGCATATCCATGGCAAACTAATTTGCAAATTTCACCGTGTATACGATATCCGTAATTTCCATGTCTCCAATTAAAATTCAGGAAACATTAATTGCTGTTATTTACTTGCTTTCAATATAAATGCAAAATCTTTGGAATCAACATTAAAACTTTACCTGAAAAGCCGCGTGCGATGTTTTGAAGTATAAAAAGGAACTTGCATTTTGAACGTTTTTTTTAAATGTTCCTCTAATTTGAAGGAGGGCCACTTTTATTGTATGTTAAATACCATAAGCACAAAATTATTATTATTAAACAAATAAATAGAGATCTCTCTAAGCTATGGACTTCGAACAAATTTTAATTCATCACTTGCTGGTCGTATTATGATGTTTTTTTGGCAAAAACAAAACTAATTTATTTTCATCAACAGTTGCTGCTAAATTGTGGCCGTAGCTGAAACTGCTACATCGTGTTAAAATCTATTCGTTTTTTCTACTAGGTCTACACTTTTCCCTGAGTTCGCTATCGTTACACAATCACTACGGATATAATGTAACAAATCCTTTTATAGTGCTTGAACTGAACCTTTATTCCACTAAGAAAGATATATACTTACCTTACTACTACCATTTATTTTTCATTGATGTATATGTATGTTCTATATTTTTATTGAAACATAATAATCTATGTTATGAATACATAATAATCTTAAATACTTATTGATTATAGATTTGAATCTTTAACCTTCGGCGAATATTGAATCCCGCATAAATATTTCTAATAAACTTTATTATACATTAAAAACTAAATAATGAAACTGCTCTGAATAATATTATTCATTATTTGAGTGTGTCTGTCAAGAATTATTGAAAAATCTTCCGATATCCCAAAATCTGATCAGGTATTTAATAAATTGATGGAATAAAGAAACTAACATATTATACTTGAATTCTGAAAAAAATACATTTTTCTTTTGAGCTCGTGATGAGTCGTGTAATAAATATATCTTCAATACTCGAGCCTGTGACAAATGATGGCTATTCCATTCACGTTGATTATGGTTTAAGAACAATATTATTTCGATATGTTTTCTCCGAACTGTTTACATAAGGTAAACTGTTAAAATGGCGAGTGCCTAAATAAAGTGTACACAGTACGTAAGTTCGTTAAGAAACATTTATTACATTGTACTCAATATCACAAATCATCAAAAGTTTAAATTATCCCGAAATTCAATAAAAATAAAATTAAATAAGCAACTATCAAGGAGTTACACTAATGTACAAATAGTAAATAAGGTAAACAATTCAATGGCGGAGCAATTTGTAGTGTCACGTAAACTCCGTGGTGCACCGTTTCTAAATCGAACAGATGTATGTTATTCTTTACTTACACGGAGACAATACGATGAAACAGTACAATATTATTCTTGGGTTAACTGATATAGCCAAGACAAAACAATTGGTTTCCAATTATTGTTCTCAGAGAACGGATACATTTAATTGATTCTATCATTGTGTAGCTAAGAAAAAAATACAAATGATATCAATTAAATAGAAATATTCGATACCATGAATTTATTTCGGATATATATTTGAACAAGAGTGTGTTTTATTGTAGTTATAATTTGAACACAGTCTGTATTTGTTGATTCGACTCTATTTCAGAAAATCTTCCTATACAAAAAATCTTTGATCGAAATGATCACATGGTTTCTCTGTGCTTGAAGCCATATAGACTGTATACGTGTAAAACACAAATACATTTGTACAAAATATAAATACATATTCTAAAGGAATGTAATAAGAATTTTATATAATATACGGTGCTCTTCAATAATATTTCGCTCTTATTTTTATAGAATAGACACGTGGACGAGTAAATGTGTCATCCAATGGAAGTAGCCATCATGGTTTTGTAAGAAGTACATCCCTAATACACCGCTAACATTTGAATCAATACGTTATATATTCTGCGTCTGTAATTACACTGGCTCAATCATCCTTAAAACCTCACAATAATCTTTCAGATGAACTAATGCCCCTACCACCAAATGAACAACGGCACTTTCTAAGCTAATATTATTAATGTGAAAGTAACTCTGTCTGTCCGTCGGTATTTCACGATCAAACCAATGATCCAAATTTGATGAAATTTGGTGTGAAACAAATTTAAACTTCACATAGGCTACTTTTTTTCCGAACACCGGGCAAACTCACTAGTGTGAGCGAAGCCGCGGACAGCACCTAGTCTTAAATAGGTAACAATATGTCGTGACCTTCCTTCGAAAAAACATTCCTATTAATCATCTTTTTATCTACTTCGATAAATATATACACATATGTATAAAACGGGTCAAGCAATGTGTTTAGTCAGGAGTCTGATTTTGACGTGGACATGACTGAGCAACGACCCAGAAAGTAAACAGGAATTTCGTGAGTTGAGAAAAAACAGAACAAATAAAGGCTGTGTCATATTTACTTAAACAATATAGATATATCAATTTAGGTAATATATATAAATAAATATGTATTTAATATTATATCTTATTATTCGCTTACGCAGATAATACTGTAAAATTGTGGTTAGATGATACATGTGGGGTAGTAAACGGATAGGAAATGTCAGTGTTGAAGCGAGGTACTGAATGGCTGAATGCTAATCTCTTGACATTAAATATAACAAAACCAATATACATATTACATATAGATTCTTTATCGTAAAACCGAAACTCCTGTAATTCTCTCTATATTTCTAAGACCACAACCTGGCTGACCAACTCTTATTGAGGAAATTATATATTCTAGTGTTTATTACAAAGTTGCATACAGTCACACGATATCATTCTAAGGTATTGTGTAAAATTAGAAATTATAGTGTACTGTTCTATTCTAAAGCGTAAACCTACCACCCTAAACCTTAGTTAAAGAAACAAACAACTTTTATTAATTGGGTTCTTTTTATTAGCTTGGGAAATCCGAAAATACTTTGTGTTTTTTTGTTTAAAATACTTCCGAATGCACATAAGAGTTAAAATATGAAAAAAAAATCGCTCAAACTCGACATTTTTTTCCCATAGAAACCTAAGGTTCCTTTCCAAATATGTGATAAAATTGAATAAAATACAAGGATTTTAAAATTTCGAACTAATGTTAACTTTATTCTGTATTTAAATGAAAACAATGATCTCTAATGATATTAATCACAGGTTCTTACTTAAAGGGAGGGTCTTTAATTTAAGCAATCCTCATTTATTTTGTCAACGAGAATCTTGATAAATGAATAGCAGGTCCAAAGGTAACGTTAATAATTAAAGACCTAGAAGCAATAGTGCGAAAACCTTTATTAAAAGTGAAACATTTCGTCTTATTGCATCTCCTAGAGACAGGCTTGCTGGTTCATTGTTTATCCAAAGGACTTTTTCCAATTAACGTTGTAAATGTGGCCACGTGGTCATGATTTGTGTATGAGTTAAAATGTTCATAAAAAAGCACAGAATTTAAATACATATTTTATCATCTCTTTTAAAATTTCAAGTTAATATAAATATCAAAATTAAGTTTATTTACCGCACACATCATGAAATCCGTGGTCTGTTTGACGACTTCTGTTGTCGATTAGTATACAGGTTTTTATGGGTGCGACACTCCGAGGTCCCGGCTTAGATTCCCGCCCGAGTTGATGTAGAATAAGTTCATTACTTTTCTGTGTTGTCTTGGTCCGGGTGCTTGTGGTACCGTCGTTACTACTGATTTTTCATAACACAAATGCTTTACTACTTACATTGGGATCAGAGTAATGTATGTGATGATGTCAAATATTTATATTTATTTATGATCACGTGGAATGGAGTCAATATCCTGGATAATAAATATTGATAAATACTCAAATTGTGATACATAAGGTAAGCTGTAAGTATGTGAGAAAAGCGACCATAAGCGACCACTCGTGAGAACTAGCCCATATGTCATTTGTCTCCTTTTGCAATGCGGCCATTCGCATTATTAATCCTTCGCGACCCGCTCTATTACGATTGCATTCGAAATGTTTAAAGAATATATAATTTAGATTCAGCAGCTTATAGTAATAAGCAAGTATATTAGAAAGTATTCGCGACGACGGTTTCCTTTTGTCATTACTTTGCAGATAATGTTTATTTGACACAAATAGTAATCAAATTATATGTCTTAAAACTATTCCCAGCCTACTCAAAGCATATAGTTAGACATAATATAAAATTTATAAATATTAAATAATATATGCATGTATAAAACTGAACGAAAATTATTTTTAATTTCCGTAAGTAAAATTACCTACCTAAACTTTTATATTTAAATCAGCCCAGCAAATATATTTTAATACAAAGGTAGGTGGATGTTTAGCGAGCATTTATATATTTTTTTATTTTGTCTCATAAACTCCACAGACGTATAATTGTTCGTGCCTTTGCTGTTCTTTCCATTGTTTGGTGCAGTTTGGTAGTTTAATGTGCCTGCATGTTTTATTTCCGAGCAGCATCACAATCAAAACTCTTGGATTGCAATTTTTGTGTGCCTTATTTTATTTGTCAGAGTTCTTTTCGGTTCGGATTAGTAATATTAATAATTAGTGGAATCATTATTTTAAAATCCTTCAGTCTGATCATACTACACAATGAACTTGATTAGATATCAATATATTAACATGTTTCTTTGAAAATTTGAATCGTAAAAGGTTATTTTAAATGAGTATACTACGAAATGACGGCAGGCGCTTTTCGCAGATCTTATAATAGTCGTTATTTATTATAATACATCTGTTTAGAGACGGTTTTTCGAAGCAGAATGTGTTGACAAACAACAAGCTGGTATGTTATTAAAATATGAAAGATGGATGTTGTTATAAGACACGATGTTTGTCTAACGGCAAACCTATTTATGTAATCTGTGACTTGGAATATGCAAAGATTGGGAGTTCAAACACGGGTTAACACTGTAAGTTTTCAATGTTTAAATTTTGTTTATTTTTCATCTTCTTTTTGGTAGACGTCTGAACTTGAGTACACCAACAGAGCCAATTATAGCCTATTATAGTCGATATGTAGGGAACCAATACTTAATTTAATATATTTTTTTATTTAATAAATACTGATAGTTATGTTTACTTTGAGTTACTTTTCAGTAGAATTTACATTCTGAACATGCTTTAGATTTTGTAAAAAGACGACTCAGAAATACATTCTTCCTATTCCCTACTAAAAAGTTTTTATTTTTAATGTTGGTTATATATTTTTAGTATATGAAACCCATACATGTACATATACATAATTTGCCGGTTATAAATCATTTTAATTAAATTATATATATTCAGGCGAAATATTTTAGTTGTCTATATATTACTCAATGACGAAAATGGTGTAAGTGAAGATTATGATTAATAAAATAAATGATTGATTTGATTATGGGAAATAGGACATGACAATTTCTTATTTAACTGGGACACTTTTGGGAAGTGGTTCACCCATGGACACTGACACTGAGAGACGTGTTCCATTCCTTATTCGTAAAAGAGCTACCAATCAAAGATTCTAAAATATAGTAACAGGAATTCATACTTGTGTGATTCATGAATATTCGAACTGAAACTGATTAATAAATAAAACTTGATTTTTTTGCATTACCATCCTATGCCAGTCTATATTCAAAATTTCAAAATCAGTTTAAAACTCATCAAAAAGTTAGTTAAAAATCAATTTTAAAATTTTACCTTCACAGACATTGCCAAAAGCGAGTCAATAAAAAAAACCAAAAAAAAATACTTTGAAAAATAATTGATGTTTGAAGGTATAATTAAATAATATATATAAATAATCCGTGTTTGGTTAGTATTACCTTTTAATATATATATATATATATATTTAAAATAAATTATCCTCGATAATTGACACTATGAACATTCTTTACATCTGTAACACACCAAGAATAGCAAGTTGGCATTTGATATTCTGCTATGACTTAGCAAGTATGCTCTGGTAATGTTTTATCATAATTAAGTCAAAAGTTATTATCTCACGCGAATCGCTTTATCTCCGTGGTTAATGTAATCTGTATTCAGCACTTGCTGGAGCAGACATAAAGTCTTTATTGAATTAGGGAGAATACCAGTCATTGCCACGCTAGCTTTTGAAATAGGATTTTATTAACCAATGGGTATTATTTGATTATTTCAAGCGGCAGCACATAGGAATTTTGATGCTACCCAATTATTGTAACCATTTCCTTTTGCTGTATTATTATAGATATTAGAAATTTAAACACGTTAATTTACGATTGGATAATAAATATTTTTATTGCATTTATTGTTTGTTTTCTGTCTCTTTCTCTCCTCACATAAAGTCTCGGTAGACTTTTACATGTCAGTTTTTCTGTGATATTTACATTTAGCATACTACATTATCTTTATCAACTTTACGTTGTGTGGATACTCCTAATATCTATATTTTCAGTTATTCCGACACTGTAGCTTTTTTAATATTCTTGTATGATCGTATTTGTTTATTTCTTTATTAAATTCTTATTGCCTTCATCGAGTTCAACGTTCCTATCACATCGATTGATTTCTACCTAAATGACTCTAAACTTGGCAATTGTATGATTTCACTTTTATGTTTATTCGAGCATCGTAAGTAATCTCTTTGACCTTTCGCCTTACCAATAATGATCATTTTATCTTCTACGCCCGTGGATAAGAAATAATGAAAGCGTTCATTGTAAAAATAAATGTATTTTATATGGTTTGGATCTGGAGCTAATTGAATTTTAGATATAATAAAGTTGAAGTATCCAAAAACTCGTCGAGATATTCTATGTTTTTAATAGATATTGAAATATGTAAATATGTAAGGTGTGTATTGAAATAAAATATAATTTAAGAGCTGAGATGGCCCAGTGGTTAGAACACGTGCATCTTAACCGATGATTGTGGGTTCAAACCCAGACAAGCACCACTATTTATATGTGCTTAATTTGTGTTTATAATTCATCTCGTGCTCGGCGGTGAAGGAAAACATCGTGAGGAAACCTGCATGTGTCTAATTTCATCGAAATTCTGCCACATGTGCATTCCACCAACCCGCATTGGAACAGTGAGGTGGAATATGTTCCAAACCCTAATAATGGAAGAGGAGGCCTTATGTCAGCAGTGGGATATATACAGGCTGTTACTTTACTTTACTATAATTTAAGCAGGTATCAAATTTTGCAACAGTGACCTACTTTCAAAGATTACTAGTTTTATTACGTGTAAAGCTAACACGTCTACCTCTCTGCTATAAATAAAAAATATGTATATTAGAATCAAAATCGCGATAAAATGAAAAAAACGTTGTTGAGCTGCTGAAATCCGCTTTGCAAGACTAAAATATTTTAATAAAATGTAAGCCGCTCAGTTTAACATAAATTTAAAACCTTCCATAATGGATCCCCTGTCTATTCGATAAAGCATGTATAGTTGTTTGTATATAAAGGTAGGCAAAAATGTTTTACGCTTTTAACGAAATTGGGTTTGGTTTTCGCTACTAATGAGTAATAAAATGTTTGATGTTTTACAACATAATTACATAAATATGTAGTGCTTATAAGGCTGTATATATGAACTATTATTTTTTCGACCGTGCTCAACTAATAAAATACAATTATATTTTAAAATACTATCACTGATTATGTTGTTGTAATGATGATCTCATTGACCTTCTATCTATCAACAAAAACGAAGAACACATCAATAAATACTAATGAACATCTAAATAATTTCTTAAAATTAACTGTAAAATGAAAACTTACTGACGAAAATTATGAAATTGACATTAACAAACGATTACAATTTTTTTTTAAAAATAAATTCAAATAATTAAACAACTTTTCAATATCTGAATATTGTTCTTGTAAAAATATTATTTACCCAGTAGTCAGAGAATTGAATGAATGTAAATAAACGAATAACTTAACAAAAAAAAAAAAAACGAATAAGGGATATCAAAGACCTCTGAACCGGCTCTCGTTAAGAGGTTTTGGGGTACATTTTAATTATCCAGGATAATTTTATGATTACAATATATATATTGTTATCAATTATGACGACTTATATGACGAATTATGATGACTTATATAGTTAAATCTTATGTGTATATTTAGTGTAAATTATTTTACTTGACAGTAGGGGTTTGTGCAAGCCCGCCTCGGTAGGTACCCACTCATTAGATATTCTACCGCTAAACAACAGTACGCAGTATTGTTGTGTTCCGGTTTAAAGGGTGAGTGAGCCAGTGTAACTAAAGGCACAAGGGACATAACAATTTAGTTCCCAAGGTTGGTGGCGCATTGATGATGTAGAGAATAGTTAATATTTCTTACAGGGTCATTGTCTATGGGTGATGGTGATCTTACCATCAGGTGGCCCATATGCTCGTCCGCCAACCTATTCCATAAAAAAAATGCAAAGGTTTTATTTATAGCCTTTGCTACCATTGAATAAAAATCTTAGACAATGTTGTGCATTTTTCATTCGACGCGAATTACAAGTTGATTTACTCGATTCAGTTAGTCTTCTTTCATGGACTTTTTACTTAAAAACCGAATTGAAGTTGAAGTTTGTTAAATGGATTTTCGAACTGTGTAATTTGATTAATTTGTGTTAATGAAATAATCACTCACTAAACTTATTATAAGGCTGCGTGAATTGTTTGCATGAACTACATTACGATACCAGGCTGCGTTCTTGTTGTGAGCGACTAATTGCGTTATGAAAATCCCCGTACATTAGAAATGAGTTATCCCTTTAAATTACAAACCAACATTACGGACCCCACATTAAATGAGTACAATGTTTTCCACGTTTTATTTCTATCTCTTTATTTTATTACTTTTCATTCATCCACGGACAAGGATCAACCGAGCGTGTTTCACCCACATTTTCTGGGTGAATTTGTCTGTTGATCTTTGCACTGAATGTTCCGTTATACATGTATACGTTTTTCATCAATTTGGAAGGATAGTTAGAATACTAGCAAACGAATAGTCTTTTTTATATATAATCGCATTTTGGACGGGAAAATTGATTATTTCATTGTAAGTGGTAACTACTGTCCACGGATGTTGGTTGTGACGAATATAAACCATTGCTTAAATTACCAAAGGGCAATTAATCTTGGTATCTATGAATGTGTGTCCCTTGTACCGGTAATTACTTCAAACCAAAATACAAGAATACTAAGTAGTGGATGAATGTAATTATGGTTAGCCGGTGGTATCCACCAAGACGGGTTTGCTCATAACATTATTTGACCAAATAGTTGGCTATTATAAGATATTTCATTACAAAGTATGTTACATAAAAAGTTCAAAGTGCTAAATGTTTTTAAGCGAGCATTTTAGATTCATTTTACTTTTTTACAAAAACCAATTTATGTAATTGTCTGGGTAAAATTTTTCTCCCATTTTGTAACATTTTTGGCGCCAATCCAAATGCGTTAATTGATTGTCTAAATACTCGTGTAGTGAGGGACTTTGCCGTCTACTCCGATTTTTATTTTAAGCAAAAAATTGTGATCAGTTAATGTTATGTATTCATTTCGTAAATAAATTATTCAATAGTCACATGAGGCAATTTAAATATATAAATATTGGACAGGATCACTTACATTACTCTGATCCTAGCAGTAGCTGAAGAACTTGTCTTACGGAATATCAGAAGTCACGGCGGTACCGCAAACACTCAGACCTAAAGCAACATAGAAAATTAATGAACTTATCCTATATCGACTCGGCCGGAAATCGAACCCAGGACCTCGGAGTAGCGTACCCATGAAAACCAATGTACACACTACTCGATCGCGGTGGTCGTTTCCTCTTTTATTACAAATATAACATACAAATTAATTTAAATAATCGTTATTTTATTTCATCTTAATAATAGTGTTATTAAGATACGTTAGCATATTGGGAAGAGCGGTAGGAATTTTTGTATTACTCGCCTCCATCAATACAAATTATCACTTTATCCGACCGATCCACCATCATAACCATTCTAAGACAGGCTAGGCTGGCTTCCAGCTGTTAATATGCCCACATTATATTTCCTGCAGTGTCATAAAATACGCTGATCTTAAATAAATGAGAAATAGGTTAACGAATGATATTCATATAATATTTTTGGTTGTATTATCTTTCATAATAAAATACTTTCTATGAAATATTAATTTTTATTTTATTTTACTCTTTATGTTTATATGAATAAAAAAAATGACGAGAAGAAATGAAATATTATTATTTACTAAATACAAATTTATGTAAGTTTTCTCAACTGGGACGTAGTGACGTATTAAAAAACATATGTATGGAGTACGGGTACGAAGCGCCAGGACATATTGTTTTGCCCAAATAGAAAATGTAGTAAATGTCTAAAGCTTTTTATCGTTGTAAAAATAAAACGAATGATATTCATGAAAATGTCTGCCCTAGATCATTTATAAACGTAAGTATGTATCCAGTTTTTGTCATAATAACCTATTATAAAAAAATTAAAGGACATTTTGTGATTTTTATCGAGAAAATGTAAATCTCCTAAAAAAAATATTATGTATAAAATATTCTTTAATATATTCACATAATATCGATTTTTCAGTTCATTGCCATCCTCCAAGCAGTTTTCTTCATATTTTATGTCAAGTTTTAATATTTTCTACCCATCAAGCAACATTTAAAATGTTACAAAATGGACGAAAAATCGATCCCGCTGAGTTTCTTTCGCCAGTTCTTCTCAGGTCTGAGGTGTTAAATTCGGAACTGGTGGTAGATTTTTCGACTATCAATAAGAAAATGTAATCACTTCCATTTTTAATAAAGATTTTTGACTTTGACTTTGTTTAAGAGAATTTTATTTAACATTATACTAATTGTAGTGTATCAAATACAAGTATACCTACTTATATATATACCTTTGTACCTTTATTGTATTTTTATAACCGTTCGATTGTATAACATTTCACGGCTTATAATTATTAATACGTTCAGATGTACATGATTCTAACATTATATAATACGAATGTAATATTCAAATTAAATATTGAAGCTCATGAATAGAAAGTGAAAATTAAACAAAATCTATATTGGCTTATAATATCTAAGATATTAATTTAATTTCATATAATAACGAATGCGACATCCATCTGGCGCGGCACCATCAAAATTACTTCTAAAGTTACCAGTTGTAGATACAATATCCATTAGTAACTAATATTTGCATTAAAAAATATTCGAATATAAATATATTAATCAGAGAGCTGTCATAGCTTGGTAGACAATCATCGATTCAATCAATACTTATGTCAAAGGACCAATAGTCGATAGAACAAAAGAGTACTAATACTAAAACTGCTCACCCCACGAGACCTCGTTGATTAATCAAACGTCCATTTAGCCAGGTGCAGCGCAATACACGGTCACTAAGGCTTCGGAGTTGAGCCCTACCTGAAACGGAGAGCCTTTAATCTTGGTCGGACTATATATATCTCCGCAAGCAATCTCTATCTATAAGCAGATCCTGCTCGGGAAATCGGCGCTCTTTCATCATTGCATACTTAAACTTCCTCTAAATCAAATCGACTGCAAACAAGAGAAAAAAAGACGCTCGTGAAAAAGAAGGATCGTTTTCATACATCTTCTACTGCGGATCCGTGAAGATTCCGATCTGTTGTACACGACAGCATAAAAAAACCGTTGCAGAGGTCATTTTTTTCAAATTAACATAAGTTATATAAGTAGCAAAAATATATAGCTTCCTTTTAAAAAATAAAAAGTACCTTTATTTGAGCTAATTTTGATGTCACTTGATGATGAGTGGCAACACTGCCCATAGACATTGATACCCTAAGAAACAATAATCAACAACATCAACATTCCTTACATCGCAAATATTATACGTCATCGACCTTTGGAACTAAGATGTTATATGTCCATTGCCATATTGTCCATAGCCGGAACACAATAATACTAAGTAATTCTGCTTGACGGTATGAAATATGATGAGAGGGTAACTACCCAACTTGGCATACACCCTGCCACATATTAAGTATGCCAGTAGACAAAGGAAAGTGATATATGCGTCACTAAACTAAATTAAATTACTTTTATTTTTGTTTATTGGAGACCTCTGTGGTCGAGTAGAGTGTTCATCGGTGTTCAGGTCCCAGGTTCGATTTCTGGCCGAGTCGAAGGAAAAATTCATTCTCTTTCTATGGTGTTCGTGGTACCGTTGTTAATTCTGATTTTCAATAACACAAATGCTTTGGATACTTACATTAGGATCAGAGTAATGTTTGTTATGTTGTCCAATATTTATTTATTAAATGACCAAACTTCCCGTAATTAAGGTATAATTATTGATACCTCTGTTTCACATTTAATTAGTATAATCCTGTGAATAAAATAATATAATCAATAACAAAATACAGTATTAAATCATGAATCGTTGCAATTAAGAGAAACATACGTCAGATATCTGTGTAATATAAAATTACAATTAATTTATGTAATTAAATAAATTTGTTACAAAATTAAACGTATTTAGCACATAACAAAAATAATTTTATGAAAACGAATGTATGAAAAAATATTATATTTAATTATCAAACTCAGACCAAGTTTCAGTACCACAAACTGTCGTATTTATAAATGATTAATGTATTGTGTTGCTATATCGAAAAAAAACTGAAATGTTATTTTTATTTCCGTGAAATTTAATGACGCTTTAGTGTAACATATGATGCCATTATCCGGGCTACCACAAATCTAACGGCATCACATTTGTCTGAATCCATTTACGCATTGTGGTTATATATGCCAAGATAATACGTATATTGTGTATTCTGTAGCACTTTGCCTACATACGTACGTTAATACAATACATCGGCTTACAACACCCGGCTTTGCGGGGTGTTGTTAAATTCTGCCTTTTATTGTAATTAGCAGATTTAAAAAAAATATACATAATAACGGTAATTCCATACAGCAATAATTTTTAGTATTCTTTATTCTCAAATTATAAGTATAAATAATAATTTGACATTATTATTTCTATTAAAAGTGATTACTTTTTAGGACGTAAAGATTTCATGATATAATATTTTTTCAATAATGTATGTTCTATCAAGTCATATTAGATAGTCGAGCATACTAAAAGTCGGTTGTAAATCTAACCAAAACGAATATATTTAAACCTATACGGTTTCAGTCTCAAATTGTATCGGATGAAACGTTCCAAAATATAATTATTAGCAATTTTACCGTCTTCTTAAAATAAAAAGGGGAAAAAATATAATAAAGTTTAACAAGATTTACAAGCGGTTTCTCTCCTGTTTAATGTTGTCAAACAAAATTAAAATATATATTTTATGCATTTAAAGGAAATGCCAAAAGGCATAAATGTATTTAAAAATAATTCTTTGTAAACAATATTCCCTAAAAGATATAGAAAGTGTTTTTTACGTGTATTGTACGTATGACACTATGAATTATAGCTAGTTTTTATAAATATAATATATATAATTTACTCTGAAGAAAGTACATGCGATAGAAAATTCAACACGCCTTTGTGTTAACACCTGCTCCTCTAAGTCACTGTGTAAATAAAGTATAAGGCTTCATTCCAACAGAAAAACGGTGGCTTATGCTCGAAGCTTAATACTGGAATTTTGATGAAACTGTATTAAATTTTAGCAACGTATTTCAGCGTAGAATATTCCTAAATTTAAATCGACAACTATTACTGGCAGTTTTTATTTTATGTCATAAGTATATCTTATATTTAAAACAAATGTTGAATGACTTAGTGTATGCGCTTATGTATAGTTGATCGGATTGATTTGAAACTTTGCGTAGTTGTTGTTTAGTGCTGTCGGCTTCTGGAATAGCTCTATGTATATAACGCGATATAACATTATTACAATTTTTGTAGAATTAATTCAGTTCTTATTTGTATTCTAGATATAAATGTAGAACAAAATCAATTCGCGTGTAGCTCTAAAACGGATACAGAATATTTTATATTATATGTGAAACATTTTATTTAGTACTTTAGAAATATAAAATAAGCCACAGACGAGAGCGTAAATAAATTAAATCTCTTTTGTTCAAAATTTTATGAATTTGTAATTTATATACACAAACCTTCATCATTTATAAAATCCGTAAAGGGGCTTATAACAAGAAAGTGAGAGAAACAGATGGAGACAAAAAGTAACTTTCTTTTATAAAATGTAGTAATTATAGACTACATTTAAAGAAAAAATAATAACAATAAATCATTAAAATAGTATCGATAGCCCTTATATTTGGCAGCGCAATGTCAGGTTAACAAACAATGTACCTTTTTAGTATGTATCAAGGTGCATTTTTGAAGGTCTCATATTTAGATATATACTATGGTAGCTTTGTTCGATATCAAAGGAGTGCAAATTCTGTACGTAAGACTATTATTTATTCTGTGCTACTACTTGCACTAGACGACCTGTAAAGAGCGCCGTAATTGCACTGAATTTCCTTTTATTTACGTTTAATTTTCTGTGCGATCAAGCGAGTATAATAATAATGAAATAGTCGGTTTGTTAATTTCTCATCAGAGATACAAAGTTGGAATTATATATTAAATTATGCAACTGTATAATTTTTAAACATGTGTCAATAGATGTCGCTGTTCAAAAAGTTTGATTTTCTAAATCGCGATATCCTTTGTCAAAGGAAAATATATAACACTGGAAAATACAAATTAATAAACTGTCTTTGTCTTGGAAACGAGTGGTGTTTTATTCATGGTCGTATCGAGTCGGATGAAGTGTCAACATAAAAATGGCAGTTAAGTGAATGTGATTGTGTCATAGAAGAATAAACTGTAAGTAACTTATAATAAAGTAGTGTACAATCAAGCAAGCATAGTGAATTGGGACTTAGAAAAATTTGACTTATCGTGACGTCCGAGGAATCCATGTTAAATTTCGTCTAAGTCAATCTTTCAAACATTTACAATTATTTGTGACTTCGAAAAAACGTGAAAACTGAACTTAGAATAATTTACTAATTTTGGACTTAAAAAAAAGAAACGTGAAAATTGAACTTAGAATAATTTGCTAATTTTAGACTCAGAAAAAACTAGAGAAATTTTATCTTAGCAAATTTTAACTGTCAAAGAAATTTTCTTGAAAAAATAAAATGGATGCCTGGATCAGATTACAAGATGACATTATTCAAAAAATAGAAAGAAGCTACATAAACTTTAAGAAATCTCCAAAATATAGAATTACAATGAGCTACATTGAAACAAGACTGGAATCTTTAGAAAAGCAATGGTTTTCATTTGAAGAAACACATCGTAAATTAATTGTTGAGTCTAAGAAGGAAGAATACATGAAGTCGGAGTACAACACAAGTAATATGTATAGTAAGGGTGAAGATTTGTATACAGATTATAAAACAGTAATGAAGGATCATCTATACTATCATATCAATACAACCACTTCAGATTGTGTGAAAGCTGACGGTAACCAGAATTGCGTGAAGTTACCTAGAATCTCTATACCTACATTCTCTGGTCATTACTCTCAGTGGACTACCTTCCGAGATCTGTTCCTGTCTCTTGTACACAAGAATAATTCGTTGGATGACGTACAGAAGCTCCATTATTTGAAGAGTTATCTAACAGGCGAAGCTGAGCAACTGTTGCGACATCTACCGGTTACCAGTGAAAACTATCTAACTTGTTGGAATACTTTAGAACATAGATTTAATAATAAGAAATTTATAACTGATTGTATTTTTAAAAGATTCTTTAGTCAAAAAACTGTAACAACTGAATCGTCTAACTGTATAAAAGAGCTTTTTGATACCACTAACGAATGTCTTAATGGTTTAAAAAATGAAGGTGTTAATGTAGACAGTTGGGATCTCATTGTAATTTACATATTGTGTTCTAAATTAGATAATGAATCTCGCAAGCAGTGGGAAGCTAAGGTTGGTAGTTTTAATAATGAATTGCCAACATTAAAACAATTTTTAGAATTTATAGAGCATAGATTCAGGTCGCTTGAATTTTTATGTAGTAAATTTACAAAAAGTAATGTCACTAAGTCTCATCACGTTGTCAATAATGTCAGTAGAAATAAAATGTCATTATGTATTTATTGTTCTGACACAAATCACAAGCTCGGGACTTGTAAAGAGTTTGCCAATGAAAACTTGCCATCACGACGTATCTTCGTGCAAAAATCAGGTTTGTGTTTCAATTGCTTAGGAGCTAATCATTCTGTAACATCGTGTCGTTTGCCCACGCGTTGTAGAATTTGTAAACGGAAACATCATTCCTTGCTGCATGAAGCAACAATTGATAACACCAGTACCAATATGTTAGTTAACGAAGCACCAAAAGACGAGACCAAAATCAACAACATTACCACTTGTTTATCTAACACTAACTGTCAAGTTGTATTGGCAACAGCTTTAGTGAACGCTGTATCTAGCAATGGGTCGCACTTTACATTAAGGTCTTTATTAGACCAGGGATCGCAGGCATCATTTATTACGGAGTCTGCAGCTCAGTTGCTTGGGCTTAAGAAAACACAATGTAATAGTGTTATCACTGGAGTGGGGGGTGAGGAAACTTCCTCACTTAATTCCAAATACGTAGTATTTATAAAGCTTCAATCGCTCCACGACCCTACTTTTACCATACAAGTTAAAGCACTCGTGTTAAGTAAACTAACTTCATTTCTCCCTGTAAGAAAACTCAAGGTCCATCTGTGGCCAACTTTACCAGTTTTGAAGTTAGCTGATCCAATGTTTAATATACCAAATAAAATCGATCTTTTACTTGGCGCTGAAGTCTACTGTCAGATTATAACTGAAGGATTGATGAGAGGCCCACCTGGAACACCAATTGCACAAAACACCAGACTGGGTTGGATTTTATCGGGACAAGCTAGTTGTGATAGAGAAACCAATACTTCCTGTACTATCGCAAGTTTGCATACCAACATAACTAACGAAGAGTTTAACCTTAAACAATTTTGGGAACTAGAATCGGATAATTTCACGCTGGAGAAACAATTAACTCATGAATAAAACACCACTCGTTTCCAAGACAAAGACAGTTTATTAATTTGTATTTTCCAGTGTTATATATTTTCCTTTGACAAAGGATATCGCGATTTAGAAAATCAAACTTTTTGAACAGCGACATCTATTGACACATGTTTAAAAATTATACATTCCGCCCACCATGGACAGAATGTCCATTGCTCTCACCCACCTTGATCAACTTTTTATTCGAAAAAATGGACTGTATAAGATATAATCGTATTTTTTTTCAAGGTGGTTAAGAACAAAAACTTAAAAATCTCAACCCAAATTAAGGTACTAAAACAAAACAACAATTATTTATAACAAATAAATAATCTTACTGAGTAATAGGCAAAACACAAATTTTAGTTACTGGTCGCTTCAACAAGACACCTTTACATTTTAACGTAACCACCCTCGTAATATCGTCTAAACCAGGATGTTTTTCTATAATTCTACCTAAAAGCCATTTAGCTGGCGGGA